>NW_012104142.1:4783554-4784155 GCF_000951045.1 Mandrillus leucophaeus | reverse complement strand
TAACCTAAAAATATGCTTAAAAACAAATTAGAAGGTTGGGCACGGTGGCTCATGTCTGTAATCCCAGCACTTTGGGAGGCCGAGGCAGGGGGAACACGAGGTCAGGAGTTCGAGACCAACTTGGCCAATATGGTGAAACCCCATCTTTACTGAAAATACAAAAATTAGCCAGGCGTGGTGGCGCATGCCTGTAGTTTCAGCTACTTGGGAGGTTGAGGCATGATAACTGCTTCAACCCGGGAGGCAGAGGTTGTGGTGAGCCGAGGTCGTGCCACTGCACTCCACCCTGGGTGGCAGAGTGAGACTCTGTCAAAAACAAACAAACAAACAAATTAGAGCCAGGTGTTTTGGCATGTACTTGTAGTGCCGGCTACTTGGGAGGCTGAAGTAGGAGGATCACTTGAACCCAGGAGTTCGAGTCCATTCTGGGCAACAATGAAACCCCATCTCTTTATTTTTTTTATTTATTTTTATTTTTTTTTTGAGACGGAGTCTCGCTCTGTCGCCCAGGCTGGAGTGCAGTGACGCGATCTCGGCTCACTGCAAGCTCCGCCTCCCGGGTTTACGCCATTCTCCTGCCTCAGCCTCCCGAGTAGCTGGG
>NW_012104142.1:4778104-4779489 GCF_000951045.1 Mandrillus leucophaeus | reverse complement strand
TCTCCTGCCTCAGCCTCCTGAGTAGCTGGGACTACAGGTGCCCGCCACCACGCCCAGCTAATTTTTTTGTATTTTTAGTAGAGACGGGGTTTCACCGTGTTAGCCAGGGTGGTCTCGATCTCTTGAACTCGTGATCCGCCCGCCTCGGCCTCCCAAAGTGCTGGGATTACAGGTGTGAGCCACTGCACCTGGCCTCATTAAATATTTGAGAGTGACTGAATGCTGTGTGTTTAAATAGGGTTTTACCTTGGCTCCCATATTATATTGTTCTTTTTTGGAATTACTGTACTTACAAATCAATAAGAAAAAGATAACTCAATTAAAAAATCATTATAATATGTATATATGTACAGAACTGCAGAGATGAAGATCGGGATACCCAGAAACTGCTAAAAGATGCTACCTCTGGGGAGAGTGTGAGATTTGAGACAATATTTGTATGGCTTGAATGTTTACATCAAAATGTATTCACTTATTAGGTAATTTTTAAATGTTTTAAGAAAAATATTTTAATTAATTGAATTCACTTTTTTTAAAGCTAAATCTTTTGACTCAGCCTGTACGCTTTTCTACAACATTAAATGCACACATATTCTACAACATTAAATGCACAGCATTACCATTTGTAAAAGGGATTTTTGTGAAGTAGACTATGTGTCTTTTTCTGTGGGTAACATTCTAATTATTTTGAGATGTGTAGTAACTAAAAAGTAATAATAATAATAATTACCAAGTGGCTCTTTCTTTCTTGGGGGCTATGTAGGGCCAAGGCCTCTTGAGTCAGATTCTGATGATCTGGATGAGGAAGAATTTGAATGTTTAGATAGTGATGATGACTTGGACTTCGAAACACACGAACCTGGCGAAGAGGCTTCTCTGAAAGGAACTCTTGATAATCTCAAGTCATATATGGCCCAGATGGACCAGGAACTAGCACACACCTGCATCGGCAAAAGTTTCACCACTAGAAAGCAAGTGGTATGTGTGTTTTTAACCTTTTTCTCTTTCTGAGTCTAGTATGTCAGATAGCTAAAACCATATTTTATCATAGTTTTTCTTTTTTTGGTGTGTGAGATTTGAAATAAATAAGAATGTTAATTGTTTTCCTAACTCTGGTAGGATAAAGGATCATAGACTTAATTTTCCTAAACATAAGCTTCATTATATTACTTATTCTATGTTATCTATCAGGATTTAAAATGAAAGGTCATATAATATGCTCAAATTAGAATGCGATTGTACACTACAACTTCTTAAATAGATTTTTCTTCAAAAGTAGTTTTAAGGCCAGGCGCGGTGGCTCACGCCTGTAATCCCAGCACTTTGGGAGGCCGAGATGGGCGGATCACGAGGTCAGGAGATCGAGACCATCCTGACTAACACGG
>NW_012104142.1:4773143-4775124 GCF_000951045.1 Mandrillus leucophaeus | reverse complement strand
TATGAAGAAATACTCATGTTTTTTATTTTTCATAGTTCTCTTGCTATGAGCCCTGGTGAAGAAATCTTAACCTTATTACAGACAATACCATTTGATATAGAAGACCTTAAGAAAGAGGCAGCTAATCTTCCTCCAGAGGATGGTAAGTGATGGACCAGGATACAGTGGAAGGGTTAAAAAAAAAAAAATTAAAATGTTCTACTAAGTCTCACAGGATCCTCTCCTAAGAGGACTTAATCATGTGAATGTAGAATGGCAATATCATGCTTTCTTCTTTTTCAGATGACCAGTGGTTAGATCTCTCACCAGATCAGCTGGACCAGCTGCTGCAGGAAGCTGCTGGCAAAAAAGAATCAGAGTCTATTTCCAAGGAGGAGAAGGAGCAGAACTATGACTTAACTCAAGTCTCAGAGAGCATGAAAGCTTTCATATCCAAAGTCTCAACCCACAAGGGAGCAGAGCTGCCTCGGTAATTTGTGTTAAAGTATAAATATATAAATAGTTAGAACCCAAATGTTGAAGTCATAGTCATTGCCATTTCCACTTTTTTTTTTTTTTTGAGTAAATGAGTTGTACAGATTTCTTTCTTTTTTGTGCCTAGTATGGTGATAACTTACTTATCTGAAGTCAGATTTCTAGAAGTCTCATCCTTTGCAATCCTTGAAATAAGCCAGAAAGATCACCCTAAAAACCATCATCCAGAACCACACAGGGAAACCATATACTTTACTCTTTAGTAGCTTTATGGGCTCAACATTTAGCTTTCAACAAGTTCAGACCTCTGATCTCCCGCCCTGCAAACAGATTGGATATTGAAAACTCAAAGGCAGAAATAATAACAGAAATGTGAAATTACATTTGGCAAGTAACAGGAAAAACAGGTAGATAGAATTATTACTTGTAGGCTGGGCGCGGTGGCTCACACCTGTAATCCCCGTACTTTACGAGGCCAAGGCGGGTGGATCACGAGGTCAGGAGTTCAAAACCAGCCTGGCCAGCATGGTGAAACCCCAACTCTACTAAAAATACAAAAATTAGCTGGGCATGGTAGCGCACGACTGTAATCGCAGCTACTTGGGAGGCTGAGGCAGGAGAATGGCGTGAACCTGGGAGGCGGAGCTGGCAGTGAGCTGAGATCGCGCCGCTGCACTGCAGCCTGGGCTACAGAGAGAGCAAAAAAAAAAAAATAATAATAATAATAATTGTTACTTGTGTATCACATATATCATTATTAGTGTTGATACTCTTGAACCTGATGAAAGATCTAAATTTATATTTGGTATTCTCTCTTTAAGAAAGCAGGGATAAGGGAAGATATGTTCTTGTTTATTTTTTAAGCTTTAGTTCTTAAAAGAACAGGCTTTATTTAAAGTAACTCAAATAAATAATGGTTTTGCTAATGCTAGATATCTTATTGGGGCTAGAGAGTGGGTAGGTCCCTAAATCAGCATAAGCTAAATGTACATAAACAAGATGCTATTTTTACTTTTCATTTATCAGACTTTCCCATTTCTGTTGTCCTTCAAGGCCAATAAACTCAAGAATTTTTAAAACTTAAACTACAATTTTTCTTGCTGTGCCTCCTTAGAAATTCTATCTTTGGGAGCTTTCCTAAGAATGGCACTACTTTAGAAAAGTTTCAAACAGTTGTATTTAGAATAAATTGTCTTTGTCCTTTAATATTGCAGAGAACCTTCTGAAGCTCCAATAACTTTTGATGCAGATTCTTTTCTTAATTATTTTGATAAGATTTTAGGTAAGTAATGGTGTGATGTTGACTTTCATTTTGAAACTGTAAGTCGTATAGCTGTTGCTAGAGCATTGGGTTATTAGATATCCTAGAAGCCAAAATATTTGCTTTCTCTTCCTGGTTTTGAGTTGCTTTCAACCATGAATTACTACCCATGAATAATTTTGTAGAGGCTGCCTAGCTCAGTGCTTGACATATATAGTAGCTGCTCATTAAATTTTTTTTTTTTTT
>NW_012104142.1:4752368-4771488 GCF_000951045.1 Mandrillus leucophaeus | reverse complement strand
AAAAAAAAAAAAAGTAGTTTTAAAAAACTACAGCTTAAATGGATTTTAAAAAAGAGAGGGCACATGTTCTCAAGACCTTTTGAGACTGTGCCTTGGGCCACAGTGGATTAAAACAAAATAACATAAGTAAATAAATAGAAAGGATCTTAAACATCCAAATAACTTTCCAGTTTTGACAGTTTATTTTGTATGTTTCCCTAATTTAGAGCCAAATTTAGAATTCACCTTCCATTTATGTTTTCATCCTAGTTTTTAATGCCACTACTGTCTAATCCTAAACAGAGGCATTATGGAAAGAGCAAGGACCCTGGAGTCTTATGGGTGAGGGTTTGAAGTCTACCTCAGCTGTCCACTGGCACTGTGTCTATAAACCAGTAATCCTCATGTCATAGAATTAACATGAGAACCAAATCAGACAGCAGAAAAACCTACAATAGGCCTGTAATTAATGTTAATTCCCCTTGCTTTGGTCATCTAAACCACTTTTAAAACTATAATCACTTCCAGAATTGTCAAAATCTAGTAGAAACCATACATTAGATTTATCTAAAGCAGCAGTATTTCTTAAATTTTAATGTGAATATAAACCAAAGGATCATGTTACAACATAGATTCTGATTAAGTAGGCCTGGGATGAAGCCTGAGATTTTCCTTTTTTTTTTTTTAAAATCACTTTGTTTTATTTTATTATTATTATTATTTTTAATTTGAGATGGAAGTCTCCCTCTATCACCCAGGCTGGAGTGCAGTGGTGCAATCTTGGCTCACTGCACCCTCTGCCTCCTGGGTTTAAGCGATTCTCCTGCCTCAGCCTCTGAAGTAGCTGGGACTACAGGTGTGCACCGCCATGCCTGGCTAATTTTTGTATTTTTAGTAGAGACAGTTGGCCAGGCTGGTCTCTCAGACTCCTGACCTCAAGTGATCCACCCACCTCAGCCTCCCAAAGTGCTGGGATTACAGGTGTGAGCCACCACTCCCAGCTGAGATTTTCCATTTCTAATAAGCCCCAAGCGATGGAGATTCTGCTGCTCCATGGACTACACTTTGGGTAGCAAGGACATAAAAGTCTATCGAGCTGTAATCTTTCAAATCCTTTCCCCAGCTTGTGGAATCAGAGGCCCAACTAACAATTTAGAGTCTTTGTGGTTGCAACCACAAAGCCTTGTGTTTTCATTTTTAAGCTTTTTCACTGGGAAAGAAAGGAACACTCGCTTCTTTCATTTTGAAGAAAATTTACATTATTATTTCATTTAATATTCACTTTTATGTTTCTTTCTTTTAAGACTCTTAGACAAGTTATAAATGTACCTTCTTAATTCTGTTAGCCCTTGAGCTATTTCAAAATAGACATGCGATTTATTTGATTTGCAGGAATCTTTCCTGGAGAGAAGTGTCTTATAATCTTTAGAACCAAGTGTTAATATCTGTGCTAAGCCATATAACTTATTAGACTTCATTTTCAGTTTATATCACCAAGGATAAGAAGTTTCCTTTTTAATTTGGAATGCAAATTTACATTGTGGCTTAGTTATCTTTTTATTGTAACCACCATGCAACCTAATGATATATTATCCCATAATTTTCTTTTCCCTCCATGAATAAGGAACCTGTATCCCAGACTACTGACAACAATTCAGATCAGGAAGATTCTGATACAGGAGAATCTGTTATGGCACCAGTAGATGTGGACCTGAACCTGGTTTCAAATATATTGGAATCCTATAGCTCCCAAGCTGGACTGGCAGGACCCGCTTCCAATCTTTTACAAAGCATGGGAGTGCAACTGCCTGACAACACCGATCACAGACCAACAAGTAAGCCAACGAAAAATTAACCAGCACATTTAGCTTCTCTTTTCTCTTTTTAAATAAATATTGAATATGATTCTGTTCATTTCTAGTTTAGATTACTCATTTAGTAAAAATGTTTCTTCATTACAAGTTTTACAGATTGACTTCTCCTACATGAGAATTGTGGCCCTCTTGGCACAAGTCTTTGTGATCTCAGCTGTGGGTTACACACAGGTTTTGAACTTGGCAGGGTAGAATCTAACCCCTAGACAACTTTGAGATGAAATTCACACACTTTGTGCTAAGGACATGGCCTACCACAATATACCCTTGGAGTAATTCTAAATATTTAAATTTCTCCCTTACTGCTATTCATCCTCAGATCAAAATTTCAAGCTGACAGATTTGGATTTGATAACTCATTCACTTTTTCTTTTCAATTTTTTTAATGTGGCATAACATGCATATGGTTAAGTGCACAAATCTTGAGTGTACAGTCAGTGAATTTTTACATGTATGTATGTACCTGAAGCAAGATATAGAACTTATTTACTTGTAAATAACAGCTATATTGAGATATAAGTCACATACCAAAAAATTTACCCTTTATACAATTCAGGGGTTTTTAGTATATTTACAAAATTGTGCAACCATCACCACCATCTAATTCTAGAATATTAGAAACCCCATACTCACTAATAGTCTCTCATTCCCTTCCACTCCCAGCCCCTAGAAACCACTAGTTTACTTTCTGTCTCTATGGATTTGCCTATTTTGGACATTTCATACCTGATACTGTACTTAATTGTTTTAATTAATTAATTGGTTTGATATTTAATATAGCTGATATATCTATTGCTAAGATGAAATGTTTCTTAAAATGATTCTCATATTCCTCCTAAAATAAATCATTATCTATATATCATAAAATTCACCATTAAAAGCAAAAAAAAAAGTCTTCTCTACAGACAGCTCCATATATTGACCATGTTTTTATAATCTAGGTCTCTGGATTCTTCTTTATTATCGCATGCAGCAGAGACATGCCCTTACTATATCTTACCCTATCCAAGTAAAAACAATGGAAGTAGATTCATACTGTTCCCTCTCCAGTGACCAAGGGAGGAATTAGGAGAATGGTGTAGTAGAGTTCTCATTTGAGAACTTACTATCACAAACTAATAAAAACTAAATATGGCTGGGCGTGGTGGTGGGTGCCTGTAATCCCAGCTACTTGGGAGGCTGAGGCAGGAGAATAGCTTGAATCCGGGAGCCAGGGGTTGCAGTGAGCCAAGATTGCACCATTGCACTCCAGCCCAAGCGACAAGAGCGAAACTCCGTCTCAAAAATAAATAAATAAATAAATACTAAATATACCATACCCCACTCCAATCCTTTCTCTTCCTAGTGTTCACTGAAGTGAACTAAGGAAGAGGGTAAGTGTTACACATTGACTAAAGTAACACATCAGATGATATTGTGCAACATTTTAACATTTTAAATAATAATTATTTTAAATATATTTTTATTGTTTGTTTTGAAGCTACATTTCTCATGTTAAAAATGGGGTCCAGAATGCCATCCCAGCTCAACTATAAGAAAAAGGTTTCCCCCCATTGCACTTGTGGTACATTAGGTTTATCTTCATTGAGGATTAAATATTGGGTAGAGAAGGGGTGATAGACAGGCAAAAATATAAATGAAAATTTTTAAAATTCTGGTTACCAGGGCTGACTGACTTTCACCTGTTTTTCTATTCTGCATCATGGACCCAGATGAGTTATATTTATCCTTAGCACCTTCATAATTCATTGTCCACATATATATTCTCAGGTCAGGTAGGCCCTGTACCAAAGTTTCTTTTATTTATCTGCCATTTTCAGTATCCCAAGCCTGTTCTTTTCTGCCTCAGCTTTCAGATATCCTTGGAGTTCTACAGCAAAGTTCTTTTCCCACTCACTACTGAGAAGCAAAGTTCAATGTTGCAGCTCCTGCTGCTAGCCACTCTCATCTTTTCTTTCCCAAAAACACATTAATCAAAAAACAAACAGTTACTCCATGGTAAGTTTGGGAAACTCATAACCAGGAACTCCGCACACTCCCCTTTCTATCAGTATTTTCAGATTGGGGATGTGTACACATGTGCTCACAAACACACCCACATAGAGATAGAAAAGATTGGGAGATGGTAATACACATGGACCCTGAACTGTTTTCTTCTAACTGCAAGATATGAAGAAATCTCAGAACCTCTCTTTTGTGAGTGCTTTACCCTTCTGCATGCTGGGTTCAGCCCAGGTAAAGGCAAGCTGCCAATCTAACAAGACAATCAAGTCCCATCACATATTATCCCTCAACATTTCCTGATGAAGGCACTTTGATTTCCCCAAAGCAATGATGGTTTGCTGGCTGTGGAGAGAGCAATGACCTTTTGAGATCAAAAGGGAATTCAGTGCTTTAACTTTTCTAGTTCTAGAATCTCTTTAGTCCTATGGGACTTTGGAACTTAGTCGTATGGGACTTTGACGTGTAAATAACCTTAGGGTCTCTGGAGCTTGTGTCTTTAATCACAAATTAGTGCCTAGAATCTTCTGAAGATATGATTATTTCCTCTTTTCAGCAAGACCTCTAACATTTCTCCTGCACATTGCTTCAGTTGTTCCACTGACTTGAAACCTGGACTTAATTGTTTAATTGTCACCAATAGGGATCCTTTCCCCTACCCCCAAATTCTCACCTTGTAAAATTTTCTCAATTCATAGAACAGAAAAAGACATCAGAACAAAGGTGTGGACATTTTATTTTCCCCAAATAATCTCTTCTCCCTTATGGCATCATATATGAATGATGAGAAATCCTAAATTTAGTTTATTCCATAAAGTTTAAGAAATAGGTCAGGTTTGGCATCTGTTTATCTCCACCAATCCCTTTGTTAAAGTTAATCAACACATTGTGGATGTGCAAATGCCAGCAACTGTTTTATTTAGGAAAACAGGCATGGCAAAGCGAGAGTCTTTTCCCTGGGTCACGAACTGAGCATGTGACAGAGCTGAAAACAGCAAAAAAGACTTACTCTCTGGAGTCCCATTGAGATTCTACTACCTCAACAGAGCCTCATGGCATCTGGTTTATTATAAAGTACTCTGAGTCATAATGACTTAATTATGACTTTTATTTAACTACCATGTACATGTAACTAGAATGCACCTGTACATGAATTTAAATATGTTATACTGTGCTATTTTTCTTAATTCTGTAAGGGTAACAAGTAACTCAGTAATGACTTGAAACTTGCTATATATTTTCAATACTAAGATAAAAGAAGTTTTCACCAAACTTACAACAGGCACATTTTGGCAGTTAGTGTAAACACAACATTAACAAGCCATATGCCAAAAGATGTTTGTTTCCAAGGCCTTGGAGAAAATGACTGAACAAGGGCCTGCATCCAAACTAATGCTTCCGCCTTCCCCCTGAGTTTTGACAGTTGACAGCTCATCAGTTTTCTTCTCACACTGGCTTTTTTGATTGCCCATTGGTAGGAATTTCTTCCATTAACACTGCTGATAGAAGTGTCTTACTGTAGGCTCACCCTCTGCTCTGCCCTTCTGAGGTCCTGTAGCTTGTCTTTTTCACTTCTTTGTCAACTGATCTCTAGTTTGTCCCTCAGGAATACCAAGGAGCGATCTAAGTTACTTGGTCTGGGCTAAGCAGGCAGGGAAGAACAGGTCTGTTTTTCCACCCACTCCTTAATCAGTTGGTGGGAGATGGCTAACTTAGGGGGCAGCCAGAATGGGAAAGTCCCATTCTGTTGCTGAGTATAGGGGCCCTTTCTCTTCAGGGCTGTGGCTACCTCATCATGACTGAACCAGGCAGCTGTCTCTAATTCTCTCAAGTTCACCTGGATCTGAAAGACATAAGGAAGAAAAGGATGTAAGGTCAGGAGCTACAAAATTTAGAATACTATGGCCAAAGGTCAGAAAATGATTCTAGAACTAAGCAATCTTAGAAGATAATACCTGGGATCTCCAGGTTAGATGAAAGTCAGTTCTAGATACTGTCCAGAAGCAAAAGAGGCATAATTAAGAAATGAGAGTTAAATATATTTTTAACATAGTAAAAAAAAAAAAAAGATATATTAAATAAATCCTGGAAGTACAAATACTAAAATGTTGAGAGTGGTTAACATTGAGAATAAATTATGAATAATACCTATTTTTCCTTGTGTCTCTATTGATTGTATAAATTTTTCAATTAAAAAAGAACATACAAATATTACTTTTTTATTTTTATTTTTTTTGAGATGGAGTTTTGCTCTTTTTGCCCAGGCTGGAGGGCAATGATGTGATCTTGGCTCACTGCAACCTCCGTCTCCCAGGTTCAAATGATTCTCCTGCCTCAGCCTCCCGAATAGTTGGGATTACAGGCACCCACCACCACACCCGGCTAATTTCTTTGTATTTTTAGCAGAGACGGGGTTTCACCGTGTTGGACAGGCTGGTTTAGAACTCCTGACCTCAGGTGATCCACCTGCCTCCCAAAGTGCTGGGATTACAGGCGTGAGCCACCGTGCCCAGCCACTGTTTTTTTTTTTTAAAGGATAAGGGTTAACGATAGTCAAAAGCATAGTCTCATCTTTGCAAGAAGCAAAGTAATGTGAACTTCATGCTGAGGAAGCTGAAATAGATTAGATATTCTATAAAAGATTCTATAAAAACCAAAACATACAATAGGCAAACTTCGGCAGGCAGAGACCATCGGTCAGGGAAGTGCAAGATGACATTGGATAAGACAATGTCTAGCCAGGCATGGTGGCTTATGCCCATAATCCCAGCACTTTGGGAGGCTGAGGTGGAAGGATCACCTGAGGTCAGGAGTTTGAGACCAGCCTGGCCAACATGGTGGAACCCCGTTTCTAATAAAAATACAAAAACTAGCCCGGCATGCTGGCAGGCACCTGTAATCCTAGCTACTCAGGTGGCTGAGCAGGAGAATTGCTTGAACCCGGGAGGCAAAGGTTGCACTGAGCTGAGATCGTGCCACTGCACTCCAGCCTGGGCGACAAGAGTGAGACTCTATTTTTAGTTCCCAGCATCCTAACTGACTTGAGCAGTAAGACCAATCCTGCAGTCAGTCATTAAATGATGCCTGATTGTGTGCCTACTATATGTAAGACACTCTTAAGTCCTGACAATAAAAGATAAATTGTCTCATAAAAACTGTGTTGGGGCCGGGCGCGGAGGCTCAAGCCTGTATTCCCAGCACTTTGGGAGGCCAAGACGGGTGGATCACGAGGTCAGAAGATCGAGACCATCCTGGCTAACATGGTGAAACCCCGTCTCTACTAAAAATACAAAAAAAATTAGCCGGGCGAGGTGGCGGGCACCTGTACTCCCAGCTACTCGGGAGGCTGAGGCAGGAGAATGGCGTGAACCCGGGAGGCAGGGCTTGCAGTGAGCTGAGATCCAGCCACTGCACTCCAGCCTGGGCAACAGAGCCAGACTCCGTCTTAAAAAAAAAAAAAAACTGTGTTGGGAACATCAGATATCCACGTGCAAAATTGGACCCTTATCTTACACCATATACAAAAACCAACTTAAAATGGATTAAAGACTTAAATGTAAAACTTGAAACAATAAAACTCTTAGAAGAAAACATAAAGGAATAAATTTCTAGACATTAGACTGGGCAGCAATCTCTTAGATATGACACCAAAAGCACAGGCAAGAAAAGCAAAGATAGACAAGTAGGGATTCTATCAAACTAAAGCTTCTGCAGAGTCAGGGAATCTATCAACAGAGTGAAGAGACAACCTGCAGAATGGGAGAAAATATTTGCAGACCCTATATCTAATAAGGAGTTAATATCCAAAATATTTAAGGAACTCCTACAACTTAATACCAAAAAATAAATAAGCCAACTTAAAAATGGGCAAAGGATCTAAATAGACATTTCTCCAAAGAAGATATTCAAATGGCCAACAGGTGTGTGAAAAGGTGCTCAACATCACTAATAATCAGGCAAATGCAAATGAAAACCTCATACCTTCTTTGATGGCTACTATTATACCTTCTTTAATGGCTACTATTAAAAAGTACAAAGGACAGCAGGTATTAGTAAGGATGTAGAGAAAAGGAAACCCATGTATACTGTTGGGGGTAATGTAAGTTGGTGCACCTACTATGGAAAAAGATATGGAGGTTCCTCAAAAAATTAAAAATAGAATGACCCTTTGATCTAGCAACCCACTTCTGGATATATGTCCAAAGGGACTGAAATCTGGATCTTGAAGAGGTATCTGCACTCCCATGTTCACTGCAGCATTATTCACAATGGATGAATAGATAAAGAAAATGTGGTATATACATAGAATAGAATATTATTCAGCCTTAAAAAGGAAGGAAATCCTGCATTTGCAACAAGATAGATGGGTCCAAAGGACATGCTAAGTGAAATAAGCCAGACACAGAAAGACAAATATTGTATGATCTCACTTATATGTGGAATCTAAAATAGGCAAACTTATAGAAGCAGAGAGTAGAGTGGTGGTTGCCAGGAGCTGAAGAGAGGGGAAAATGGCGGGGGTGGCCACTGGTCAAAGGGTACAAGGTGTCAGTCATGCAAAATAAGTTTTGAAGATCTGTATACCATAAGGTCTACAATTAATAATACTATATTATACACATAAAAATTTGCTAAGAAAATAGATCTCACGTCAAGTGCTTTTACCACAAAATAAAAAAAACAATAGTGGGGTGGGAGAAAAATAAAAGGTGGAAGGACACTTTTGTAGGTGATGAATACGTTTATGGCATTGATAGTGATGATGGTTTGATAATTTCAAGGGTATATACTTCTCTGCTGAAGCAGGAGAATCACTTGAACCCAGGAGGCAGAGGTTGCAGTGAACTGAGATTGTGCCACTGCAGCACTCAGGCTGGGTGACAGAGTAAGACTCAGTCTCAAAAAAAAAAAAAAAAAAAAGAAAAGAAATTATCTCATGACTGACATATATGCAAGGAAGAATGGAGATTATTTGCTTCCTTTAATAGGCTGCAAATTCCTTGAGGGCATAAATCATATTTAATTTAATTAATTTATTTATTTATTTTCGAGATGCATTCTTGCCGTTGCCCAGGCTGGAGTGCAATGGCTCGACCTCAGCTCACCGCAATCTCCACCTCCTGGGTTCAAGCAGTTCTCCTGCCTTAGCCTCCCAAGTAGCTGGGACTACAGGTGCCTGCCACCACGCCCAGCCAATTTTTGTATTTTTAGTTGAGATAAGGTTTCACTATCTTGGCCAGGCTGGTCTTGAACACCTGACCTTGTGATCCACCTACCTCAGCCTCCCAAAGTGCTCAGATTACAGGCATGAGCCACCCGCGCCCGGCCTTAATTTTTGTATTTTCAGTAGAGATGGGGTTTTGCCATGTTGGCCAGGCTGGTCTTGAACTCCTGACCTCAAGTGATCCGCACACGTCAGTCTCCCAAAGTGTTGGGATTACCGGCATGAGCCACCGTGCTCAGCCCTGAATCATATTTTACAAATGTTTATATAATCTAGATGATGCTGGACTAGACAAGTGCTTAATAAGTACTTGCTGATGAGCAGATTAGACGAAGCAAAAGAACTATCACAGCATAAGGGAAACATAAGAACTTACTTCTGTTTGCCCTGGTTTCACAGTTGCATGGCAAGCAATCATGAGTGAGCCACTAGGAAAGGGCCAGTGCTGGGATGCACAGTACTGCAGGCTTTCCACCTCCAATCCCACCTCTTCTGCAACTTCTCGACGGATGGTCTCTTCCACACTTTCACCTACAAGCACTCAGATTAATTCAGGACAGCCCTGTAGCTAGAAGGGTGATACAGACAGCCCATTTGAGAAAGGCACACAACACTGGCTCCAAAGTTGCAATGAAATGCTCTTGGGAGTGTCCTAAAACTCTGAGTCATTCCAACAGTAAGAATCAGGTCCAGAGCTGTGTATTGAACCACAGTGCTTAAGCCTGCTAGGTTAGTTATTATAATGCAAAGTAAGGGTGACAGTAGGAGGGACTACTGCCCTCAGCTTTCATAAAATTCCACTTTTCACCATTTGCAAATTTGACCCCAATAGACTAGAGAAAAAAACCAACCTGTAAATAAATACTGAATTTTAGCTAATGTTATGCCTGCTGAAATAGGAAGAAGTGTACTAATATCTTAAATCTGTGCATCAAAAAATAAGATAGATTAATTAATGGATAGATGAACAGCTTTGTGATAAAGTGTAGTAAAAATTTATGGAATCTAGGGGTGTGCTCAGAGCAGGGGGCCTAAAGAATGGCTCCTCTGTTTATAACACACCCAACAGGAATTTGGGGTCATTGTGATGAGAGGCACGAAGCTTGTGGCCTCCCTACAAACAAATGCCTACATGTGAAGAAGAAAAAGAATTATAGAATCTGGGTAGTGTGTGTATGGGTGTTCACTGTATAATTCTTTCAACAATCTCCTATGTTTGAAAATTTGCTTAAAAAAATTGTGTGGCTCACACCTGTAATCCCAACACATTGGGAGGTCAAGGCAGGCAGGTCACTTGAAGCCAGGAGTTCAGGACTGGCCTAGGCAACACAGCGAGATCCTGTGTCTACAAAAATTTTTAAAAATTAGCCGGGCATGATAGCCTGCGTCTGTAGTCCTAGCTATTCAGGAGGCTGAGGTGGGAGCATTGCTTGAGCCCAGAAGGTTGAGGCTGCAATGAGCCATGATTGTGCCACTGCACTCTAGCTTGAACAACAGGGTGAGACTCTGTCTCAAAAAAAAAGGAAAGGAAAAAATTTTTTATATGTGTGTGTGTGTGTGTGTTTATAATGCCAGAAATTTTATATATATATATATAATGCCAGAAGGCAGTTTTCTTGACATGATAGAAAAGAATGTGCTTGGGAATCCAAACTCCATAGCAACAAGACAGAGAAGATTGTATTAGTAAGATTGTGTATCTTCCAGTGTCACCTGTATATCCCTTTAACTCCTTACCTATATCACAAAAACCTGCCAAGGCAGAATACATTCCCTTGGGAAAGGAGCTTTGGCGGGCAAGCAGGCATCGGGTCCCATCTGACACCAGCGTGATCACCACAGGAGCCATCTAGGAAAGGGGAATGGAAACTGAGATGCTGGCACTTGGGGGCCTGCCAATGAGCTAAAGCAATGTATAATTAAGGAACTGCACAGGCTTTCTTCCCCAGGACAAAGCGGTGCACAGTCTTCTTGGATTACTGTCCTCTTACAGCAATACTTACCTGTGGATAATAGATGATATTATTGGAAGGGCACACACGCTTGCTGCCAGCCACGTTCTTCTTGGTGGGCTGCCCACTTCTGCTGCAGAACTGATGAGCATCATGCCAGCGGAGAAGAGCTTGAGCCTAGGGACACAAATATGGGCCTGGTTTCATTTGTAGAGAATGCGGGGCTCATCTTTAACAGCACTGGGCCTACTATCTGGAACAACTCACAGGGAAATGCCAATCTGTTTCCAGCCCACGTAATTTAAATGGTTACTGTTTAAATTTTAGGACAAGTAAACTAACTGAACATATTCCTCTAGCATCAGAAATCTGAATAAAAGAAAGCATATTTTTAAACGTATTATGATTTAAAACATATAAAGTATATAAGGTAATAAAATGAACACCCATGTATTCACTAACCAGCTTAAAAATAAAACATTCCCAGTATAGTTGAACATCCTAAAATGTTCTCCTCCCCAGTAAAGTTGGAATTTTTTGCGACTAAAAAAATATTTAGAAGTTTCTTTTTAAATTAAATGCACAATCAAAATACTTTAGCAAGTGAAATCTAAAGCTGTGAGGGCAAGTCATTAAAGCAATGTAAAGTAATTTCTCTTAGGGAAAACATGATGCTGTATGTCATGCTGTGTGGGTCACTAAAAATGTTTATGAGGCTGTCAGATCCTATTGCCATAGATCTGCATGTCTTTAGGAGACAATGATCTTGACAGTGGTTCTGCCAAAAACAAGGGCAAAAGAAGGGAGAATAAGCAATCTTCCTACAGCACATTGTCCTGCCAGTGTTTGTAGAAAGGACTAGAATCTGCAAAAGAAGAAATCAAACGTCACTGTAGCCTTGGATTTACACGTGGATTTACCCACACATAGTGCTCTACTAAATTTCCTGCAGAATGAGAAACCAGAATCTACCGTGGACAGCATGGAGGCATCCCTTGCATTGAGTTGAAAGAGAGCCTTTCTCAGCTCAATGAAAGACCCCTTGAGCTCTGTCTCCATTTCAGGTTTGTGTAAGGAGGCTAGAAAATTAGAAAAGATAATGAAATTAAACAATGACAAACTTTGCTTCAGGGCCTCTCTCCAGTCTGTCCTGTTAAAATAGTGTTTCCCAAACTTGCCTCTTGAGACTGAACTGGAGAAAGTAAAATATATCCAGGTTCTCAGCTGGGTGTGGGGTTGTGTGCCTGTAGTCCCAGCTACTCAGGAGGCGGGGGCAGGAGGATGGCTTGAGGCCATTAGGAGTTCCAGGCTACATACAGTGCACTATGATCACACCTGTGAATAGCCACTGCTCTCCAGCAAGACCCCATCTCTAAAATTTAAAAAAGGCCAGGCATGGCACTTTGGGAAGCCGAGCAGGGTGAATCACGTGAAGTCAGGAGTTCGAGACCAGCCTGGCCAACATGGTGAAACCCTGTCTGTACTAAAAACACAAAACTTAGCCAGGCTTGGTGGCGGGTGCCTGTAATCCCAGCTACTCGGGAGGCTGAGGCAGGAGAATCACTTGAACCCAGGAGACAGAGGTTCAGTGAACCGAGATTGCACCATTGCACTCCAGCCTGGGTGACAGCAAAACTCCATCTCAAAATAAATAAAGATATACATAAAATTTTTTTAAAAAGCAAGATTCTCAAGCCCCTACCTGGAGATTCTAAAGCAGCTGGCATGGAGTGAGGCCCAGCAATCTCTATTTTTTAACAAGCACCAGGTGATTCTTATATTCAGGCCAGTTTGGGAAACATTAGCACATAGTATGTCTCAAGATCTTCTTCGCGGCAACAAGAACATTTGCATTAGCTTATCCTTGGAAAAGAGATGAAGTGGGACCTCATGGCTCCTATCTGACCTCATCCCAGCATCACTACATTTATACCTAGACCATTAAAGACAGAAGGAAAGCCTGACAGGAGCCATGAGCCAATAGCAAAGTGGTTCCCAACTGCAGGTCTGTGGACCCAGAGCTACTCTATGGAAACATTTTTATTCACCTGTATTCATAAAAGAAATAAGAATGATGTCATAAGTTTTTTTTAACATTTCTTATGAAATATTGAAATATACAAAATGTGACCGGGCGCCGTGGCTCCTGCCTGTAATCCCAGCACTTTGGGAGGCTGAGGCAGGCAAATCACCTGAGGTCAGGAGTTCGAGACCAGCCTGACCAACATGGAGAAACCCAGTCTCTACTAAAAATACAAAATTAGCCAGGCGTGGTGGCACATGCCTGTAATCCCAGCTACTAGGGAGGCTGAGGCAGAAGAATCGCTTGAACCCGGGAGGCAGAGGCTGCAGTGAGCCGAGATCGCACCATTGCACTCCAGCCTGGGCAACAAGAGTGAAACTCCGCCACAAAAAAAAAAAAAAATATATATATATATATATATATATATAAAATGTATAGGCCAGGTGTGGTGGCTCATACCTATAATCTTAGCACTTTGGGAGGCTAAGGAGGGAGGATTGCTTGTGCCCAGGAGTTTGAGAACAGCCTGAGCAACATAAGGAGACCCCCATCTCTATTTAAAAAAAAATTAAAAATTAGCCAGGCATGGTAGTACATGCCTATGGTCCCAGCTACTCAGGAGGCTGAGGTGGGAGGATTACTTGAGCCCAGGGGGGCAAGGCTGCAGTGAGTTGTGATTGTACCACTGCACTCCAGCCTGGGCGACAGCAAGACATTGTCTCAATAAATAAAATGTATAATGGTACAGAGACTAATACCATAAACATTCATGTACCCATCACCTAACT
Organism: Mandrillus leucophaeus; assembly: GCF_000951045.1. Taxonomy (NCBI): domain Eukaryota; kingdom Metazoa; phylum Chordata; class Mammalia; order Primates; family Cercopithecidae; genus Mandrillus; species Mandrillus leucophaeus. The sequence goes on along the minus strand of NW_012104142.1, from coordinate 4,757,647 downwards.
TAGAAGGCATTAAAATATCCTTTATTTTCATTTAAATGATGATAGCAGATGACAGTATTTTTAATGTCCTTTTTAAAAAAATAGAAAGTTGATAGCCTTTCGTATTCCCCAAATTTTCCTTTAAGTTTTACCATTACGTGAAATCCCAAATTCTGAAGACCACTGGGAAGTACCCATTAGGAATAATGTTATGTACCACTTATGGAAAAGGAGCTATCCAGACCTAGATCCAGAGCAAACCATGCCTCCTGCTGCTCGGAGCATCCAATCAACACAGAATCTTCTATTCTTTGTGCATCCTGTCCAAATTTACCCAGGAGCCTTTCCAACTCTAAGAAACAGAAGGGAGAAAAGCAAAACACAAGGGTTTCTATTAAATCACTACAGCCATATTAGACTCACTGAAAATCGTCTACTTCAGCTTAAAGTAGGTATACTTGGCTTCCAGCTGCAGCTAATTAGCTATGTAACCTTGGTCTAACCGTTTAACCTTTCCAGGCCTGTTTTCTCCTTAGCAATCTGAGGACTTTAGACCAAAGAAGGAATTCTTGTATAACATTGTATTACTCTATGACTGTATCATGAAAGGAAAATATCCCCTAGATAGTAAGGTGCATGATAGTTAACTTATTAAGTCATTGAAAAAAAAATAAGTGTCACACTTAAAATGGTAGAGACCAAGGCTGAGGGGCAGGGAGGATCGCTTGAAGCCAGGAGTTTGAGACCAGCCTGGGCAACACAGAAAGACCTTGTCTCTACAAAAAATAAAATCAGCCGGGTGCAGTGAAGTGCACACCTGTAATTCCAAAAACTTGGAAGGCAGAGGTGGGAGGATCTCTTGAGCCCAGGAGTTCAAGGCTACAGTTAAAGACCAAACCAGTTCTGTAATTAACCTCCAGAATGTGCTACTTTTGTGGACCAAAGTAGAGTAAAATACTCATCTGAGATGCCAATCTCTAAGAGATGAGTGCTGTGTAGGGAGAAATCCTATACACTTGTTCATGACGGACTCATATTTATTTGTTCATAATATAACATAACACAAAAAAAATCATAATACAACATAAACATTGCTAAATCTCTAAATAATGTATAGTGCCTTCTGATGGAGTCCTCAGATTCTTGTGCACTGCTAGAAACTACCTATCCAAGTACTCCAACTTCTAACCTATGGGGGAAATTCACTGGCAATACAGAAGTTAGTCAGTATATAGTGACTCATATAAAACTGAAAGTTCACATTTTGTTTTCTGTCTTTGAGACACCACCAGGCTCGACTAATTTTTTGTTCCTGGGTAGAGATAGGGTCTCACTATGTTGCCTAGGCTGGTTTTGAACTCCTGGGCTCAAGCATTCCACCGACCTTAGCCTCCCAAAATGCTGGGGTTACAGGCATGAGCCACCCAACCCAGCCAAAGTTTGCATTTTGAATGACAAATCCCAGTGGCTTAGATATCTTTAGTTATATATGCTAAAAGAGTTCTAAAAGCAAATTTAATTCACTTTTAATCTTGACCCTTCTAATAAAAATGAAGTTATGATGGAACTCTTTTTTTTTTTTGAGACAGAGTCTCTCTCTGTCACCCAGGTTGGAGTGCAGTGGCACGATCTCGGCTCACTGCAAGCTCCGCCTCCCAGGTTCATGCCATTCTCCTGCCTCAGCCTCCCAAGTAGCTGGGTCTACAGGCGCCCGCCACCACGCCCGGCTAATTTTTTTGTATTTTTTAGTAGAGACTTGTTAGCCAGGTTGGTCTCAATGTCTTGACCTCCTGATCCTCCTGCCTCAGCCTCCCAAAGTGCTGGGATTACAAGTGTGAGTCACCTTGCCCGGCCATGATAGAACTCTTAATTAGCATAATAGTGTATACCTCAGTGGAGGCTGGAATTCACTGCTCTAAGGCAAAGATAGGCAAACTTTCTGGAAAGAGATACTAAATATTTTAGGCTTTGTGAGTCATACAGTCTCTGTCACAACTCTGCACTGTAGTGCAAAAGTAGCTATAAACAATATGTCAATGAATGAGTATGGCTATGTTCCAATAAAAATTAATTTACAAAATAGGTAGCAGGTACAATTTGGACAGCAGTTTTACCAACCCCTGGTTTAAGGCATTAGTGGTTCATTTCATCACCAAATAATATTTGACTGGACAACTAGAGTTCATAAAATAAATTATTAGTTGGCAGAAGCAGTTATACAAGCATGAGACTCAAAAGCTTTTTGAAAAATCTAGACTCCAAAGTTCAAGGATCTTTCTTAGAGTTCATTATGGGCTGAATTCTGCTTAGTGGCCACAGGCTGGTCAACACCACTGGTCCACTCTGGACTTACCTAACAGGCTATGTCGGGGGGCCAGGTATTGATGTGCTGAAGTCTGAAGCAGAGGAGCCAGACCATGAAAGAGGTAAAACGCTCCTGTTTGCTGGGCTTTTTTACATGCATCATCATCTTCCTTCAGTTCAAATAAATACCTGTATTTGGGAAATAAACCATTACAAAACCACCCTTAGTTACCTGTATAGCGTTCATCTTTGAGAATGCTGCCGCTGCATCCCTCTCCTACCATGGTTATTTCCCTTTATTTATTTACAACCTAATTTGCTCCAAAAAGGGTTTGAGGTGGCTATAGGTAATCATTCATTCCCTCCTTTGTCTTACTGTGTACCTCACCTATACTTCTGTGGTTGCACTATTGGTTTATTTGTTCATTTGTCTGTCTCCTCTGAGAGACTATGATCTCCTTAAGGGGAATGTATCTTTACTCAGCTCTGTATCTCTGTAGTTAGCATATTGAATGGCTCGATTCAATAAATATTTATTGAATTGAACTTCAAGGGTAATAAATATTTACTGAATTGACCTTCAAGGTACTCTGCCAATATTACACTGTGAGGCAAGAATTTACATGCAGTGGAGTGAAAGGAAAACAAGTACAGTGATAAAACATCAACCACAAAATACCTAGAGATGGGAACAGACTTTTTCACAGCAGACAAAGAGTAAACACTGTATCTTCAGTGACCCTCATTCAATCTAGGGAAGATAAAGAACAAATTTTACCTTCAATGTACCCTTATTTCAAACATCTAGATCCCAAAGTAGATACCATTAACTCCTTATCTCTAGCACAGGGAGCAGCACCTGGCCGGGCGCAGTGGCTAACGCCTGTAATCCCAGCACTTTGGGAGGCCAAGGCAGGTGGATCACGAAGTCAGGAGTTCAAGACCAGCCTGGCCAATATGGTGAAACCCTGTCTCTACAAAAAATACAATAATTAGCTGGGCATGGTGGCACGTGCCTGTAGTCCCAGCTACTCAGAAGGCTGAGGCAGAAGAATCATTTGAACCTGGGAGGCGAAGGTTGCAGTGAGCAGAGATCACGCCACTGCACTCAAGGCTGGGTGACAGAGCAAGACTCCGTCTCAAAAAAAAAAAAAAAAAAGACAAAGGGAGCACTGATGAAACCTATACTTAACCTATTTAATAAGGATAGTATTTTCATTTTCTTTCTTTCTTTTTTTTTTTTTTTGAGACAGAGTCTCACTCTGTCACCCAGGCTGGAGTGCAGTGGCATGATCTCAGCTGACTGCAGCTTCTGCCTCCCAGGTTCAGCCAGTTCTCGTGCCTCAGCCTCCCGAGTACCTGGGATTACAGGCATGCTCCAGCATGCCCAGCTAATTTTCGTATTTTAGTAGAGGTGGGGTTTCATCATGTTGGCCAGGCTGGTTTCGAACTCCTGACCTCAAGTGATCTGCCCTCGGCCTCCCAAAGTGCTGGGATTTACAGGCGTGTGCCACCGTGCCCAGCCATAGTATTTTCAGTAGCCAAAATGAAAATGTGGAAAAAGGGAACATCCTCCTATTCTTGGTTTCTCAAAAAAAGGCAATAGTAATGGGGTAAGTACCAGGCTTTTCCAGTACCTTCATTAAGGGTGGGCTGAGTCTCTCCCTTCAAATCCTTGTGAACAGCAGGGACAGAATGCAGATTCCCCTGGGGCCTTGGGGTTAGCCATTTTTGCCTGTCAAAAGCCCTAAAACAGACGCTCAGGTAAAAACTGGCTGCTTTTGTCAAGTTGGAAAAATAGTTTGCAGATATTTCCTGTGGGATCTGAGAATTCTTGTAATACTAGTAGGCAGAGCTGGCTCAACATGAAAATAAAAAGCAAAAAGACAAATGCACCCAGTGGTATCTTTCAGAACCTATTCTGACTGTGATAAAAGGGGTTACAATGAGCTCTTTATAAATAGAAGACAAAAGAAACCTGATCTTTTAAGACTTGTGATATTTTTAAACTTATTATGAGTCACTGTAGCCTCCTGGGGCAAAGACTCAATGCATGTCAAAGGAGAGACATGTGTCACTCAGAAGTTACCAAATATAAACAATAGAACAAACACTGCTGCCATCGTAAAAGAACAGAAAGAGTGGTACAACCTGTACTTGCCCTAATGACCCTAAAAAGCAAAACACCTACAAAAACACCCAGGTTAAGGTCTTAGACCCAAGGCCTTACTGGAACTGGAATTGAGATCCAAAAGTTCCTTACATTCCTCTGGATCAGGAACTCTTATTTTCAAAAATTTATTTTCCCTTTTCAGTTATAATAGCATGGAAGTTGCTACGATGATCAAAGCTGAAAATATTTAGATTATTTTAAAACAAAGTTTTTCCTTATTTTAACAGTAAAAAATAGTCAGTCTTTAATAATCAGAATATACAATTGTCAATTTTTTTAAAAGGAAATCATCAAAATCCCACCCCTCAGGGATAATCACTGTTTACACCTTGGAATTCTCTTAAGTGATTAATATTATATATCAATACATATATATTTAGAATCCATCAAACCTACTAATTTGTAGCCTTTTTTCTTAAACATATGTAAACATTTTCACATCATATTCTTTATTGATAGACTTTTATTCTTTTCTCTGTTTTTGTTTTGAGACAGAATTTCGCTCTTGTTTTCCAGGCTGGAGTGCAGTGGCGTGATCTCGGCTCACTGCAAACTCTGCCTCCCGGGTTCAAGTGATTCCCTTGCCTCAGCCTCCCAAGTAGCTGGGATTACAGGTGTCCGCCACCACACCTAGCTAATTTTGGTATTTTTAGTAGAGATGGGGTTTTGCTATGTTGGCCAGGCTGGTCTTGAACTCCTGACCTCAGGTGATCCACCCATTTTGGCCTCCAAAGTGCTGGGATTACAGGTGTGAGCTACCGTGCCTGGCCTCATTATTTTTATTCATTCTTAAATAGATTTATTTAATCCCTTTTTTTTTTTT
>NW_012104142.1:4745519-4748848 GCF_000951045.1 Mandrillus leucophaeus | reverse complement strand
TTAGGGGTTTGAGACCAGCCTGACTAACATGGTGAAACCCCCGTCTCTACTAAAAATACAAAAATTAGCTGGGCGTGGTGGCGCCCGCTAATCCCAGCTACTCAGGAGGCTAAGGCAGGAGAATTGCTTGAACCTGGGAGGCGGAGGTTGCAGTGAGCTGGGATAGCACCACTGCCCTCCAGCCTGGGCGACAGAGCAAGACTCTGTCTCAAAAAAAAAAAAAAAAAAGATAAGAATATATAAAGTCACAGCATTAGGACATTTTTTCAGAAGGCAGCTATGCAAATTCACATGGATCCAAGATATTTTCTATTTTTCTGTAGCTCATTGGGAAAGAAAAAAAAAACTGTAACTAAAGAATCCATTCTGGCAGAGATGGTCCCTTTAAATTGTGTATCAGTATTTTATTCCCCATGAAAAGTACCTTTCACATTGGCAGTAAAAAAAGTCAAGAATTCATTACAGTTAAATAACCAACCACCCTTTTCACTGTGTCTGAGGAAAGCAAGCTTTGACACTAAATGAAGAACATCTAAAATTTAGTCCTGCTTCTTGGTTGCATAATTGTGAATCACTGATGATGAATCCTTGGACAGTTTTGGCTACAATCTATGTCCTAGCCATGAGTAAAATATATTTAGCAAATGACATTCAACAAAGTATTTATTGAGTACTGACTTTATTCAGGGTCCCTTAAAGAACACAAAAATATAAAGGATGGAAATCCCTGCCCTCAAGGAACTCTAGCAGGAGAGAGAAAACAAATAGATAGCCAGCTTTCACAGAAGGCAGTATGCAATATGTGGGTTGCAAAGCACTCTAGGAGGTTGTTAAAAGTATTATTCCTACTTTAATAACCCCAAAACTAGTGTGATATACTAGAAAAAATGTATTTAAAGTCATTATTTCTGGCTCATACACCACTCAGAATGTAAACTCGTATGATATTTTTACAGGTTGATTTGGAAATATCTATTAAAGTGTCAAATCATAAGCCTTTTTCCTCAGCAATTCCATGTTTAGGAAATTTACCCTAGGAAGGAAAGGATATGTACAAGAATGTTAACTGAAAATTATGATAAAATGGATTAATACGTGACTTAAGAACAAATAGAAGGGCTGGGTGCGGTCCCTCACGCCTGTAATTCCAGCACTTTGGGAGGCCGAGGCGGGCAGATCACCTGACGTCAGGAGTTCAAGACCAGCCTGACCAACATGGAGAAACTCTGTCTCTACTAAAAATACAAAATTAGCTGGGCGTGATGGCACGTGCCTGTAATCCCAGCTACTCGGGAGGCTGAGGCAGGAGAATTGCTTGAACCTAGAAGGCAGAGGTTGCAGTGAGTCGAGATCGCACCATTGCACTCCAGCCTGGACGACAAGAGCAAAACATCGTCTCAAAAAAAAAAAAAAAAAGAAAAAGAACAAATAGAAAATAATATAACAGTGAAAAAATATATATAGTAACAGGGAGAGATACTTAGAATATATTATTAAGTAAACAAAAAAAGCAAGGAGGACTTGGAGGAGATACTAGTCAAAGTGTACAAAGTTTCAGTGAGGATGAATAAATTCTGGATATCTATTGTGCTGGTGTGGTAACTATAGTTCATAATGTATTGTATACTTGGAAATTACTAAGAAAGTAGATATTAAATGTTCTCAACACAAACTATGTGAGGTGATGGATATATTAATTTGCTAGATTTAATCATTTCACAATGCATACCTGTATCAAAATATCACATTGTAAACTATAAATATATACATTTTTTGGTCAATTATACCTTAATAAAGCTGGAGAAAAAACAAGAACAGTTAGTTAACATGACCTAATTAATTTATAAAGAAAAGGACACAGACATACCAATATACAGAAATTATATGTATTTAATTATATTTTTCTTTCTTTTCTTTTCTTTTTTTTTTTTTTTGAGACCGAGTTTTGCTCTTGTTGCCCAGGTTGGAGTGCAATGGCACAATCTTGACTCACCGCAACCTCCACCTCCCGGGTTCAAGCGATTCTCCTGCCTCAGCCTCCCACGTAGCTGAGATTACAGGCATGCGCCACCACGCCCAGCTAATTTTGTAATTTTTTAGTAGAGACGGGGTTTCTCCATGTTGGTCAGGCTGGTCTCGAACTCCTGACCTCCGGTGATCTGCCTGCCTCGGCCTCCCAAAGTGCTGGGATTACAGGCATGAGCCACCACCCCTGGCCTTATTTATATTTTTCAAATGACTAGAAGTATACATACCAAACTGTTAAGAGTGACTAATTTAGGGGAATGGGATGACGATAAAGATTGAAAAAGGTGCCAGTAATTTTTGCTTTATTCATTTTTCTGTACTGGAAAAAAAAAAAAAAAAGAAAGCCATGTGTACTTACTCCTTTTAAGACAAAAGAAAAGCCTAATAAAATAGTAGTTCCTGAGACTAACTGGTTAATGGGGCTACCTCCATGCCACTGTTACCCCAAAACACCTCACCATATTCCGTGAGCCAAAGAGAATTTATTTGGTGAGTTTCTTGGACCCTGGGAACTGTTGCCAGATGTTTTGCCTAGTTTCTGCTACTAAATTAAGCTTAGCCAGTTGTAGATTATCATGGCCTGCTGATTCATGAGCTGATGGTCACAGAGCTATTTATGTTGTTAAAAGTACAATGTTTGATAGAGATGAAAGGTAATAGCAGTCTTACCCAACTACTAAATGATGAGGCAAGGTGCTTTAACATTAATAGTTTCTCTGAACTCCCCCATAACAAATGATTCACACATGTTTCTTATCCTGTTCATCTTTCCAGAAGAAAGATTAATTAAGCACTAGAGCGTGACAAAAAAGCTCATCTTGAATCTAGTGGTTACTTCCACCGAGAAGAGGCCAGGTTCCCTAGTATTTAAGAGAGCTGTTTTAGGCCGGGCTTGGTGGCTCACGCCTGTAATCCCAGCACTTTTGAGAGGCCGAGGCGGGCGGATCACGAAGTCAGGGGATCGAAACCATCCTGGCTAACACGATGAAACCCCGTCTCCGTTAAAAACACAAAAAAATTAGCCGGGGCATGGTGGCGGGCGCCTGTAGTCCCGGTTAATCGGGAGGCTGAGGCAGGAGAATGGCGTGAACCCGGGAAGCGGAGCTTGCAGAGAGCGGAGATCGCCTCACTGCACTCCAGTCTAGGCGACAGAGTGAGACTCCGCCTCAAAAAAAAGAGCTCTTTTTAGAGTCCATTTCTCCACGACTGTGGACCTCCGTGGGATGGGGAAATATGGAGAACTGAGGAACCACGGGGAAACAACTTTGAAGGTCTCACTGACCTGCTTTGTAGTTTGCTTT
>NW_012104142.1:4741144-4744623 GCF_000951045.1 Mandrillus leucophaeus | reverse complement strand
AAAAAAAATATATATATATATATATATATGCATGCCAGGCATGGTGGTGCACAAGTGGCTACGCATGTGATCCTAGCTACTTGGTGGGAGAATTGATTCAGCCTGGGAGGTTGATGCTGCAGTGAGCTATGATCATACCACTGCACTCCAGCCTGTGTGACAGAGCAAGATCCTGTCTCAAAAAGAAAAAAAAGAAAAAAAAAATTATTTCTTAGGTTAAGGGTTCTAGGACCACACCACACGGATAGTATAAATTTAACCCCCAAAAGTGTATGAAAGCAGTCTAGTGATTTCAAATTCACAGATTTCTAATTTCTCCAGGTTGAGACAAAAAAGTCTTTATCATCTTCATGTGCTATTGTAGATTTTTATTTCCTATTCTACCTTTCACTGAAGTTTAGTTCTTGGGGAGAGGGGGTGGGGTTATCTACCTTATTTACAGGAAACTTCATGAAATATTATTCAATACAGTTTTTCTCATCTGAAGTGACAGGTATAGAACAATATAGTTTTAACATGTTTATTATTCTATTATAGTACCTTAATTTACTTAATTTCTCCCTTACTGTTCATTCATTCAACAGTACTTTAGTGCCTACCATGTGCCAGGCACTGTTTTATGAAGTAGGGGTACCACAGTGGAAAGACAAAGTCTGATCTTAATAGAACTTATATTCAAGTGTGTGAGATATTTTAGATATCATTGGATATTTAGTTTAAAATTTTTTGGCCAGGTGTGGTGGCTCATGCCTGTAATCCCAACACTTTGGGAGGTCAAGGCAGGTGGACTGCCAGAGTTCAGGAGTTCAGACCAGCATGGACAACATGGCAAAACTCTGTCTCTACACAAAGATACAAAAATTAGCCAGGCATGGTGGCATGTGCCTGTAGTCCCAGCTACTTGGGGTTTGAGGTGGGAGGATCACTTGACCCCAGGAGATCAAGGCTGCAGTGAGCCAAGATCGTACCACTGCACTTCAGCCTGACAGAGTGAGACTCCATCTCTAAAAAAATTAAAAAAATACTTTTTTTATGTTTACTGGTTTATTATAAAGGATATTACAAAGGATACAAATAAAGAGATGCATTTAGGCCAGGTATGTGGGGGGAGGGTGTGGAGCTTCCATGCCTCCCTGGGTGCACCACCCTCCAGGAACTTCCATGTGTTCAGCTATCCAGAGGCTCTCTGAACCCTGTCCTTTTGGGTTTTTATGGAGGCTTCATTACATAGGCATGATTGACAACCATGTAGAAATGTGATTGGACAAAATGGTTATGATTTCATACTAACAGACTGACCGGAAACCCAGCAATGTCTGTCTGTTCAGGTTCTCCTTGGCCTCTCTGTGCAGCCTTCCTTCCTCCAGAGTATGGGGCACAACCCTCTCTGGAATTAGGGTCTTTGGACCCACAATCAGATTAGAGTCCTGCCATGGGCAGGTAAAAGGAGGACAGGAGAAGGTACAAGAGATTTTGTTTCCTGAGGCCTGCCCCTGAGGTCTAAAGTGCCCCACATTATAACAAAAGACTGTAATAAGGGCCATAGGAATTATGAGCCATAAAACACAGATGAATATATATACACACATATATATACATACATACACACACACAAACATAATATATAATGTATATATAATCATAAACCTAATTATATATGTAAAATCATAATATCACAATAATTTAATGGGCCATACAGAATAATCAAAGCTCAGGTTGGCTAAAACTCACCGTGTCTTAGTAACATAGGTTGACAGCAGCCTATAGCACCAAAAGAATTTTCTCCTGCAAGCTATTCCACAATACAGGAACATTGTCAGGTCCTTAGGAAAAAAAACAGGAGTTTTAAAAAAAAGTCATAATATGAAATTTAAAGTAATGAATTGCCAAGAGGGTTATATTTTATGCCAGGATGGGATCACTTTGTAATATTAAGGAAAGACAAACTCAATAGGAGTCAGGTGATCTTGTTTCTAAATTGCATTTCTACCCCTAAGTAGCTATGGGATCTCAACATTTCAGTACTTCTTTCATCATCTAGAAAACTGAAACCTGTTCTACCCACCTAGAATAAGAATGAAGTAGAAGGAATCCTGTAGACAAGAATATATAGGGCCGGGCACAGTGGTTCACTTCTGTAATCCCAGCACTTTAGGAGGCCAAGGTGGGTAGATCACGAGGTTAGGGGTTTGAGACCAGCCTGACTAACATGGTGAAACCCCCGTCTCTACTAAAAATACAAAAATTAGCTGGGCGTGGTGGCGCCCGCTAATCCCAGCTACTCAGGAGGCTAAGGCAGGAGAATTGCTTGAACCTGGGAGGCGGAGGTTGCAGTGAGCTGGGATAGCACCACTGCCCTCCAGCCTGGGCGACAGAGCAAGACTCTGTCTCAAAAAAAAAAAAAAAAAAGATAAGAATATATAAAGTCACAGCATTAGGACATTTTTTCAGAAGGCAGCTATGCAAATTCACATGGATCCAAGATATTTTCTATTTTTCTGTAGCTCATTGGGAAAGAAAAAAAAAACTGTAACTAAAGAATCCATTCTGGCAGAGATGGTCCCTTTAAATTGTGTATCAGTATTTTATTCCCCATGAAAAGTACCTTTCACATTGGCAGTAAAAAAAGTCAAGAATTCATTACAGTTAAATAACCAACCACCCTTTTCACTGTGTCTGAGGAAAGCAAGCTTTGACACTAAATGAAGAACATCTAAAATTTAGTCCTGCTTCTTGGTTGCATAATTGTGAATCACTGATGATGAATCCTTGGACAGTTTTGGCTACAATCTATGTCCTAGCCATGAGTAAAATATATTTAGCAAATGACATTCAACAAAGTATTTATTGAGTACTGACTTTATTCAGGGTCCCTTAAAGAACACAAAAATATAAAGGATGGAAATCCCTGCCCTCAAGGAACTCTAGCAGGAGAGAGAAAACAAATAGATAGCCAGCTTTCACAGAAGGCAGTATGCAATATGTGGGTTGCAAAGCACTCTAGGAGGTTGTTAAAAGTATTATTCCTACTTTAATAACCCCAAAACTAGTGTGATATACTAGAAAAAATGTATTTAAAGTCATTATTTCTGGCTCATACACCACTCAGAATGTAAACTCGTATGATATTTTTACAGGTTGATTTGGAAATATCTATTAAAGTGTCAAATCATAAGCCTTTTTCCTCAGCAATTCCATGTTTAGGAAATTTACCCTAGGAAGGAAAGGATATGTACAAGAATGTTAACTGAAAATTATGATAAAATGGATTAATACGTGACTTAAGAACAAATAGAAGGGCTGGGTGCGGTCCCTCACGCCTGTAATTCCAGCACTTTGGGAGGCCGAGGCGGGCAGATCACCTGACGTCAGGAGTTCAAGACCAGCCTGACCAACATGGAGAAACTCTGTCTCTACTAAAAATACAAAATTAGCTGGGCGTGATGGCACGTGCCTGTAATCCCAGCTACTCGGGAGGC
>NW_012104142.1:4735042-4738234 GCF_000951045.1 Mandrillus leucophaeus | reverse complement strand
CTCCCGGGTTCACGCCATTCTCCTGCCTCAGCCTCCCAAGTAGCTGGGACTACAGGCGCCCGCCACCTCGCCCGGCTAGGTTTTTGTATTTTTTAGTAGAGACGGGGTTTGTAGTTTGCTTTCTAAAGAATATTTTTCCTCCCTTTAAAAAAAAAATAAAAATTAAGGCACAATGTGAGAAGTTAGCAAGTTGCATTTTTAAATGACTCTCCAAAAAAGTATCAGAAAATGATTAGCTGTGGTTACTGAGGTAGCTCCACACTTATGAGGCAAAACTATGGTTATATCCGTGGTTTTTGCAAAAAGGAAGAGATTAAGCTAAAATGTTAAAATGCTGTGACCGCGACCTTTTTTCAAGTTCTGATCATGCCTCCCTGTGAAGTCCTTCCTGCACTTAGAAGCTGAGCAGGTTTCTGTTTCACTGTACTCACTCTGAATTCTTTTCGGGGCACCTTCCTATTCCTCAGGAATCAGCACAAAAGAGGAAACCAAATGTTCACGTTCAACGGCTTCCGTTCCCCAGAGGGACCATTGCAGCTTCTGCCACACTTCCCAGAATCCTCGTAGAGATGCACTCTGGGACTTGTAGTTCAGTTACCAGGCATGCCGCCGTGTTCTCCAACTGCAAGTTAACCATGATTGTCAAAAGCATGAACATCTAAGATCTTATTACCAAGAGAACTACTGTATCCTTGGAGAAAGTAAACTAGTATTAGATCCGTTTTTTAATTTAAAAAAGATAAAGTCATTAAGTCCACCCTCGTACACAGAAGGCATATATTATGAGGCTGGAGAGAGGATGAAGTAGGGGAGGGAATCAAATACCTTTCAACCTTAGTATATCTCTAGTTCTCTCTCTGCACACTTTAGAACTAGCTCTAAAATTTCACAAAGTTCTTCCAATTTAAAAGGATGGGACTCTGTATAGGTATGTATAGATATGTTTGAATTTATGGTAGGATTCATTTCTTGATCAGAGGAAGAGCATTCCATTTGACTGGAAGCAGTCTCCTAGCAGTGTGTCCGGAATTGGTTCATTCTGGTGGGATCTTGGTCTCGCTGACTTCAAGAATGAAGCTGCAGAGCTTTGTGGTGACTATTACAGCTCTTAAATGTGGCATGGACCCAAAGAGTGAGCAGCAGCAAGATTTATTGTGAAGAGCAACAGAACAAAGTTTCCACAGCGTGGAAGGGGACCTGAGCAGGTTGCCACTACTGTCTGGGGTGCAGCTATTATTCCCTTATTTGTCCCTGCCCACATCCTGCTGACTGGTCCATTTTACAGAATACTGATTGGTCCATTTTACAGAGTGCTGATTTGTGCATTTACAATCCTTTAGCTAGACACAGAGTGCTAATTGGTGCGTTTTTACAGAGTGCTGATTGGTGCATTTACAATCTTTTAGCTAGACACAGTGCTGATTGGCGCATTTACAATCCTTTAGTTAGACATAGAGTGCTGATTGGTGTGTTTTTACAGAGTGCTGATTGGTGCGTTTACAATCCTCTAGCTAGACAGAAAAGTTCTCCAAGTCCCCACTCGACCCAGGAAGTCCAACTGGCTTCACCTCTCAGCAGAACTACTTGGGTGCTGCTCTCTTCTCATTTTACTACTAAGGTTACTTGTCTATAAGAGAAAACACTGTTTTTTTTGAGACAGAGTCACTCTGTTGCTCAGGCTGGAGAGAAGTGGTGCAATGTTGGCTTACTGAAACCTCCTCCTCCAGGATTCAAGTGATTCTCCTGCCTCAGTCTCCCGAGTAGCTGGGATTATAGGTGCATGCCACCATGCCCGGCTAATTTTTGTATTTTCAGTAGAGCCAGAGTTTTGCCATGTTGGCCAGGCTGTTTCAAACTTCTGACCTCAAGTGATCCACTCGCCTCGGCCTCCCAAAGTGCTGGGATTACAGGTGTGAGCCACCGCACCTAGCCAAGAGAAGAAGTCCACCCATTCAACATGTGCTTAATGAGTACCCAGTGTGCCTAGGACTGTTAGAGAGATATAGAGACATAGAGGTAGGATACAGCAGGGAACAAAACATGAAAATCTCTGTCCTTGTGTAACTTACATTCTAGAAGGGGAAACAAACAAGTAAATATACAATGTGTCATGTGGCTATAAAGCTTACGAAGAAAAATAAAGCAAGGTAAGTAGAGGGATTATTTTGCTATTTTATATAGGATGGTCAGCCTCACTGTTAAGATAATATTTAAACAAAGACCCTGAAGAAGGTGATAAATAAACCAAGTTTATATCTATGGAAAGAGATTTGTAGACAGAGCAAAATGAGCATATGCAAAGGCGCTGGGGTGGGAGTGTGCCTTGCACGTTTTAGGAAAGGTTAGGAAAGAGCATGGTGATCAAAGATGAGATCGGATTAGGCCGGGCACGGTGGCTTATGCCTGTAATCCCAGCACTTTGGGAGGCTGAGGCGGGCACATCATTTGAGGTCAGGAGTTTTAGACCAGCCTGGCCAACATGGAGAAACCCTACTAAAAATACAAAAATTAAGCCAGGTGTGGTGTCGCATACCTGTAGTCCCAGCTACCTGGGAGGCTAAGGCACAAGAATCGTTTGAACCCAAGAGACAGAGGTTGCAGTGAGCTGAGATTGCGCCACTGCACTCCAGCCTGGGTGACACAACGAGACGTTGTCTCAAAAAAATAAATAAATAAATAAATAAATCAGATTGGTTCATTATCCTTAAAGAAGACACAGAAGATTGTAGGGAAACAAGATATAAAGTCAATGGATTCTAAGGAGATGGAGAAACACACTTAAGGGGAAATTGGGGCTCTAATAATTTTAAAAGTCAAAATAACTATTTTTTGTAGTAATTGTTAAGTGCTATAATAATAAAAATAGCTCAGACTGAGCATTTGCTGTGTTCCAGGCACTATGCTAAGTGTCCCACATTTGTCATTAATCCTCACATCCTATGAAATCCGCATTAAAATTTGTACTTTAGGCTGCGTGTGGTGGCACACGCCTGTAATCTCAGCACTTTGGGGTCTGAGGCGGGAAGATTGCTTGAGTTCAGGAGTTCAAGAAACCAGCCTGAGCAACATGACAAAACACCATCTCTACAAAAAATACAAAAATTAGCCGGGCATGGTGGCACAAGCCTGTGGTCACAGCTACCCAGGAGGCTGAGATAGGAAGATTGCTTGAGCCCAGGAGTGAGCCGAGAT
>NW_012104142.1:4729750-4734703 GCF_000951045.1 Mandrillus leucophaeus | reverse complement strand
GTGTGGTGGCATGCTCTTGTAGTCCCAGCTACTCGCGAGGCTGAGACAGGAGAATCACTTGAACCCAGGAGGCGGAGGTTGCAGTGAGCCAAGATTGTACCACTAGACTGCAGCCTGGGTAAAAGAGCGAAACTCCATCTAAAAAAAAAATAAAAAAGATAAGTAATTTCTCCATATTTACACAGCTAATCAGTAGAAGGGATGGTATATTAACCTAAATCTGTCTTAAGAAATAATCTGTGCTTTTGACCACCATACTCTAGATCTGGATTGTATCTCTGTCTGGGTGTGAGGTAGGGAAATTGAATATAAATATTGGAAAATATTGGAATGATGGAAAAAATCCCATGTTCATAAATAGGAAGGCCTAATTTGGTTAAAATGGCATATTCCCCTAATTGATCTACAGATTCAATGCAATTCCTATTAAAACCTCATTTGGCTTCTTTTGCACAAGCAACAAAGGGAAAAATAAGACATTATCAAAATTTTAGGAACTTTTGTGCTACAAACAATACCATGAAGAATATAGAAGACAACTCATAGAATTGGGAAAAAATTATTGCAAGACATGTATCTGATAAGAGACTGGTATCTAGAATATCTAAAGAACACTTAAACAACACAGTAATAAAAGGATAAACAACCAAATTTAAAAATGAGCAAAGGATCTGAATAGATATATCTTCAAGGAAGATAAAAAATGACCCATAAGCACATGAAAAGATTTGCATGGGAAATGCAAATCAAATCATAATGAGATATCATTTTATACCCAATGGATAGCTACAATCAAAATGCAGATAATGACAAGAAGTGGTGAGGATGTGGTGGAACTGGAATCCTCATACACAGATGGTAAGACTGTAAATGGTGCTGTTGCTTTTGAAAACAGTTTGGTGGTTCCTCGTAAAGTTAAATATAGAGTTACCAAATGACCCAGCAATTTAACTGCTGGGTTTATATTCCCAAGAGAATTGAAAACAAACGTCCACACAAACTTGTAAATTAATTTTGGTGACAGCATTATTCACCATAACCAAAAAAAGTACAAACAACCCAAATAACTATCAGCTGATAAATGGAGAAGCAAAAGGTGGCATATCCAACCATACAATGACATTTTTCTGGCAACAAAGAGGAATTATATATACTACAATATGGATAAAGCTTGAAAACATTATGCTAAGTGAAATAATCCAGTCACAAAAGAGTACATATTGTAATCATATGAAATGTTCATAATAGGCAAATATATAGAGACAGAAAGCACATTAGTGATCGGCTAGGAATGGGGGCAATTTATATGAAATCACAACCTAGGGTTGTGATTGCACTTACGTGAAATATTCAGAATAGGCAAATCTATGAGATAAAAAGTGCCTAGGGATGGGGACGAGGTAGTGTTCAAAGATAATGAGGAGTAACTGCTAATGGAAACAGGATTTTGGTTTTTATGGGATTTTTTTTTTTTAAGACAGGATCTTGGCCGGGCGCAGTGGCTAACGCCTGTAATCCCAGCACTTTGGGAAGTCAAGGCAGATGGAATCACGAGGTCAGGAGTTCAAGACCATCCTGGTCAATATGGAGAAATCCCATCACTACTAAAAATACAAAAATTAGCTGGGTATAGTGGCGCGTGCCTGTAACCCCACCTACTCGAGAGGCTGAGGAAGGAGAATTGCTTGAACCGGGACCCGGGAAGCAGAGGTATCAGTGAGCCGATATCGTGCCACTGCACTGCACTCCAGCCTGGGCAACAGAGTGAGACTCTGTCTCAGAAAAAAAAAAAAAAGACAGGGTCTCGCTGTGTCGCCCAGGCTGGAGTGCAATGGCACAATCACGGCTCACTGCGGCCTCAACCTCCCAGGCTCAAGTGATCCAGCTATACTAATTTACATTCCTACCAATGGTGTATGAGAATTCTTTCTCCGTATCTTCACCAGCATTCATTATTGACTGTCTTTTGGATAAAAGCTGTTTTAACTGGGGTGAACTGATATCTTGTAGTTTTGATGTGCATTTCTCTGATGATAATGATGTTGAGCATCTTTTTATATACATGTTGGGGCAAGGTTTATTTTTTACTACACAGACATGAATACAGAAAGTGGAGAAGAATTGGATTTATTAATGCAACCAATCTGCCACAGTAGTTCCATTAAAAGTATTCCTTAAATTGGCCAGGCTTGGTAGCTCACGCCTGTAATCCCAGCATTCTGGGAGGCCTAGAGAGGTGGATCATTTGAGGTCAGGAGTTTGAGAGCAGCCTGGCCAACATGTTGTAACTGTCTCTACTAAAATTACAAAAATTAGCTGGGCCTGGTGGCACATGCCTGTAATCCCAGCTACTTGGGAGGCTGAGGCAGGAAAATCGCTTGAACCCGGGAGGCAGAGGTTGTAGTGAACTGAGATGGTGCCACTGCCTGTGTGACAAAGGGAGACTCTGACTCAACAACAACAACAAAGTATTTCTTAAATTGATACAGGATATGAAGCAGTGATGTTTCACTTCTGGATTGACTTAAGAACAAACATTAACCTTAGACTAATTATAGATACCACAAGTATATCTCTCTCTCCTTTACTCTTTGCATTAAGATTAGTTATAATTATTTTTTCATTTCATTATTTTCTCAAAGTCACTGAAACAGGTCTAAAACTTACCAGCTTTGGCTCTATGATTAACAAACAACAACAAAATAAAATACCACACAATCGTATATCATACAGCATCCAATGATGATTACTCATATTAATCTGGTACTTCATACTTTTCCAAGAAATTTCAAAATAACATCAATTGACTTTTATAATGTCTTTGTGTGGATGGTGAGGCAAATATTATTATGGCCATTTGGTGAATGAAGACATTTTTGCATAAAAGTTAAAAGGATTCACTCAGATGCCGTTAATGGTGGACTAAAATCTGGGTTCACTGATTCAACTACTGTTTCTTCCAAATAAGAAGTTATACTTTCTACCAACTTCTGTAATTTTGTGACTGAATGAACTCTAGGTTCTAAACTCTGAGTTTTGCTTCACCAAAGAAAACTGAGATTCCTGGCATTCTTGCCTGGTTTGTTTGAGCTCTTGATAAGTTCATTTGGGTGGAAGAATGCATGGACCAGCCAAGGTCTACAAATCTTTCATATAGCCAACTCAGATTCTGTTTGTTTAGAAGCAGAAGCATTCTTCTGAAATGTAGTCTATTGTTTTGAGTAAAATATTCTTAAAATTTATAAATATTTTCTATGGTTGATAGAATAGCTGTTAGATATCCCACAATAAATTATAGAACTAGAAAATATTTACTATTCAGGGCTCAAACTATTGATATTGAAAGAATAATGTATAGTGAATATATTACTAAGGAAAGATACTAGAAAATGGAAAAGGAGAAAATAGAATCTGCTACACCTGTCAAGGTATTCATAACTTTTCACAAACTAAAATTAACCAATATAATTCTAATACCTAATACAATTCCTGGCACATTGCAAGTGCTCAACAAATATTTCTTGAGTGAATGAACAATGTGATATGGAAATCTGCTTCATATGGACAAACCTGTCAATTGGAAATCTGCTTCATATGGACAAACCTGTCAATTGGAAGATTGTGTTTCAACCCTGTGAGAGCATCTGTCATTTCAAACCCAGTAAGATTCAAAATCAAACTTTTTAGCTTCTCTACAGACTCAGCTCAATTTCCCAATTTTTATTTTAATTTTTTTTGAGACAGGATCTTGCTCTGTAGCCCAGGTTGGAGTGCAGTGGTGCAATCACAGCTAACTGCAGCCTTTACCTCCCAGCCTCAGGCAACCCTACCACCTCAACCTCCCCAGTAACTGAGACTGCAAGTGGGCGCCACCATGCCTAGATAATTTTTATATTTTTTTTGTAGAGACAGAGTCTCGCCAAGTTGCTAAGGCTGGTCTCAAATTCCTCGGCTCAAGTGATCCTCCTACCTTGGTCTCCCAAGCCGCTGGTGTGACAGGCATGAGCAACTGTGCTCAGTCCCAGTATTCTTATTTTGGTTGTTGATACCATTATTTTGCCAGTTTTAATTACATCTGCAAAGTTCTTTTGCCATGTATGGTAACATATTCATAGGTTTTCGAAATTAGGATGTGGACATCTTTGAGGGGCCATTATTCTGCCTACCACAGTGAGCATCCCCATTGAGGCCACATGACGTAGGTGGTCTGGCTACCTCACTGCCGCCATCTCCCACAATGCCAGAGTGCCAGCTTGTTAATGACTAGAGTCGTTTCCGGTTTCAGCTACATTCTAGAATCCCTTATGTCTTGATTGTCATGTTCCTATTCATAAGCAAGGAAGAAGTCTTTATCACTTCTACTCCCAAGGTCCATCCACATGTCCGCTGACATGGCATTTACAGGTAAATCCATCCTCTTACATTGAGTTTCTTCTCTGTTAAAGGTAAACAACATAAGATTACTCCATTGCTTGAAATACTTTAATGCTTTCCCATTGTACTTGTTACAGTACTTAACAGGTCGGCATGACCTAGCTTTTGCATACCTCTCCAATCTCCTCTCATATGGGTTCCTTCCTTCCTTACTGCATTGCAGCCACGTTGAGTTTCTTTAGCTCCTCAAATGCACCAAGTTGTGTGTGTGTGTGTGTGTGTGTGTGTGTGTGGCGCTACATGGACCTCACATATAAAGATACACAGTAATATTCTCTCTCTCTAAATTCACACACTTCATCTAGCTAATTCAGTTCTCAGTTTAAATGTCATTTCTATAATGATACTTTTCTTGTGATATCAATCTAAGCCACGTCCCTTGCATTATTCTTTCCCATAGCACCCTGATGGTTTCATTTTTTTTTTTTTTTTTGAGACGGAGTTTCGCTCTCGTTGCCCAGGCTGGAGTGCAATGGCACGATCTCAGCTCACTGCAACCTCCGCCTCCAGGGTTCAAGT
>NW_012104142.1:4726107-4727908 GCF_000951045.1 Mandrillus leucophaeus | reverse complement strand
GCCTCGGCCTCCCAAAGTGCTGGGATTACAGGCGTGAGCCACCGCGCCCGGCTCTATAAATATTTATTCTATGAATCTTGGATTACTAACCCAGACTCTCTTTCTCTTCTAATTCACATAGCATATGTGATTGATTAAAGTTCACAACTCATTCTTGGTAATGTCATATACATTATTAGGCTTGTTGTCCAGTTTGGAAAAGTCTCCAATAAAATATTTATTTATTTAGACACAGGGTCTCTTTCTTTTGCCCAGGCTGGAGTGCAGTAGTGAGACCACAGCTTGCTGCATCCTATATCCTGATCATCTAGCCTCAGCCTCCTGAATAGCTGGGACTACAGACACGTATCACCCAATTGATTAAAAAAACTTTCTTTGTAGAGACAAGGTCTCACCATCTTGCCCTGGCTGGTCTCAAACTTCTGGCCTTAATGGATTCTCCCACCTGGGCCTCCCAAAGTTCTGGAATTACCTGGGAGAGCCACCACATCCGTTTCCAATAGATTATTTTATATATGACTTAAAGAGTTCAGGACCCATCAGATTTCTTTAAACTATAGTTTGTTGTGGATGTCCTCATCAAGTTCTGAGAAAAAAATATAAATTTCTTTTTTGGGCAGGGCCCCACAGCTCACGCCTGTTATTTCAGCACTTTGGGAGGCCTAGGCGGGAGGATTGCTTGAACCCAGGAGTTCAGGACCATCCTGGACACATGGTGAGACCTTGTCTCTGCAAACAAAACAAAACCCTACAGAAAACCCGGACGTGGTCGTGCATGCCTGTAGTCCTAGCTACTTGGGAGGTGGGAGGATTGCTGGAGCCCAGTAGTTGGAGGTTACAGTGAGCTATGATCATGCAACTCCACTCCAGCCTGGGTGACAGAGTGAAACCCTGTCTCTTAAAAAAAAAAACAAAAAACAAAAAACAAAACTTTTTTGGCTAGGTGTTGATAAACGCTAAATCTTTACAATTCTATACATCCAATAATTGGAATAATTTCCCACAGATTAGCTTCAGGTTCCCAAAATTTCAACCCTGCTTCTCTTCTACTATCCACATAGCTTTTGATGCTAGAACATTGGACACATTAAAATAACTTTAAGAGTTCTGGCCCTGCACCTTTGTTTTATAATGCTGGGTGGATCAGCACAATGGGCAATTGGAGTATTCTTAGAAGCCACTGGGACAGCTGGCAATATCTTAACTACACATGGAAGTGACTGTGGGTTATAAAAATATATCCCAGTAAATTCGAACCAAATGTATTCCTAACTCAACTTCCCTTTAGCTAAATTTCAAAAATGTTTGCTTGCCACTCCAACACTAGACAAAGAGAAACATGGTGGAGGAAAGTCACTAAGGACTAAAGATTGTGGTTTAAAATACATTACTTTTACAAATTTTACAAAAGCATAGGACAGCGTAAACATATTACTAGGGACCCTTCCAGGGACTTGGAAAGGGCTAGTGCAAATGAGGGCCCCTAAAATTGAAGCCTCCTTAGCTTCACAGTAAATCTGCTGCAGAGTCTACGGCCATTTTAATTACTGAGTAAACTGTCAACTTTCAGAGTCAGCTCCATGTAGAGCCAGTGAATATGTTCATTACAGCCCCATTTGAGACAGGTTTTTTTTTTTTTTTTTTTGAGATGGAGTCTGACTCTGTCCCTAGGCTGGAGTGCAATGGTGCGATCTGAGCTCACTGCAACCTCTGCCTCCTGGGTCCAAATGATTCTCCTGCCTCAGCCTCCTGAGTAGCTGGAATTACAGGTGTGTGCCACCACGCACAGCTAATTTTTGTT
>NW_012104142.1:4720719-4725882 GCF_000951045.1 Mandrillus leucophaeus | reverse complement strand
GACGGGGTTTCACCACGTTGGCCAGGATGGTCTCAATCTCTTGACCTTGTGATCCGTCTGCCTCGGCCTCCCAAAAAGTGCAGCGATTACAGGCGTGAGCCACCACGCGCCCTGCCTCTTTGGTCTCATAATTACTCTACACTCCTAAAAAGTATTGAGGACTCCAAAAAGCTTTTATGTGGATCACGTTTATCAACATTTACTATATTAGGAATTAAAACAAACGTAAAATATTCATTTAAAACAACAATAAACCTGATATATGTTAACATAAAATAAATAATTTTTTTTTTGAGACAGGGTCTGGCCATGTTGCCCAGGCTGATTTTGAACTCCTGGGCTCAGGTGATCTTCCCGCCTCGGCCTCCCAAAGTGCTGGGATTACAGGTGTGAGCTACTTCACTTGGCCTAATAACATATTTTTAATGAAAAATAACTATTTTCCAAAGCAAAAGAATTTAGTGAGAAGAGTGGCATTATTTGACATTTCTGCAAATCTCCTCAGTGGGCTAATAGAAGATTCTCATATCCACGTCTGTGTTCAATCTGTTGCAATATCACAGACATGTAGTCTCTGGAAGACCTCACTGTATTGTTACTAGAGTGAAAAAGGCAAATGAAGTCTTAGTATGAAAATAATTTTGACCTTACGGATTCCCTGACTATACTTTCAGAACCATTGATTTAGACATCATTGTATCTACTTTTTAGTTGCCTCGTGCTCCCAAAGTACCCTCTCTCTCTTTCTGTAGCTACGTAATCAACCTCACCTCCTGCATCTAAGAGTCAAATGTTAATTATTGCTATACTTTTTAGCATACATGGAAAACTTTAGAAACCACAATTCTTAATGAATAACAAGTCTTGGCAACTCATTTTTCTGTTTCACTGACAAGGGAAAAATTATCTCCTTCATTGTATTCTCCCTCATAGTACAGGGAGATATAAAGAAACCCTTGGTTTGGGGTTACTTTATAACTAAGGCAAATGTTAGACTAAGATCAAACGCAACATTGGGTGCCTTATATAAATTAATGTTACTGGAGAATCTAATATTTACCAAGTCATTTCTGCGTGTGAGGCCTGTGTTAAGTGCTTTACATACATTACCTCATTTTATTCTCACAAGAAGCTTACGAGATGGATAGTATCGTCATTCCTATTTTACAGATGAGTAAACGGATACGGAGACGTTGTTAACGCCTAGTGTTACACACAGGACTGAGGCAGGATTTGAATTCAGATAACCTGACCCTGGAGCTCTCAGTCTATTATCTACTGATAAGGTATAAAGGTAGGAGATAGAGCAAGGTTAGTATAAAATGAGTGCTGAGGCCGGGCGCGGTGGCTCAAGCCTGTAATCCCAGCACTTTGGGAGGCCGAGACGGGCGGATCATGAGGTCAGGAGATCAAGACCATCGTGGCTAACACGGTGAAACCCCGTCTCTACTAAAAAATACAAAAAAAAAAAACTAGCTGGGCGAGGTGGCGGGCACCTGTAGTCCCAGCTACTTGGGAGACTGAAGCAAGAGAATGGCGTAAACCCGGGAGGCGGAGCTTGCATTGAACTGAGATCCGGCCACTCACTCCAGCCTGGGCGACAGAGCCAGACTCCGTCTCAAAAAAAAATAAATAAATAAAAATAAAAATAAAAATAAAACAAAATGAGTGCTGAGATGTGAGGAGTTTAGCAAAGCAAAAAGCCTTTAGGGACAAGACAGCTGAGATACCAAGACAGAATCTCTATTATTTTTCACCCTATAAAAATTCTTCTTTATTTTCTACACTCCCACGTTCCTCTTCTCAATTTTAAGATACTTTATGGCTGGTGGCCTCGTCGCTTAGGCCTGACGCGGACCCTGAAATCAAAGAGGCAAACGGAACAGGAGCGGGGAAACCCCGTGGTAACTACGGTAACACTGGCTGGGCGAGAACCCTGCGCAGGCGCGTTACATCCCAGGCCCGCTTACCCACACCACGGCGGCCGGTCCCACCCACTCCTCTCAGCCTCAGACTCCACGGGCCGGCCATGGGTGGGGGCAGCAGGGAGGCCCGAGCTTGGCGCCTGCGCAGTCGCCGGAGCGCTGGTGTGATCGAGCTCACGTAGCGAGGGCTGCAGTCGCCTCCTCCCTGGCGCTGCCGTCGCGGCCTAGAGGTTATAAAAGGGCTAACGGGCTCCCTCTGCTGCCCAGTTGCGCCGCCAGCGGGCTGAGGGCAGGAAGTAGCCGCTCCGAGTGGAGGCAACAGGGGACTGAAGAGCGCGCCGCCCTCCTGTCCCACTTTCCAGGTGAGACGCTCCCTCGACCCGGGAGACTGAGGCTGAGGCCACTGGGCAGCCGTGGAGCTTCTTGGACGGCTGCGGCGATCCATTCCTCCCAGCTGTGGTGGGACTTCTGGGCCGGGGGTTCCCCAGGTTACCACAGCAGCCTCGGTACCTTCCCCTCGGGAGACTCGGCCCCTCTCCCTGCGCCACGCGACTCCCGGCGACCTTGCTCCTTCGTGCCCCCCTTTCCACCTCCGTCCTCGGTGCGCCTCGGACCGCTTGGGCTGCTGCAGCCTCAGTCCCCGCCCCAGGGACCAGGACTTTCTTGAATTTTCCTTCCCGGGGAGGAATCACCCTGTTGATTTTTTTTTTTTCCAAGTTTCCCTGCACCTGGTCCTCCCTAACGAGGCTAAGGGGAACGCGAGCGCGGGGCGTGGGTTTTTGACCGCCACAGCCGCAGATGGTTCGCAAGTGGCGGTGGAGAGCGGATTTTAAGGCTTGGAGCTGAATCCGAAACGCGCCAGGCGTTTTTGCCCTATCGAAAGTCGCCGGGAGCTGGGGGGACCTCCCCAGAAAGTTCCGGCTGAACTCATCTGTTGCGCGCAGCGGTGCAGTATTAGCAGCCAGACGTAGCCCGGGGCGCCGAGTTTTGTGCTCCTAGCGCCGAGGAAGTAGGCTCTCGGGTCACCTCGTCGTCAGGGAAGCTTCCTTCCCTCTTCTTCCCCACAACTTTTTAAAAAAAGAGATAAGAGCTCTTCTCTCAGTCTCTGTCTCTCTGGCTCTGTCTCCCGAGAATTTGCAGCTTTTAAAAGTCCACATCAGTCCAACAAATTACATGGTTGTGTGAGGATTTTGAGTTGGATTACATGGCTGGCCCCCGGATGTATGTTTCAATGGGGAGGAAGGATGGTATGATAACTATGAGTCTCTTTCTCCTAAATAATCTAATCTGTTGAATACAAATTCAATGTTTAGATGCTAACATCTTACGCGTTCCGGATTGAGTGAAGACTCTTGGAATTTTGCACTGTTTTCTTTAAAAAAAGGGTTAAAGAAGCAGCTAGATCCTCTTGTAGGAATTGATCTAAAAGGCCAAAGAGACTTGCCAATTTCCACTTAACTGTTTCTGGTTTCTCCGAGAGCGCGGTGGTTCTTGGACTTTCCCTTGGAATGCACTCGGAGGGGATGAAATAGCCACTACGTGAAGGGGGGGAGGGGCAAAGACGTGGCAGCAGTGTTCTTTCATCAATTTTTTACTCTCCTTTTTTTAAAGTTCTGGTTAGAAACGTATTTCTCCTTTTAGGTTTAGACATAGCTTATGAATGAGGCTTGTCTTTTCCTAAAACAATCAGATGAAAAATTCAGTCTGCAAAGCAGGAACATTGGAAGTTAATTTAAACATTTAAAGGGATTTTTAAAATCAAGTTTCTATGGAGAAAATGAGTATCCTAAGAGGATGTATTCAAGAAGCTGAACGTGAACAACCTCAACTATATTTTGTTTTGATTTGAAATGTGAATACACACCCCGTGATTTTTTTTTTAACCTTGTGAGCGTAATTTAAGAATCTGAAACGTGAACTTCAAATTTTGCCTTTTTCTTTATGTGGGAAACAGAGATTTTATCACTTACCTTTAATAAAAGTCATAGTCAGTTTTGGTTTTGAGACGTTGTGCCTTAAGTCCTGCCATTGTTTTTGATAGCTGATGGCAAATGCCTCTTAGATTTACATAGACTAACTAGGAAAAGGATCATTTCTCTTTTAAATAGGTAGTGCTGTTTTTATTGACATTTTGAAATGAGTTTCATTTTGAAGTACTGAAAACCAGGACTTTGGTAGAAGGAAAATTACATTGACCATTTTGTGTTTTGGTAGCTTAGATTTTAGGTAAAACAGATGAAAAATGTGTACAACTTTTAATTATGCCAAAAAAAAAATTAGTGCAAAAGACAATTTAAAAAAAAAGTTTTATATTGCCTGTGTGGTCTGGGTTGTTGCGGATGAATCTTGGCTTTTCGGCAAGCAGTCGTTAACTTTTTCTATTACTGCAGAGGAAGTTGTATACTGAAAAGCAGTATTTTTCAGTAGGGCAATTAAGTTCAGACGGCATTTATTCCAGGGATGCAGCAAGAGCTGGGACAGCCATAAAGCTTGTGAGCCTGCCTTTCTGTGGAAGGAATGCTTTATTTTACTTAGTAACCAGTTATCAACTAGGATATAATTATTGCTCTTTGATTGACCTGTGAGATACATAATAGTGGTTCTGACACTATTTTAAGGTCATGAAATCCTTTTAGAATCTGATGGAATCTGTGGTCCTAGGTCAGAAAATGCAAATACACCCTTCATGGAATGTTATATGTCACTTCCTGCTCCCCCACTCAAGTCCATCCATGAACTCTCTTATAAGAACCCCTAAAAAGTAAGAGATGTGAAGCTACTCTTTAAGGGTATCTAGGTGTCTTGAGGCAGTATTGAATATTTCTGAAAATTGATTTGGGCGTGTAAGTCTGACTGGACTTGTATATGTGGGTGACCCTAATACATTTTTGCCAAAAGGGTTTTAGCAAAAGTTAATAGGTTGTTAGAATTGTTAAACTGCTAAATTGTGTAGTCTGTGAAAGTATATCACATTGCATGCTCCCTCCTATATATGGTAACTTATCTTTGGTTTTCCATTCTGAAAGTGGAACAGGCTTGGAAGTAAACAAAAATAAATTGCACAGGCTCTTGGCATTAAGCTTTATTGCTTTTCTTGCAGTGAGATCTTGAATCTTGTAATTAAACCATAATGTGTTGTGTGTGTATAAATATATGAATATATATAAAAAATCCAAATAAAATGAGTATATGTGTGTGCATATATATATATATCTATATTTTTTTTTTTTTTTTTTTT
>NW_012104142.1:4717564-4720646 GCF_000951045.1 Mandrillus leucophaeus | reverse complement strand
CACTGCAAGCTCTGCCTCCTGGGTTCACGCCATTCTCCTAAGCCTCCCGAGTAGCTGGGACTAGAGTTGCCCGCCACCACGCCCAGCTAATTTTTTGTATTTTTAGTAGAGATGGGGTTTCACCGTGTTAGCCAGGATGGTGTCAATTTCTTGACCTTGTGATCCGCCCACCTCGGCCTCCCAAAGTGCTGGGATTACAGGTGTGATCACGCCACCGTGCCCGGCCAAAGCTTTGTGTTTCTATTCAACAAAATTTATTTGTATAAATTGAAGCTGCCCTGTCTTTAGTTTTTCTCTAGCTGAATAAGTATTGTACCTAAACAAAAGCTTCGGCAATTCAAAAGGACTCTCATTTAGGTTACTCCAGCAGTTTTTAAACTCTGTGTGATGAAAAACATTCTTTTTCCTTGTCTTCCTTTGGATGATCAGTATGACTGTTAGTATATTTGGTTTGATATTTGCTAAAAATACATTATAGAGATTCAGACTTCTTACCTAGTTGTCATTAGTGAATGGGTACTATATTAGGACTTCCTCTTCCTCATGTTTAGTGTTTCATAAAAATGTGTCCATATTTTGTTTATTCATTTCTTTCTTAAATAGTAATATTATGTGGAATTAGTACACTCAACCTTTTTTTTTTTTTTTTTTTAAAAGATTGAGGATCTTGCTCTGTTGCCCAGGATGGAGTGCAGTGGCGTGATCATAGCTCACTGCAGCTTTGAACTCCTGGGCTCAAGCAATCCTTCTGCCTCAGCCTCCGAGTGTAGCTCGGGGTACAGGTGCACACCACCATGCCTAGCTAATTTTTTAATTTTTTGTAGAGATGGGATCTTGCTCTGTTGACCAGGCTAGTCTTGAACTCCTGGCCTCAAGTGATTCTCCCATCTGCCCCACAAAGTGTTGGGATTATAGGCATGAGCCACCATGCCTGGTCATCCTTGCTCTCTTGTTGGACACTTGAGCTGTTTCTCCATTATAAGTAGTGCAAAGAGAGGACTGTAATTTAGTGGTTTATTTTATCAACCTGTATAACTACAGTAAACTTGAACCAATTTTTTAATTTTTAAATTTATATTTAAATTGTTTTTTAGAGACAGGGTCTTACTAGGTTGCTCAGGCATGGTGGCTAATGCCTTTAATCCCAGCACTTTGGAAGGCTGAGGCAGGAGGATCACTTGAGGCCAGGAGTTCAAGACCAGCCTGGTCAGCATAGTGAGACCCCATCTGTCTACAAAAATAATTTTTTTTTAATTAATGGGGCATGAGGTTGCAGACATCTGTAGTGTAACTACTTGGGAGGCTGAGGTGGGAGGATCGCATGAGCCCAAGAGTTGGAAGCTGCAGTGAGCTATGATAGCACCATTGCACTCTAGCCTGGTAATGGCGCAAGACCCTGTCTCTTAAAAAAAAAAAAAAAAAGGCATTTACAATATGCCCAGTAGACTGTAGGAGAATCAAGAATGATGAGAAATGTTTCATAGGAGAAGTAGGTCATAAAAAGTACATGATGTATCACCATGTGGCTAACATTTTACTAGATATTAAATCTGTAGCACTGAATGGAAATGCATATCTAGATTCACATCCTCTGCAACCACTAATTCATTTACCCCTGTTGTAGTATATATGGTCTTATTTTGTCTGTCTTTACCTCAACTTGAGAAATTTGGATCTGGCATTAGAATAGAGAGAGAATTGAAGGCTAGAAAGAGAAGGGGTAGACTGGGGTAAATAAAAGTGGAATTTTGGCAGAATAGCCTTGGGAGGGATGAAGCTGAGTATACGTGGGCCTCAGAGCAATAATCCATTTGTTAGGAGGAAAGGGACTGCTAAAGCTAGCTTTTGAATATTTTACTCTGACCTGAGTGGCCTTGGTCTGAATAGCTCATATTCAGAGATAAGAATATATTTAACTTTTTTGTACTAAGAATAGTATTTGAGTAATGCTATAGGTACATATGAGAATTTGGCCTTCATCTCTGCAGAATCAGTTAAACACAAGTTTCTCTAGATATTTCCATTACAGGAATCAAAGTTCTTTGATTTTTGGAACTTCAGTAAAACCCAAGAATGAATAGCCGAGAACTATCATTGGAGAAAAGATAGACATATGGATCAATTGAACAAAATAGAGAATTGAGTCACACAAAAATTGTCAGTTCATTTTGAAACAGTGTAAGGGCAATTCAATAGAGGATAGTATGGAACAGTTGAATAT
The DNA here is from genome assembly GCF_000951045.1 of Mandrillus leucophaeus. Lineage (NCBI taxonomy): Eukaryota > Metazoa > Chordata > Mammalia > Primates > Cercopithecidae > Mandrillus > Mandrillus leucophaeus. Next base: position 4,718,425 of record NW_012104142.1, on the reverse strand, counting down.
TCATATGCAAAGAAAAAAAGAATCTTTGTTTTATTTGGACACCCAAGTATCCACTGTTGGACACTGGGCAGTCCCTTGCCCAGGAATTTATATGAATATAGGGACAAATGACATGAATCCACCAATGGATATGAAATAAAGTTTACTTACACAGTAAACAGCAAAAGGATTCCTCAAGGTCAAGGACTTAGGTTTAGTCCAGAATGAAGCAAAAGTGAAACAGGGTGGGTGGCTTTGGTTTTCATTGTGACCAAAAGGTGGAAATTGTTTGATGGTTCCCATGTGTGGTATTTACATGGTTTCAACTTCACACCAATGCCAAGGGAGGGAATACCTGGGCTTTCTTACAGACTTACCCAGATGTGGGACAAAAGGGAGAGAGGTGTGGGCCTTGAAAGCAATCCGCACTCAAACATCAAAATGAAATCTTTTTCTTTATTAGAGCCTCAATCTGTACTTCACACTCTATGCAAAAATTAGTTCAAAATGGTTCATAGGCTGGGTCTGGTCGCTCACATTTGTAATCCCAGCATTTTGGGAGGTTGAGGCAGGAGGATTGCTTGAGCACAGGAGTTTGAGACTAGCCTTGGCAATAGAGTGAGACCCATTTCTATTTTAAAAAGGTTCATAGATTGTGAAGTAAAATGTACAGCTATAAAATATTTGAAAGAAAACATAGGAAAAATATATATATATGTATTTTTTTGAGACAGAGTCTCGCTGTGTCGTCCAGGCTGGAGTGCAGTGGCAGGATCTCGGCTCACTGCAAACTCTGCCTCCCAGGCTCACACCATTCTCCTGCCTCAGCCTCCCGAGTAGCTGGAACTACAGGCATCCGCCACCACGCCCGGCTAATTTTTT
>NW_012104142.1:4710117-4717489 GCF_000951045.1 Mandrillus leucophaeus | reverse complement strand
TGTTAGCCAGGATGGTCTCGATCTCCTGACCTCGTGATCCTCCCGCCTTGGCCTCCCAAAGTGCTGGGATTACAGGCATGAGCCACCGTGCCCGGCCGGACAAAAATATTTTTGACCATGGGTCAGGCGGAGATTTCTTGAACATGATACTGAGAACATGATTCATAAATGAGCGAACTGATAAATTAGACTTCATCAAAATTAAGAACTTCTGTTCTTCCAAACACTCTGTTGAGAGAATAAAAAGACTTCACAGACTGGGAGAAAATATTCCCCATCACATATTTGACCAAAAATAGACTGTATAAGGAACTCAAAGCTGGGCATGGTGGCTCACTTCTGTAATCCCAGAACTTTGGGAGGCCAAGACTGGAGAATTGCTTGAAAGTCCAGGAGTTTGAGACCAGCCTGGGCAACACAGTGAGACCCCATCTCTATTAAAAAAAAATTCAGTAAGTAAACAACTTAATTTAAAAGAGCAAAAGATTTGAGTTGACACTATGCAGGAAGGTGTATGAACAGCAGATAAACACCCCAAAAGGTGTTAAACATAGGCCGGACATGGTGGCTCATGCGTGTAATCCCAGAACTTTGGGAGGCTGAGGTGGGCGGAGCACCTGAGGTTAGGAGTTCAAGACCAGCCCGGCCAACATAGGGAAACCCTGTCTCTACTAAAGTACAAGATTAAATTAGATGTGGTGGCACGTGCCTGTAATCCCAGCTACCCGGGAGACTGAGACATGAGAATCACTTGAACCCAGGAGGCAGAGGCTGCAGTGAGACAAGGTTGTGCCACTGCATTCCAGCCTGGGTGACAGAGTGAGACTCTGTCTCAAAAATAAAAAATAAAAAGGCATTAAACATCATTAGTAATGTGGAATTGCAAATTAAACCCATAATGAGATACCACTATATGCCTATTGTGAAAATTAAGATATTAAGAGAAAGTAAGGAAAAAACGGCAATACAAAATGCTGGTAAGAATGTGGAGCAATGGAAACTTTCTTCCTTTGCTGTTGGGAGGGCAAATAGTATAGCTACTGTGGAGAAATGTTTGGCAGTTTTTTATGAAGGTAAATATACACTTGTAATATGACCCAACATTCCCACTCCTAGGTATTTACCCAAGTGAAATGAGAACTTAGGTTGACTTCTTTTTTTTTTTTTTTTTGAGATGGAGTCTCACTGTCTTGCCCAGGCTGGAGTGTAGTGACACAATATCGGCTCACTGCAACCTCCGCCTCCTGGGTTCAAGCAGTTCTCCTGCCTCAGCCTCCCAATTAGCTGGGATTTACAGGCACGTGCCACCACGCCTGACTAATTTTTGTATTTTTAGTAGAGATGGGGTTTCACCATGTTGGCCAGGTTGGTCTTGAACTCCTGACCTCAAGTGATCTGCCTGCCTCGGCCTCCCAGAGCGCCAGGATTACAGGCATGAGCCACCGCTCCTAGCCTGTTTTCTTTTTAATTTTTTAAAAACAGCTTTATTGAGTAATAATTCTTGTACCATACAATTTCCCCTTTGAAGTATGCATTTCAGTGACTTTTAATATATTCACAGTTGTGTTACCGCAACAATCAATTTTAAAACATTTATTTCACTCCAAAAAGAAACCCCAGACCCAGTAGCAGTCACTCCGATTGTCCCTTGCCTAGCCCTGGGCAACCACTAATCTACTTTTTGTCTCTAGAGATTATTTTACTTAATGTTTTCAAGTTTCATTTGTGTTATAACATATATCAGTACTTCATTTCCGTTTATAGCCAAATAATATTCCATTGTATGGATAGAACCACGCTTTGTTTACCCACTAATGGATATTTAGGTTATTTCCACCCTTTTGGCTATTATGAATAATGCTGCTGCCATGAACATTCATGCACAAGTTTTTGTGTGGACATGTGTTCTCATTTCTTTTGGGTATAGACCTATGAGTGAAATATCTGGGCCATATGGTTACTCTGTTTAGCTTTTTTGAGGAACTAAACTGTTTTCCAGACCAACTGCCTCATTTTACATTTCTACCAGCAATGTATCAGAGTTCCAGTTTCTCCCTGTCCTTGTCAATACTTGTAATTGTGTGTCACTTTTTGTTTTAAAGAGATGAAGTCTCACTGTGTTGCCCAGGTTGGAGTACAGTGGCCATTCTCAGGTGTAATCATAGTGCACTTATATGCTCAAACTCCTAGACTCCAGTGATCCTCCTGCCTCAGTCTCCCAAGTAGTGGAACTACAGGTGTATGCCACTGTACCCACTAGTCATTTTTTACTGTAGCTATCAAAGTGGCAGTGAAGTGGTATCTCATTGTGGAACTGATTTGCATTTTCATAGTGATGAATGATGTTGAACATCTTCTCATGTACTTGCCTCTTTGGAGAAATGTCTATTCAAATCTTTTGCCCATTAAAAAAAATTACTGGCCAAGTGCGGTGGCTCACAACTGTAATCCCAGCACTTTGGGAGGCCAAGGCGGGCAGATCACCTGAGGTCGGGAGTTCGAGACCAGCCCGACCAACATGGAGAAACCCCGTCTCTACTAAAAATACAAAATTAGCCAGGCGTGGTGGCTTGTGCCTGTAATCCCAGCTACTCGGGAGACTGAGGCAGGAGAATTGCTTGAACCCAGGAGGTGGAGGTTGCAGTGAGCTGAGATTGTGCCATTGCACTCCAGCCTGGGCAACAAGAGCAAAACTCTGTCTCAAAAAAAAAAAATTATTAAGTTCTGAGTTCTTTATATATTTGGATACTAAACCTGATACTATCGGAAATGTGATTTGCAAATACTTTTTTATGTTGTCTTCACTTTCTTGAAGCACAGCAGTTTCAGATTTTGGCAAAGTTCAATTTGTTTATTTCTTTGGCTTCTTGTGCTTTAGGTGTCATATCTAAGAAACTGTTGCCTAAGCGTTATGATTAATTGCCTAATCCAAAGTTATGAAGATAATTTCTTTTTTTTAATGAGATGGACTCACTCTGTCGCCCAGACTGGAGTGCAGTGGCACAATCATGGCTTATAGTACCCTCTGCCTCCTGGGCTCAAGCAGTCCTTCCACCTCAGCCTCCTGAGTTGCTGGGACTGCAGGAGCATGCCACCATGTCTGGCTGATATTTGTGTTTTTTTGTAAAGATTGAGTTTCACCATGTTGCCAAGGCTGGTCTTGAACTCTTGAGCTCAAGTGATCCTTCCATCTTGGCCTCCCAAAGTGCTGGGATTACATACACCTCGGTGGCATGAACCACCAAGCCTGGCCAGTTTATTGTCTTAAACTTCAAAATGGTCTTAATGTGTTAATTTTAGGGCAAATTTAAAGTTTTCTTGTTTATTCCCAGGTAATTAAGTGTTGCTGTTGCAAATGAACTTTTAAAAATTTTTTCCTGTGATTGGTTATTCTTTGTATATAACGGTCATTTTCTAAAGAGAATGCCAGTTTTTTCCCTCAATCATTTTTCAAGTAGTATAACTGCTGTATAAAATTCATTCTTGGGTTGGGCACGGTGGCTCATACCTGTAATCCCAGCACATTGGGAGGCTCAGGCGGGAAGACTGCTTGAGTCCAGGAGTTGGAGACCAGCCTGGGCAACATAAGGAGATCCCAACTCTACAAGAAATAAAAGAAAATTTAAAAAATTGACTGGTCATGGTGGCACAAGCCTGTAGTCCAAGCTACTCAGGAAGCTGAGGTGGAAGGATCGCTTGAGCCCTGGAGGTAAAGGCTGCAGTGAACTGTGATTGCTCCACTGCACTCCAGACTGCGCAACAGAGCCAGACCCTGTCTCCGAAACAACACAATTAGTCTTGAATGAAGTTTCATGAAAACTGCTGAATTTGGAATTGTTTGCCTTACTTCACTTCATAATTTATATTTAAGTTTAAGAAATCTAAAATGCATATTGTACAAACAAAACTTTTTTTTTTTTTTTTTTTTTTGAGACGGAGTCTTGCTCTGTCACCCAGGCTGGAGTACAGTGGCGCGATCTCGGCTCACTGCAACCTCTGCCTCCTGGGTTCAAGTGATTCTCCTGCCTCAGCCTCCTGAGTAGCTGGGATTACGGGCGCCTGCCACCACGCCTGGCTAATTTTTGTATTTTTGGTAGAGACGGGGACCATGTTGGCCAGGCTAGTCCTTGAACTCCTCACCTCAGGTGATCCATCCACCTTGGCCTCCCAAAGTGCTGGGATTACAGGCGTGAGCCATCACACCTGTCCTTACTGTTATTTTTATGGGTACAGAGTCTCTGTCACCCAGGCTAGAGTGCAGTAGCCCATTCATGGCCCACTGCAGCCTCTACCTCCCAGGCTCAAGTGATCCTCCAGCCTCAACCTACTGAGTAGCTGGGACTACCACCACACCTGGCTATTTTAAATTTTTTTTTTTTTTAATAGAATTGGGGTTTCCTTGTGTTGCCCAGGCTGGTTTCAAACTCCTGGCCTCCAGTGATCCTCCCGCCTTAGCCTCCCAATATGTTGGGATTACAGGCATGAGCCACTGCACCCAGTTTAGGCTTAAGTATCTTTGAAAAAGAAAGTGAAATGTAGAGGCTTATAGAACTAGAAAATGGAATATGCTCAAAACCTTATATTATTTGTTAGTTACTCTTTTGTTAGAGAGTAATTAACTACTTTTAAAAGGTTTAGGGTATCTTAATATAAGAGTTAATGCTTTAGGTTTGTTATTTTGTACAAAGTTAATTTTTTTGTTACTATAAAAATGTATTACAGGAGATCTGGAAAATACAGAGATATAAAAGAAAATTATCAGCCGGGCGTGGTGGCTCACGCCTGTAATCTCAGCACTTTGGGAGGCTGAGGCGGGCAGATCACATGAGGTCAGGAGTTCGAGACCAGCCTGGCCAACATGGCAAAACCCCGTCTGTACTAAAAATACAAAAATTAGCCGGGCGTGTTGGCAGATGCCCATAATCCCAGCTACTTGGGAGGCTGCAGCAGGAGAATCGCTTTAACCCGGGAGACAGAGGTGGCAGTGAGCCGAGACTGTGCTACTACACTCCAGCCTGGGCAACAGAATGAGACTCTTGTCTCAAAAAAAAAAAAAAAAAAAGAAAGAAAATTATCTACTGTTTTGCTAACCAGAGACAATTACACTTTGGTGAATTTCCTCTGCATATGTTCTTGCATAGTTATGACCATATTATGATGTTAACTTTTTCTTTGTTTTGACCAGTGTTAATTTATTTATAACTTTGTGTTGTGGTAATGAAAACATAATCTTAGTCAGTATAGATTCCACCAGGGTTGTATGATAATTTTTAAATCTTGTTTTTTCATTTAACTCTACAAGTTAAAGGATGTGTTCATTTTAAGTTTCTTGGCATATAAGAACATTAAATAATTTTGATTGTTAATTGTTCACTTGATGGGCAAAAATGGTGTCTTATTTTATGTCATTAATTACTAATAAGTTTGAGCATTTTTTGTTGAGCTAACAACTTTTCCTTTTTGTGAGTTCCAAGTTCTTTATCCACTTGTCTATTAACATCTTAGTGGTTTTCTTACTGATTTGTATGAGCTCCTTAAAAGTGCTCTATTTTCTTTAAATGATTTTCTAGTTTGAGTTTTAAAGTTTTTTGGGTTTTTTTTCCCCACACATAAGCTTATTTTGTGTATTCAAATTCCATCTGGCTTTTGATAGGTTGTTTTCTTTCTCTCTCTCTCTTTTTTTTTTTTTTTTTTTCCCTGAGATGAGGTCTCACTTTGTTGTCCAGGCTGGAGAGCAGTGACAAGATCATGGCTCACTGCAGCCTCAACCTCCTGGTCTCAAGTGATGCTCCCACGTTAGCCTCCCAAGTAGCTGGGACCACAGGTGTATGCCACCATGCCCAGCTAATTTTTTGATTTTTTTTTTTTTTTTTGTAGAGATGAGGTCTTGCCATGTTGCCCAGTCTGGTCTCAAACTCCTGAGCTCAAGCGATCCTCTTGCCTTGGCCTCCCAAAGTACAGGGATTACAGGTGTGAACCACTGTGCCCGGGCATTTTCTTATTTTTAAGTTTAGAAATTCTCTGCTTTTAGAGATGTGATAACTATTCTGTTGTTGCTGTTTGTTTTACTTTGTTTTGTTGATTATAACTATGTAATCCATCTAGAATTTATTTTGAAACATGATGTACGGTAAAGATACTTATTCTTTCTATGATTGTTTTGAATTTTTACATAGGCTCTGTCATTCTTAAAATATTTTCATGCTATTTGAAGAAAAATACTATCTTAAGCTGGTTATTTTTAGTTATTTCTGTAGGCTAATGGTTTTTAATTCCTTGTGAGATTTAAGGACAATGAGAGATGACAAAAAACTTTAGTGACAATATATTTTAACAATGGCAAAATAACCTGTTTTCTGACAAATCTAAACTCTCTTATCAGAGTTAAAAGTTTAGATAACATTTGTGATTAGCCTTCTGTTAGTACAGTGAAAACATTTGTATTTTCTGCAAATAGCATTTATCCATGAAGAAAATTAGAATAGAAATCTGTTTAAACGGAAAATTCTAGACTCTTCAGACAGCTCAGGCTTTTCAAAAAGCCTTGTGCTTTGGCAGGAGCCCAGGATAGGAAGTGTCTACATCTGCTACATTCTAGAAGCCTTCCCCAAATCACTGTAACGTAGCCAAAAGAGCAGTGTATTTCATTACTTTGTGGTTCTGGAAATATCTGGAAGTTTGCCGCAAACTCGAGGGAGGAGACTAAGGAGTACTTCCAATTTTTGTGGTGATCTGTTTTTATTGAGATTCAAGTTAGGGGGACAGTGGGGTTATTTTTTTAGCTCTTGTAGAATGGGGAGCTTTCAGTTTGAACTTGAGCCTTTTGGTTTAGCTCATGTCACATAGGAAGACGAGTCAGAGGGGCCTGCACAAAGAGGAACAGGTTGACAAGTCAGTTTAACCAATGGGAGCCTGTTACTGGAGCAAACTATATTGTAATGGTAACTTATTCTCCTGTAAAGTAATAAGAAAGACAAAGTTCATGTTTGTAGGGGGAGAAGGAGCAAGAGAAGAGTGCTAGCAGGGCATCTGGGAAAGTGAGGTAAAGCCTTTCTGTTGGTTAGTTTATATCCTCATTTGCCGTGAAGAATCCTCACTAGAAAAGACAGTGCTACCATGGATATAGAGCAAAAACACAAATGGGCTTTGCTGCCAGTTTTAAAAAAAGAAAGAAGAGAGGCCACAGACATGTCTTAGGCTAAGTTTTTGTTTTGTTTTTTTTGTTTGTTTGTTTTTTGTTTTTTTTTACATAGAACACAGTTGATAAGAGAAACAAAACTGAAGTCTGGGTCCTTTGAGAGAAAATACTTGTTTAAATGGACATGGCGATTTATTCATTTTGGATTCTCTATAACTTAAAAAAAAAAAAAAA
>NW_012104142.1:4707078-4708432 GCF_000951045.1 Mandrillus leucophaeus | reverse complement strand
ACTTAGTCTTTCTCAATGCACAGATATACAAGTAATATACTGCATGTGTATCTAATCTGCTTTTTCCACTTAAGAATCTACTGTGAACACCAGTTTTTTTTTGTATTATAACTTAAAAAATATTTTATCATTATTATTTTGAATAGAGACAGGGTCTTACCATGTTGGCCAGGCTGCTCTTCAACTCCTGGTCTTAAGGGATTCTCCTGGTTGGGCCTCCAAAGTGCTGGGATTACAATAGACGTGAGCCGCCACTCCTGGCCCATAAGTATATACTTATGACTCTTGATTCCAGTATACAAAATGATGGGTTCTCGCATTCTGTTATACATAAACAGATTATTTGAAGCTTTTTTAGTGTGGCTTTTGTTTATTAAATAAAAATTTAATTCTAATTAGTCTCAAAAACAAAGGTAAGGGGTTCAAGAAATAAAGAAGTAAAGGTGAAGAAACATTAATTTTTGGAAAGTAGTGTTGATTTGCAATTTAAAAATACATTTGTAGATGTAAAGACAATTTGCCAGCACAGTCTAAAGCTTGCAAAATTAAGTGGCCTGAAAATCAGAACTGGAACTCTTGATTAGAAGTTTTTGGCTTTATTTTGGTTTATCTGGTAAAAAAGGAAGAAAAGATCATCTCCAGCATATCTGATTCATGCCAGTTAAATTGTCTCATAGAATGAAACAATCTTAATCATTCTTATTCTTAACATACCTGTGTTGAAGGATATGAGTATTTGATAACCTTCTTCCCCTTCTACTAGGTCAGATGACTGATTTGATTCATACTGAGAAAGATCTGGTGACTTCCCTGAAAGATTATATTAAGGCAGAAGAGGACAAGTTAGAACAAATAAAAAAGTAAGCAAAATGTTTACTTATTATGACTCTGACTAAACCTGGATGTTTTCTTTCTCGAGCTAAAATATTCTTTAAGTAGAAATGAAACCCATTTTTGAACCTTACAAAGCCGGTTGAAATGGCTAAAATAGGAGTATAGAGAACAAGTTAGACTTGGGCCAACTTTCACATGGAAGAATATGGGTCGAGATAAGAATATGGATAGATATTGGCTAGGTGCGGTGGCTCATGCCTGTAATCCAGCACTTTGGGAGGCCGAGGAGGGTGGATCACTTGAGGCCAGGAGTTTGAGACCAGCCTGGCCAACGTGGTGAAACCCTGTCTCTACTAAAAATACAAAACTAGCTGGGTGTGGTAGCACGTGCCTGTAATCCCAGCTGCTTGGGAGGCTAAGGTAGGAGAATCACTTGAACCCAGGAGGTGGAGGCTGCAGTGAGCCAGGATTGTGCCACTGCATTCCAGCCTGGGCTACAGAGCAAGAGACTATCTCAAAA
>NW_012104142.1:4701240-4703393 GCF_000951045.1 Mandrillus leucophaeus | reverse complement strand
ACTGAAGTCTGGGTCCTTTGAGAGAAAATACTTGTTTAAATGGACATGGCGATTTATTCATTTTGGATTCTCTATAACTTAAAAAAAAAAAAAAAAAGACATGCACAGTGGTGCAGACCTGTATTTCCAGCTACGCAGGAGGCTGAGGTGGGAGGATCATTTGAGCCCAGGAGTTTGAGTTCAACTTGGACAACATAGCAAGACCCCTGTCTCTTAAAAAACCAAACCAAGAGAACAGTGTCATTGCAATATAATTCATATACCTTATAATTCACCCATTTAGTATTCATGATTCAATGGTTTTTAGTACTTTCACAGAGTCATTCCACCATCAGTCAGTCACCACAGTCAATTTTATTTCATTTATTCATTTGTTTTTTAGAGATGGGGTCCTACTATCTTGTCCAAGCTGGCTTTGAACTCCTGGGTTCAAGTGATCCTCCTGCCTCAGTCTCCCAAGTAGCTGGGACTCCAGGCACCTGCCACTGTACCTGGCCAGTCAATTTTAGAACACTTTATTGCCCCCAAATCTACAACTTTTGATTGAATTTATTTTAAAAACTTAAGTTATAGGAAAAAGATGGGCTGGGTGCTATGGCTCACGCACCAGCCCATCCACCCAAAACTTTGGGAGGATGAGGCGGGCGGATCACCTGAGGTCAGGAGTTTGAGACTGTCTCAAAAATACATATAAAATATATATATATATGAAAAAGATGGAACAAATTAGGAATTTTAAGGATTAATCAGCTCTGAAATCTTTTTCCTTTAAAATATAGTCTAACATTTTGAAAATGTATTGGTAATATTTAATATTTAAATAGATAAGTTGGTATATTTTTATGGGAAATTCATGGGATAGGTCCAAATCACAGAGAAAACTTGTTTTTCAGGCTATACAAAAAAGCCACCTGCTATTCATTTACTCTAATTGTAATAGTGACTAAGGAGAACAAACTCAGCATGAATTTTTAAGCACAAATTATCAGGTGATAACAAACATACATTCTTCTCTAATATGGGTGCAGTGGCTCATGCTTATAATCCCCGTGCTTTGGGAGGCTGAGGCGGGTGTATCACTTGAGGCCAGGAGTTCGAGACCAACCTGGCCAACATAGCAAAACCTTGTCTCTGCTAAAAAGACAAAAAGTTAGCGAGGTGTGGTGGCACACACCTTTGGTCCCAACTACTTGGGAGGCTGAGGCATGAGAATTGCTTGAACCTGGGAGGCAGAGGTTGCAGTGAGCCAAGATCGCACCACTGGACTCCTGGGCGACAGAGACTCTATCTCAAAAAAAAAGAAAAAAAAGAAACAGAATAAAACCACAAAAAAGAAATGTCATGGCAGTACTCTAATTATAAGAAAAAAAAGATAGTAGCTATTATTAAATTATTACACAATTGATAATAACATCAATTTTATGGGCAACCTTGGAATCTTTTACTTTTTCATAGAAATAATAGATAAGGAACTTTTCCTTCCCTCCTTTTGTATTTTTTAAGTAATGGCTGCATTTCTGTATTTCTGTTGTAGGTGTGTGATCCTGTAAAATTAAGTCTTCCAAGATGATCTGGTATATATTAATTATAGGAATTCTGCTTCCCCAGTCTTTGGCTCATCCAGGCTTTTTTACTTCAATTGGTAAGTCTTACTACTTGTTGATTTTTTTTGGTTTTGCATTTTTTAATTTCCATTTTTTAGTGTTTTAAAATCAGCAAAAACAAATACAGTGTATTCCCAGAGTATAGGTTTATTCGCTGCCCCTTTAAAAGGTCCTTTTAAAATAATTTGATATTTTCTTTAATTTTTTTATTATAAAAATGATACATATTCAGGTTAAAATAATTTAATGCATATACTTAGTCTTTCTCAATGCACAGATATACAAGTAATATACTGCATGTGTATCTAATCTGCTTTTTCCACTTAAGAATCTACTGTGAACACCAGTTTTTTTTTGTATTATAACTTAAAAAATATTTTATCATTATTATTTTGAATAGAGACAGGGTCTTACCACTGTCTCTTATACACATCTAGATGTGTATAAGAGACAGGTGAACCACTGTGCCCGGGCATTTTCTTATTTTTAAGTTTAGAAATTCTCTGCTTTTAGAGATCTGATAACTATTCTGTTGTTGCTGTTTGTTTT
>NW_012104142.1:4687961-4700400 GCF_000951045.1 Mandrillus leucophaeus | reverse complement strand
TTTTTTTTGAGACAGAGTCTTGCTCTGTTGCCCAGGCTGGAGTGCAGTGACATGATCTCGGCTCACTGCAGCCTCCACCTTCCAGGTTCAAGTGATTCTCCTGCCTCAGCCTCCCGAGTAGCTGGGACTACAGGTGTGCGCCACCATGCCTGGGTAATTTTTGTATTTTTAGTAGAGACGGGGTTTTGCCATGTTGGCCAGGCTGGTCTCGAACTCCTGACCTCAGGTGATACGCCCGCCTTGGCCTCCCAAAGTACTGGGATTACAGGTGTGAGCCACTGCACCCCGCCTGACTGATAATTTTAAAAGTATTGCTAATATCTTCTATCCTCCTCTAACCTCTTAGTCAACCCACCTGCTGCTGCAGTTTTCCAATTCTACTTATCCTTTACTCCCTGTACTCACTGTAGAGATTATAGTGATAAGTATGGTTAGTGTTATTTAATTGATACAGTTTTTCTCGAATATGAATTTAATTGACTCATGTTCATAGTTAATCCTGACCTGAGAATTCCTGTCTTTTATTTAATGAGTAGCTGAAGCTGAGTGTTCAGTTTTTTTGTTTTAAGATAGAGTTTCTAGAAACTGGATGTAAAGACTTAGTATAAGTTGATTTAAATGAACATGTAATTGAATTTGGATTGGGCTAATTTGTAGTTTGTAGTAATCAGTTATTTGGCCCTGGAACCTATGAGGAAATGAATTTTTAGACTTTTACTAGAGGGATTCGGTCACAACTTTTACTAAGACAGGGAGGTTCCATTTACTGTAACCATTTGGGAGAAACCAAATTAAAACAAAAAGTCCTATAGTTGTATTGATTCTGCCAAGAGGATCTTGCTTTTTAAAGAGACCTTATAATTTTACTTTAAAAAGAAACTATACGTATAGTTGAACTCAAAAACTTCTAGTCATTATTTTTTCAGAGCGTTTCACTAAATTGTGTTTTTCCCTATGAAATATACCTATTCTCAGTTTTTATGTTTTACATCTGTAGATGGGCAGAGAAGTTAGATCGGCTAACTAGTACAGCGACAAAAGATCCAGAAGGATTTGTTGGTCATCCAGTAAATGCATTCAAATTAATGAAACGTCTGAATACTGAGTGGAGTGAGTTGGAGAATCTGGTCCTTAAGGATATGTCAGATGGTAAGTCTGAAAAGATTCCTGAGTAAGGCAATATTGCCACCATCTGTAGAAATAATAAAATTAGTGATAAATTCAGTTCCCAGGAAACCAAGTGTTCAGTGTTATAACTGGATTTTGCCTGGATGCATTTGGTTTGAATAGAGTTAATTTAGTCAAAATCCTGAATTCTTTGACTAAAAAAGAAGTAATTTCATTTGTTGTTGACTTTTGTTTTGAAATCTGCAAAAGTGAATAGATTATTTGGCATATAGCTTCATTTCTGAGGGTAATCATTTTTATTTTAGGATTACCTTCAAATTTTAAAAAAGTATGTATCTGCAATCAATTTTAAAAAATGTTGAGAGTGTTACTATAAAGAGAAATATTAGCTGTGTTCTATCTAGTATTTCGAAGTTTAGAAGTAGTTTGCTCAATGTAGACAATCAAACTGAGGCTGCAAACCGTAATAGTGAATAAGTGATACAATTGTAGTTGGAGTGTTGAAATGTTTTAGATACTTTAATAACAGACGTAGAAGACTAAATCTGGATTTCAGTAAGGAGGTAAAGGGATTATGCCCCACCCCCCCCCCCACAAAAAAAAAGAAAAAGAGACGGAAAGGAGCTGAGCTAGTTATGTAGACAAAATACTCCAAGCGTATTTACCAGTGTTTGTAAGCAGTGACTATTATGCACAGGGGTCAGGAAGCCTTGAAACAAAAAATATGGCAAGTACTTGTGAATACTTCTTTACTGTGAGAGGAAGTGTCCGTGATTATTTTCTGTACTATATAACACCTTGGGAACCTTTTTTTTTTTTTTTTTGGAGACAGGGTCTCACTGTTGCCCAGGCTGGAATACAGTGGCACAATCATGGTTCACTGCAGCTTTGAACTCCTGGGCTCAAGCAATCCTCCCACCTCAGCCTCCTCAGTAGCTGGCACTTCAGGCATAGACCACCACGCTGGGCCAATTAAAAAATTTTTCTTTCGTAGAAGCAAGGTGTTGCTATGTTGCCCAGGCTGATCTCAAATTCTTGGCCTCATGTGAGCCTTCCACCTCAGCCTTGCACAGTGCTTGGGATTACACACGTGAGCCCTGGTTCCTGGCCCCTGAACACATTTTTTAAAGGAAATCCACATATTTATTCTCAAGTAATGAACTAAGTTGTTTTATAATGTGAACCTTGGGACTTTGTTGTTTTAATCTGTAGTAGTCATTTCTATAATGCTATAATGCTATATATTTTTAATTTTTCTTAGAATTTTGTTTGTAGCATAAGAAATATTATAGCCTTCTATAAAATTTGTAAAACTTGCTAGTGAAATTCCCTATAGAAATTGCGACTGAGAGTTGGTCATAAAACTAAAAATATTGTTGGAAACAGAGCAGGTCAAAACTCCCATGCTGATCTAATAATGGAATTCCACCAATAAAAAGCCACTGCACGTCAGCCTGGGCAACATGGCAAGACTCTGTCTCTAAAAAGAGACAAAACAGCATAAAAATATGCTTGATATAAACTCTAGCCCTCTTCTAGTTATTTGTTCATTTGTACATTTTCATTTACATAAAAATGCCAGGTCTCAGCCAGGCACGGTGGTTGAGGCCTGTAATCCTAGTAGTTGGGGAGGCTGAGGCTGGCACATCACTTGAGGTCGGGAATTCGAGAGCAGTTCAGCCAACATGGTGAAACCCCGTCTCTACTGAAAATATAAAAGTTAGCCGGGCATGGTGGTGGGCACCTTTAATCCCAGCTACTTGGGAGGCTGAGGCAGGAGAATCGCTTGAACCCGGGAGTCAGAAGTTGCCGTGAGCCGAGATTGTGCCACTGCACTCCAGCCTGGGTGACAGAGCAAGACTGCATCTCAAAAAAAAAAAAAGCGCCTGGTGTCTTGCTGTTCAAAATACTTAGTCAGCTGGACACAGTTGCTCACACCTGTAATCCCAGCACTTTGGGAGGCCAAGGCAGGTGGATCGTTTGAGGCCAGGAGTTGGAGACCAGCCTGGGCAACACGGTGAAACCCCATCTCTACTAAAAATACAAAAATTAACCGGGTGTGGTGGCACATGCCTGTAATCCCAGCTCCTTGGGAGGCTGAGGTATGATAATTGCTTAAACCTGGGAGGTGGAGGTTGCAGTGAGCTGAGATCGTGCCACTGCACTCCAGCCTGGATGACAGAGTGAGACTCTGTCTCACAAAAAAACCATATAGTTGATTATAAGTTAATCAGTACGAGAGGGAAGTCTCATATCTAATTTTTATTCACAAGTAATGATACTTACATTAAAATTTTAAACTACTTTTTTTATTTCTTAAGGAGTGTTTAGCATCCATTCTCCTTGGGGTTATATAGTTATCAGTAATTGGTTTGTTAGTTTGATTTTTGCTATACTTTATGTAAATCCTCTTTAAGATTAGCTTTATATATTGTAAATTTTGGTGGATCAACACCATGTTTAATAATTAAACTGATCTAAATATATTTTAGTAAACTAGCTTAGCTATTGATCTTAAATATATAATTAATATCTCTTCCTTGTCCTTGAAGAATTCCACCAAACTTTATATATTTCCATATTTATATAATGTGTAATACATGGAAGAAGAAAACAACTTTAAGAGCACACATTTTACTTACCATCTGTTATCTGGAAATATGATTGTCAATGAATGTTATTTTCAGACCCATAAATGTGTTCATTTCCCAAACTTAGTGGATGCACTTTTGTTTTCTTGCTATGTTATATAACTAAAAACTCATAACTATTATGTTAGGTGATCTTTACCTGGTAATACAGATATAATTTATATAACAGCATTATAGTTCTTAAACAATACTAGGCTTTTGGAAGATTAAACAAATTAGAAGTATGCCAAGTCTCATTCAGTGTATTTAAGTTTTTCTTGTTGAGTATGTAGAACTTTTCATGGTATGGTAGAAAATAATAAAATAGATTTTGAACAGTCCTTATTAAGTCTCTTTATGGGAAGTTAATGAGGTTTTACAGTCTTTTTTCTCTTTTATTTATCTATTTCAAGGCTTTATCTCTAACCTAACCATTCAGAGACAGTACTTTCCTAATGATGAAGATCAGGTTGGGGCAGCCAAAGCTCTGTTACGTCTCCAGGATACCTACAATTTGGATACAGATACCATCTCAAAGGGTAATCTTCCAGGTAAGATCATTCTTCCATTCTATAAAATACCATAACCTAGCTTCTCTGTTGAGTCCGTTAAGACAATGTTAGTATAAAAAAGACTTTTGCATTTTAAGATTTTAAGTTGTAGTTTGTTTCATAGCCTTTGAAGACTAAAGAATCACCTTCCCTTTCTCTTAGGGCTTAATAGTTATAGGTAGGCTTCTAGCTTGTTACTCTGAAAACTTAGTATTGATAGAGGCTAACTTAAGTAGGCAATTTTAGTGTGTAAAGAAAAGAAACTATCATTTTACCAAATGTTTTTATTCAGAACACCTAATACTATTCGTAAGCTTTGTATGTAAAGCTATAAGGGAATTGATAGTCAAAGTTTATATGTTAAATAATTAAAAGCCAAGATGTTTTGGGTATCCACATATGTTTAAAGTGTTCCATAGTGTGGAACATCCTACTTTCTTACCTATTTTTTGGCAAAGTCCTCTTTTTTTTTTTTTTTTTTTTTTTGAGATGGGGTCTGGCTCTGTCCCCCAGGTTGGAGTGCAATGGCCGCATCTCAGCTCACTGCAAGCTCCGCCTCCCGGGTTTACACCATTCTCCAGCCTCAGCCTCCCGAGTAGCTGGGACTACAGACGCCCGCCACCTCACCCGGCTAGTTTTTTGTATTTTTTAGTAGAGATGGGGTTTCACCGTGCAGGATGGTCTCGATCTCCTGACCTCGTGATCCACCCGTCTCGGCCTCCCAAAGTGCTGGGATTACAGGCTTGAGCCACCGCGCCCGGCCGGCAAAGTCCTCTTTTTAAGTTACAGTTACTTTCATGATAATTTACTTCTGCCATCCCTCACTTTTTCAAAGTTTGTGACTTATTAACACTACTATCTCCTGTCATTGTCAGCTGCAGAAATAAAATATATTGTCTCTGTCTTCATACTGTAATTGATTTTCTTTCTTTTTTTTTTTTTTTTAAAGACGGAGTCTCACTCTGTCCCCCAGGTTGGAGTGCAATGGCCGCATCTCAGCTCACTGCAAGCTCCGCCTCCCGGGTTTACACCATTCTCCAGCCTCAGCCTCCCGAGTAGCTGGGACTACAGACGCCCGCCACCTCACCCGGCTAGTTTTTTGTATTTTTTAGTAGAGATGGGGTTTCACCGTGTTAGCCAGGATGGTCTCGATCTCCTGACCTCGTGATCCACCCTTCTCGGCCTTCCAAAGTACTGGGATTACAGGCTTGAGCCACCGCGCCCGGCTGTAATTGATTTTCTCAGCAAGAAAAATCAGTTTATCAAAGTATTTTCTTGCTCATCTCCCTTTATTTGAGATGAAGGTATCTGTTGGTAAAAACTAAACATGTTATAATAGTAAATAAAATTTATGTTAAGCTGGAATATAATTCCATTAATTTGAACTTCCAAAAATGTACAAATTTGCAAATTTTATTTTCAGTTTCTACTAATATTATACATTATAACACTTTTGATAAGATTATAACCTTATTTTTAAAATTGGCTTCAGGTTTAAAACACATTTAATAGATATTAAATAATATGTGCCAGCTATTGTGTTAGGTACTGAGGACACGTAATGAATAAGACATACACTACCCTTGCCATTAGGGTATTTAACATTCTTACAGTATAGTAAGATGAGTACTTGGATGAGAGAAATTCAGGATACCACCATGTGAGCACGTCAAAAGAAACCTATTGCTGAACCTCATAAGAGATGTAAAGGAAGAATTCCTGGAAAATATGACGTTAAAAAAATTGAGATCTGGCCGGGCGCAGTGGCTCAAGCCTGTAATCCCAGCACTTTGGGGCCGAGATGGGTGGATCACGAGGTCCGGAGATCGAGACCATCCTGGCTAACACGGTGAAACCCCGTCTCTACTGAAAAATACAAAAAACTAGCCGGGCGTGGTGGCGGGCGCCTGTAGTCCCAGCTACTCGGGAAGCTGAGGCAGGAGAATGGCGTAAACCCAGGAGGCGGAGCTTGCAGTGAGCTGAGATGCGGCCACTGCACTCCAGCCTGGGTGACAGAGCGAGACTCCATCTCAAAAAAAAAAAAAAAAAATTGAGATCCAATGGATAAGGAATTAGCCAGAAAAATGGGGGAGAGGGAGAGAGGAATGGGTAATGGGTGTGGGAGAAGTGTTCCAGACAGAGGGAACATGTAGAAAGGTCAAAAGGAGAGAGCATATCATATTCAGATAACTAACATGTAGTTTGTATGGCTTAATGTAAAGTGCAAGAGGTGAATGCACCAGGTGGATATGGGGGTTTGCCTTTGTGAGAGTAGTGAGAGCTGAGACTAGAGAGGTAAGCAGAAGCCATCTCTTGGAGAGCTTTGTAAGCCATGTGGAAGAGATTGAACTGTCCTGAGTGCAGTGCGGAGCTATTAAAAAGTTTGTAAAGGGAATTTATTATTTTTCCTTTTAGAAATACCATTCTGGCTGCCGAATGGAGATTGGGTTGGGGCCAAGGGACAAAGAACCAGGGAGGAGGCTGTTGCAAATATTTAAGTAAGAGGTGATAGTGGATAGATTATCAAGCTACTTATTGGAGTAGAATAGTAGAATTTGATGATGTACTTGATCGGAATTTCTGGCTTCATCAACTGGATAGGTTCCATTTAACAAAATAGGGCTGGCATGGTGGCTCATGCCTATATTCCCAGCACTTTAGGAGGCTAAGGTGGAAAGGATCCCTTGAGGCTAGGAGTTCAAGACCAGTCTGAGCAGCATAGCAAGTCCCTGACTCTACAAAAAAATGAAAACTTAGCTGGGTGTGGTGGTGCTTGCTTGTAGTCCTAGCTATCTGGGAGGCTGAGGTGGGACGTACTCACACTGCTATAAAGAAATAGCCAAGACTAGGTAATTTATTTTAAAAAAGAGGTTTAATTGACTCACAGTTCCACATAGCTAGGGATGTCTTAGGAAACAATCATGGTGGAAAGCACTTCTTCACAGGGTGGCAGGAGAGAGAATGAATGCCAGCAGGGGAAATGCCGGGTGCTTATAAAACCATCCTATCTCATGAGAACTCACTATCACAAGAACAGCATGGGGGAACTGCCCCCATGATTCAGTTATCTCTTCCTTGTCCCGCCCTTGATAGGTGGGGATTATTACAATTCAAGGTGATATTTGAGTGTGAACACAGAGCCAAACCATATCACGGGAGGATCACTTGAGCCCAGGAGTCAAGGCTGGAGTGAGCCGTGATCACGCCACTGCACTGCAACCTGGGCAACAGAGTGAGACCCCCATTTCAAAAAACAAAAAGCAAAAAAGAAAACATCCCACCTCAGCCTCCCAAATGTGTGGTGGTGGGTAATAAACGTTATTTAGATTACTCTATGTGTTTTGTTTAAAACACGATTATATTCTCATCAAAATGGTCTTGAATATTATTTAACCCTGATTTCACTGTGTTTAGTCTTAGGGGCAATATTCATTCTTTCTCAGCTACTTTTTATCTCCTTGTTAACTTTTTTCCCTCTTTTATCACAGTTTTGGGCTAGTTCTTACTGACTTTTCATGCAAATTACTTATAAGTAAAATGACTGAAATTTCTTAATCACATTATATCCTATAAGTGGTAAAAATAATAGCATGAATGCTAGCATAAGAGTTTTTAGGCTCCCCCAACCCAGATTATTTTCTATTGTTAATAGTCAAATATCACAGATGTGTTCAAAGGCTTCTTGTGCACCTTCCCTTCTTTAGAACTGATTACTGTTCTGAACTTGGTGTGTATCCTGTCATCTTTTTATAAACGATCACATATATTGTCCGTTGTATTGTTTTTAAATTTTACGTGAATAGTGCATCACACCCTATGTATCTTTCTACAACCTTTTTTTAACTTAATATGTTTAGTAAATTTATCTATGTTGATCACATTCATCTTACTGCTTATGTGGTATTGTATAACATTATTTATTCATTCTTCTGCGGATGGATGTACATTTATATTTTATCTAATTTTTTGCTTTATCAAATGAGGTTTGATACATCCTTGTTGATTTTTTTGTGACCATGTAGTCATGTGCAAGAGTTTCTCTTAGGGCATAAGAAATCAGGGTATTTGGTTTTTCATCGTGCTTACCAGATGTGGCCAGATTGTTTTCCAGAGCGTGTATTTATACTCTCACCAGCATTGTATGAGAGTTCCCATTTCTTCATATCCTTGCCAGCTCTTGGTTTTGTCAGACTTTAAAAATTTTAGCAATTTGGGTGTGAAATGGTGGGGGAGAGGGAGGAAGTATGGCATGTATTTTAAATTTTCTTCAAACAAAAAAGTCAGAGAAATGCTTAGTGGATTTATATTGATGCCACATCACTGCTTGATTAGTTTCATCTGTTTCTTTTGCCGCTTTGGGCCTACCTGTTGAAATGCTTTGTTGATATTTTTATGTAAAATCTGATAGGTTATATACATTTCGACATCAGTGTTGTCCTTATAGTTCTTAAGGACTTCCTTTAGTTTTCAGACTGTTTGTTCCCAACCCTGATTTGTTGAATAGATCCGTATCTGCCAAAGATATCATGTTTTTTTTTAAAGCTGTGATTTTTTTTTAGGGGGTAGGGGTCAGTAATAGAAAATGTCTTACATAAAAAATTCAATTTGCTTCATGTGGAAGTTGAATGTTCACCCTTCTGGTCACTTGCATCACTGTCTTGGTAAGTTAATAAGGTAACTGCAGCAAGCAGCAGATTTTCCAGACATCTCTGGAGCTCACTCAGCTATGAGTGTACCACACTGCCTCAGAGGTGAGACATTAACTTCTAAGTATGTGCATTTTAAACATAGTTCTCCCTTACAAATTAAGTTTTGATCCATTGAGCGTTCTTGTGAAGTGCAAGAATTTTGAATTACATGTCTCTCTCAGTTTAACGGATGAACCATAAAAATGTATTTCTTTTTCTTTTTTTCTCTTTTTTTGACATGGAGTCTCACTCTTACCCAGGCTGGAGTGCAGTGGTGCAACTCGGCTCACTGCAACCTCTGCCTCCTGGGTTCAAGTGATTCTCCTGCCTCAGCCTCCCAAGTAGCTGGGATTACAGGTGCCTACCACCATGCCTGGCTAATTTTTGTATTTTTAGTAGAGATGAGGTTTCACCATGTCAGCCAGGCTGGTTTCCAGCTCTTGACCTCAAGTGATCCATCCACCTCAGCCTCCGGAAGTGCTAGAATTACAGGCATGAGCCACTACGTCTGGCTAAAAATGTATTTCTAAGTAATGTTTTTCCTATAGTGCCTGTGATATTATAGTTTCCTTTTTCTTTCTTTTCTTTCCTTTTCTTTATTTTTTTAATTTTTTTTGCGACAGGATCTCACTCTGCTATTGCCCAGGCTGGAGTGCAGTGGCACAGTCACAGCTCACTATAGCCACAACCTCCTGAGCTAAAGTGATCCTCCTACCTCAGTCTCCCGGGTAGCCGGGACTACAGGCACGTGCCACCACAAGCAGCTAATTTTTGTATTTTTTGTAGAGACAGGGTTTTGCCATGTTGCCCAGGCTGGTTTCGACCTCCTGAGCTCAAGCAATCCACCCCCCTCAGCCTCCCAAAGTGGTGGAGTTACAGGCAAGAGCCACTGTACCTGGCCTGATATTATAGTTTCTACTGTGACAATAAATTAAAGGACTGTTTTTAGTGTTACTTTCAGTTTGGTTTATTATATTCAATTTGGTATGTTCGTGTCTGTCATCCCTGCCTCTTCCTTTGAACTAAAGGAATTTACAACTTGTTTCTCATCAAATTCAGTTTGCTTTTTTTTTTTTTTTTTTTTTGAGATGGAATCTGGCTCTGTCGCCCAGGCTGGGGTGCAGTGGCACAATCTTGGCTCACTGCAAGCTCTGCCTCCCAGGTTCACGCCATTCTCCTGCCTCAGCCTCCCATGTAGCTGGGACTACAGGCGCCTACCACCATGCCCGGCTAATTTTTTTTGTATTTTTAGTAGAGACGGGGTTTCACCATGTTAGCCAGGATGGTCTCGATCCCCTGACCTCGTGATCCGCCTGCCTTGGCCTCCCAAAGTGCTGGGATTACAGGCGTGAGCCACCGTGCCCGGCCCAGTTTGCTTTTTATATGAAGCTTTTTACAGTCTCTTTCTGCCCATACCACTTTCCTTATTTCATTTTCTTCTTTGTTTTCTTGCCTATTTACTTCTTATTCTCATGTTCTCTACTTTGGAAACAGTCTTCCTTTTCAAATACTGCATTACTTTTCATTTATTTTAAAAATCAGATTCCCAGGCAGTCTGCCTTTAATATTGTTAATACAGCAGTAGGTAAGACAAGCAGAAATACTTTACCAAAGCAGAATAGCTAAAGATATTCTACTATCTCTGCCATGCTTGTTCAAATAATGTTACCAGAATATCCGGTTATGTAAAAAAATATTACTGGTGTTATCTACATGGATTAATGGCATACTGTTATCTCATGTGTTTTGCATGTCCCTAAGAGAAACATTTATAATTGCTGCATTATGAGCTCATCTTCTCAGTTTACTGGTTCTTGTAACTGAAAAAATAATAGCATTGTCAAAATTTAATATGCGTCTTTCGTTTCTGGAACTAAGTCATGTTAAACTATTAAGAAGTTAGTTTCTTAGCATCTGCTATTATTGGAATGTGTCCCTCCAAAATTTAGATGGTGAAATTTAATGGCCCAGTGTGATAGTATTAAGAGGTGGGGCCTACAGGAATGGGATTTAAGGCCCTTATGAAAGAAGCTTTATGCAACCCCTAGCTCTCTTGCCCTTCCACCTTCACCATGTGAGGACATAGCATTCTTTCCCTCTGGAGGATGCAGCAACAAGGTGCCATCTTGGAAGAGGACAGCAGCCCTCACTAGACAATTGAACTCGCTGGTGCCTTGAATCTTGGACTACCCAGCCTCTAGAACTGTGTGAAATAAATTTTTTTTTTTTTTTTTTTTTATAAATTATCCAGTCCTCTGTTACTTTGTTATGGGAGCACAAATGCACTAAGATAGTATCCTTTCCTAGAGTGGAAGGCGGGATAGAGACTTATTTAAGGGAAAAACATCAAAATGTGGGTCTTCATTTTAGGAGTATACTGATAATCAGTTACTATCTGTAAGTAACTAATGGGGGGCCAGAAAAAAATGCAAATGGAGGTGATTGATTTGAATATTTGATTATATTGGGTCATGTGATCCTCCAGTGCCTACACCTCCAAGCTTGGACTCTGTTTGATACTGGAATTCAACAGCTCATTGTCAGACAAGGGCATGCTTTTCTGTAGTTTACAAATGTCTGATCATTAACAAAACGTGCCCATAACTTTACTTCCGTTTGATTTATTTCTCATGATTCCTTTTCTGTTAGCATCTTTTTAAAAACATATGTGATCACCACTGGATAGGTTATAGCTAAGTCTGGTTCTGGCCATTTTAGTGACTCTTTGAAGTGTATTCAATCAAAATTTATTAAAGAAGCCACCAATGTGTTTGTTTCTCTACCAGTTTTCTTTGTGATGTTATCAGACACTTAAAAAATGTATACAGTTTTATCTGTTTTATCAGAGAAGATGTAGGCTAGTCTGTCTTTGACTAGTAGTTTTTAAAAACTACTCTTCTGGAATCATGACTACTAGTATAATATTGACTTAGTCTCAGAACCGTATATTCTGAGAGAAATGTTTTTGGATAAGTAGTATTTTCTTGTCTAGGCTTGTTATTTTTTCACATACCTGTCATTTTTTTTTTTTTATAGTGTCAGGGAACTATGTGATTTTCTGTATAATAACATAAAAAGAGCCCTGTAAGACATGACTTTCTCCTTTTTTCATTATTTATAGAACTTCTTTTATTTTGGAAAATATCAAATATCACACACAAAAAATAAAGGTAATAACATAATGAACCTATGCCATCACCAAGCTCCAGACGTTTTAAACATTTTGTCATTCTTGGTTTATCTACTCCTTCCACCGTTTCTTTTTGTTTTTGTTGGAGTATTTTAAGAGCAAATCCTAGACATCATGTCATTTTGTCCATAAATAATTCAACACGCATATCTAACTGATCATGTCTTTATTAAAAATTTTTTTTTCGAGGCAAGATTTCACTCTGTCACCCAGGCTGGAGTGCATTGGCATGATCATAGCTCACTGCAGCCT
>NW_012104142.1:4685572-4687911 GCF_000951045.1 Mandrillus leucophaeus | reverse complement strand
AGGGCATGCTTTTCTGTAGTTTACAAATGTCTGATCATTAACAAAACGTGCCCATAACTTTACTTCCGTTTGATTTATTTCTCATGATTCCTTTTCTGTTAGCATCTTTTTAAAAACATATGTGACCACCACTGGATAGGTTATAGCTAAGTCTGGTTCTGGCCATTTTAGTGACTCTTTGAAGTGTATTCAATCAAAATTTATTAAAGAAGCCACCAATGTGTTTGTTTCTCTACCAGTTTTCTTTGTGATGTTATCAGACACTTAAAAAATGTATACAGTTTTATCTGTTTTATCAGAGAAGATGTAGGCTAGTCTGTCTTTGACTAGTAGTTTTTAAAAACTACTCTTCTGGAATCATGACTACTAGTATAATATTGACTTAGTCTCAGAACCGTATATTCTGAGAGAAATGTTTTTGGATAAGTAGTATTTTCTTGTCTAGGCTTGTTATTTTTTCACATACCTGTCATTTTTTTTTTTTTTATAGTGTCAGGGAACTATGTGATTTTCTGTATAATAACATAAAAAGAGCCCTGTAAGACATGACTTTCTCCTTTTTTCATTATTTATAGAACTTCTTTTATTTTGGAAAATATCAAATATCACACACAAAAAATAAAGGTAATAACATAATGAACCTATGCCATCACCAAGCTCCGGACGTTTTAAACATTTTGTCATTCTTGGTTTATCTACTCCTTCCACCGTTTCTTTTTGTTTTTGTTGGAGTATTTTAAGAGCAAATCCTAGACATCATGTCATTTTGTCCATAAATAATTCAACACGCATATCTAACTGATCATGTCTTTATTAAAAATTTTTTTTTCGAGGCAAGATTTCACTCTGTCACCCAGGCTGGAGTGCATTGGCATGATCATAGCTCACTGCAGCCTTGGACTTTTGGACTCAAGCCATTCTGCTGCCTTAGCCTCCTGAACAGCTGGGACTACAGGTGCATGCCACCACACCTGGCTAATTTTTAAATTTTTTGTAGAGATGGGCTCTTGCTATGTTGCCCAGTCTGGTCTTGAACTCCTGGCCTCAAGTAGGTCTTTGTAATTTATTTTTAATTTTTTTTAGAGACAGGGTCTCACTTTATTGCTCAGGCTAGAGTGCAGTAGTACCATTATGGCTCACTGCAGCCTTGAACTCTTGGGCTCAGGTGATCCTCCTGCCTTAGCCTCCCAAGTAGCTGGGACTATAGGTATAAAACACCTGCGCCCAGCTGGTCTTTTTAAAAAAGTAACATAACCACTTACTGTCACCCTGCTTAACAAATTGACAATATTTCCTTAATATAATTTAATACCCAGTCAATATTGTTTCTCTGGTGATCTCAAAGTTGTCTTTTTACAGTTGTATTTTTTTTATTATGTCTATTAAGTCCCTTTTATCCCCTTTTCTCTTTTTTCTTTCTCTCTATGACATTGGTTAGCTGAGGAAGCCTAGTTATATGTTACGTGGAATGTTCCACATTCTGGAGTTGACTACTTGGTGGTTAACATGTTCCTTAATGCCTATGTTTCCTACACATTGGTTAGAACTTGAGGCTCGATTCGATTCAAGTTAAATTTTAAAATTAACTCCATAGGTGGTGCTATGAACTTTCTGTTGAACTGCATGAACCAACACCTAATGTCCTGTCCCACTTTTTATGATGCTGATTGATGAGTGGAGTTCAGGTGATGAGAGCCTGATCCCTCCATATAAAGTTCTCCTTAAGTTTTATCTGCTGGTTTTGGCAGCCTTTGATGATCATTGCCTAGAACCACTATTTCATTAGGGTTTACAAAATGGTGATTTTTTTCATTCCATTATTCCTTTTACTTTTATTAACTGGAAGTCTATAAACAGGAACGTTCCTTCATGAACCTTTTGGTTACCCTGAACTGTATATAGGAAAGGCAGGATAAGTCTATAATTAGTCTTCTTTATCAGTTTTCCGAGTAATGAGTTAGTGTCCTAACCATTTTTAGTAGTCATATATAATTTTCACAACATACCATGAACTCATGGATTTTATTTTATTTTTTTGTATTTCAGCCTATTCAGTATTACTTTGATCTCAGATTATCCCATTTTAGGCCAGTGGAGAGCATCTTTAGATAGGCTTGTTTCTTTGAATTGACTATGTTATTAATCTTTGATAGAGAGGAAACTTCCTTGCTTTCTAGCACAGTTTTTTTCCAGGTTTCTTTTCTACTCCAGAGTAGCAACCAGGCATTTCTTTTATGAGCCTTGGTCCTTCCCCCGCCACCGCCCCTTAAGAGATAGGGTCAGGCCGGGCGCGGTGGCTCAAGCCTGTAATCCCAGCACTTTGGGAGGCCGAGACGGGC
>NW_012104142.1:4684427-4685284 GCF_000951045.1 Mandrillus leucophaeus | reverse complement strand
AAAAAAGAGATAGGGTCTTGCCATGTTGCTCAGGCTGGAGTATAGTGGCTCTTCATAGATGTGATCGTGGTGCACTGCAGCCTGGAACTCCTGGGCTCAAGTGATCTTTGTGCTTCAGCCTCCTGAGCAGCTAGGACTACAGGTGTGCCACCCCTTGCCTGGCAAGGCTTGATTCCTTTGAACAGGGATGACATTTAAGCTGCAGAGTCTAGCTAGGTTCTAGGGGTGATTATTGCTATCAAGTTTGTTATAAACAGAGACAGGAAATATGAAGTTTATATTGTTTAATTCAAATTGAAAACCACAGGGTTTATATTTCTATCTCTTTTGAAAATTTGATTCCTAAGGATATTAATATGATTATTCTTTTATTCATACCATTAACTCATACTATTTTAGTCATACTATTAATAACATTAAGACTACTGAATACAGTTTTTTTGCACTTTATATCCTTAAAATACATGACTCTAGATATGATCAGTCAAAATCTTGTTTTAAAGACATCTAAGGTAATTCATTTCTCTTTGTGGCTATGCTCTTAAAATGTTACACAGTTGGGTTCATTTATTCCATTTCCTCAGATTTTTAGGGATTGTCCTCGTTTTTTCTTTTGATTCATTGTTTTCATTTGTTTGCTTGTTTTAGAAACAATATCTTGCTCTATTGCCCAGCCTGGAGTGCAGAGGCATGATTGTAGCTCAGTGCAGCCTTGAACTCCTGGGCTCAAGGGATCCTCCTGCCACAGCCTCCCAAAAAGCTAGACCTACAGGCATGCATGTACCACCATACCTGGCTAATTTTTAAATTTTTTTAATTTTAAAAATTTTTTAATTTTATTTTTTATTTTATTACTA
>NW_012104142.1:4681384-4683247 GCF_000951045.1 Mandrillus leucophaeus | reverse complement strand
AAACCCCGGAGGCGGAGCTTGCAGTGAGCTGAGATCCGGCCACTGCACTCCAGCCTGGGCGACAGAGCAAGACTCCGTCTCAAAAAAAAAAAAACCACACAGAAATCTCACTTTCATTCCTGTACTTTTCAACCTATTCCCTTCTTTTTTCTATGTGACCATTTTGTTAGTTTTACTATTTCCAGTTTTTTAAAATATAAGCAAATGTATGTCTACTTCTATGTTCTGTCAACATAAACAAAAGATAGCATACTGGCCAGGTGTGGTGGCTCACACCTGTAATCCCACCACTTTGGGAGGCCAAGGTGGGTGGATCACCTGAGGTTAGGAGTTTGAGACCAGCCTGGCCAATATAGTGAAACCTCATCTCTACTAAAAATACAAAAATTACCTGAGCATGGCGGTGGGCGCCTGTAATCCCAGCTACTCGGGAGACTGAGGCAGGAGAATTGCTTGAACCCAGCAGGGGTACAGAGGTTGCAGTGAGCCATTGCACCACTGCACTTTCAGCCTGGGCAACAGAGTGAGACTCTGTCTCAAAAAAAAAAAAAATTAGTGGGTAGCAGTAGGTAGCTGGTATGGTCTGAATGTTTGAGACTCTGTCTCAAAAAAAAAAAAAAAAAAAGCATACTGTAAATACTGTTATGTACTTTAAAAAAAAAAAAAAAAAAAGCATACTGTAAATACTGTTATGTACTTTGGTGCTTTAATTTATTGATACTGATATGCCCCAGTCATTACTTCATATCATGTATAGAAATCCTCATTTCTTTTTATAGCTACATGTTATTGCTCTATTTTGTGGAGTTTCTACAGTTTTTTTTTTACTTATTGTCAGTAAAGGATGATTTATTGGGAAACTTATAGATGGAAGCATGGTCTTGGGCAGCAGCAAGACAGGTAGATCTCTGCACCATTAGTCCCCAGATCCATGACTTAAATGCCATAGGGAAAGGGTGTACATGCTCTATAGGGACAAAGGTAAGCTCCAGAACAGGCAAGAATGCTATGTGTGTCATATCCTGTAATTTTTGTGATAACATCAAGGTTGCTTTGCTCTAAAGGCAGGATTTATAGTGAGTACATGTTCTTACACTAAGGACAGCAAGTAAAGTAGAAATCAGCAGGCATTTGTGGGACTGAGGTTAATCAAAAGTAAACATGGTAGATTAGCATGCAAGATGGAGTCACTGTTGTCTTCACACCTGTCAGTTTCTACTTTATTCATCCTATTTCTTTTTTTTTTTTTTTTTTTTTGAGACGGAGTCTTGCTCTGTCGCCCAGGCTGGAGTGCAGTGGCCAGATCTCAGCTCACTGCAAGCTCTGCCTCCCGGGTTTACGCCATTCTCCTGCCTCAGCCTCCAGAGTAGCTGGGACTACAGGCACCCGCCACCGTGCCCAGCTAATTTTTTGTATTTTTAGTAGAGACGGGGTTTCATCGTGTTAGCGGTCTTGATCTCCTGACCTCGTGATCCGCCCACCTTGGCCTCCCAAAGTGCTGGGATTACAGGTGTGAGTCATAGCGCCCAGGCTTTCTTTTCTTTTCTTTTTTTTTTTTTCTTAAATGAAGACATTGTCTCATTCTTTTGCCCAGGCTTGTCTTGAACTCCCTGGCTCAAGAGATCGTCCTGCCTTGGCCTCCCAAAGTGTCGGGATTATAGGCTGTAGCCACCATGCCCAGCCAATTTATTGTTTTAAATTATGTAAAACTTTTAAATTCTTTGACAGTCCGAACTAGACTAGTAAGATACATTAACAGAAATCTCACTCTCGGCCAGGCGCGGTGGCTCAAGCCTGTAATCCCAGCACTTTGGGAGGCCGAGACGGGCGGATCACGAGGTCAGGAGATCGAGACCATCCTGG
>NW_012104142.1:4674612-4681334 GCF_000951045.1 Mandrillus leucophaeus | reverse complement strand
GTCTCGGCCTCCCAAAGTGCTGGGATTACAGGCTTGTGCCACCGCACCCGGCCGTATTCATTCTATTTCTTAATAACCATCTAAAGATTGCCACCATGCTGCAGCGCGTCCCGTGACCATCCCCTTTCTTTTTTCCCTTAATTTCACCCCATCAATGTTGTCTTTATTCACCTGTTTTTTTTTTTCCCTAGACGGAGTCTCGCTCTGTTGTCCAGACTGGAGTGCAGTGGTGCAATCTTGGCCTACTGCAACTTCTGCCTCCCGGGTTCGAGCAATTCTCATGCCTCAGCCTCCCCAGTAGTTGGGATTACAGGCGTGCGCTACCATGCCTGGCTAATTTTTTGTATTTTCAGTAAAGACGGCCTTTTGCCATGTTGCCCAGGCTGGTCTCGAACTCTTGAGCTCAAGTAGTCCACCTGCCTCCCAAAGTGCTCAGATTACCAGTGTGAGCCACTGTGCCCAGCCCTTTTTTTAATTTAGACTGGTATTTATGTATACCATTTTCATTGTTCATCATTGTTTATTGTACCTCATTAGACTTTCCTTTTGGAATTTTCCTCCTTGAAACACATTCTTAAGACACCCTCAAATGAGCCTTGTTTGGCTTGGAATTCTTTGTTTCCTGAATCTGAACTTTCATGCATTTTAATTTTGGAAATTTTTCTACCATTATCTCTTTAAACACTATGTTATCTGTATTATTTGTATTCTCTTCTTCCAGAATTCCAAGTAGACATAATTAGACTTTAGTTTTTTTGTCTTTGTGTGTGGTTTGTTGTTGTTGTTGTTTTTTAAGAGATGTAGTCTCATTCTGTCACCCAGGTCTAGAGTGCAGTGGCGCAATCTCGGCTCACTGCAAGCTCCACCTCCAGGGTTCACGCCATTCTCCTGCCTCAGCCTCCCAAATAGCTAGTACTACAGGTGCCCGCCACCATTCTCGGCTAATTTTTTTGTGTTTTTAGTAGAGGCAGGGTTTCACCACATTGGCCAGGCTGGTCTCAAATTCCTGACCTTAGGTGATCCGCCTGCCTCGGCCTCTCAAAGTGCTGGGATTGCAGGTGTGAGCCACCACGACTGGCCTGGGGTATCTTATTTGTTCATATTTTCTATTTTTAAATTTCTTATAATTTTCTCTATAGCATTGAAATTATCTTTCTTAATGAAAAATGCTATTCCATTAAATTGATGTATCTGCTTATATGTTTCCTTATTTCCTTGCTTTTAGCTTATTACAGTTTTTAGCTATAATATGGTTCAGCCACAAAAATCTGTTATACAGGAAGGTCCCCAATCCCTAGTACTAAATCTCAATGAAATAACTGAAAAATAGTAGTATTAAGTCATAGAGTTTAAATTCTTCTTTTCTCACATTGCTGAATTTCTTAAAAGCAAAGTTGCCAGTTTATATTGCTGCTTCCATCCACTATTAGGTTTTGCTGTTTAATGTTACAACATCAGGAGCACAAACTTCTGGAGTTGTATGGAACCGATTCCATTTCTTGCTTTTAAACATGTGACCTTGGGCATATTAGTTAACCTCTATTTTAGTTCCTCATCTGTAGTAAGATGGCTTTGAGGATTAAATAAGTGACAAATACTTGGCAGATAGTAAGACCTCAATAAATCTAGGCCATTATTTTAAAATATTTTTATTTGTGGTGGTTTTAATTTTTATTTCTTCAGTGATGAATGAGACTAAGTATTTTCTGAAGTGTTTTCTATTTATATTTTATCTCATGTGAACTATCAAATACCTCCTTTTCTTAAAATGGAAGTTTCACTGCAGAAGCAAGTTGACAAAATAACACCAAAAGCACAAGTGCTGAAAGATTAATAAGTTGGACTTCATCATCACAGTTTCAAAAGTGCACCATCAAGAGAGTTGAAAAGACAACACATAGAATGGGAAAAATATTTAAAAGTCATATAGCTGAGCCAGGCACCCACAGTGGCTTACAACTGCAATCCCAGCAGTTTGGGAGGCTTAGGTGGGTGGATCACATGAGGTCAGGAGTTCAAGACCAGCTTGGCCAACATGGTGAAACCCCATCTTTACTAAAAATACAAAAGTTAGCCAGCATGGTAGGACATGCCTGTAATCCCAGCTACTTGGGAGGCTGAGGCAGGAGAATCACTTGGACCTGGGGACGGAGATTGCAGTGAGCTGAGATCGTGTCATTGCACTCCAGCCTGGGTGACAGAGCAAGACACTGTCTTGATAAAGAACTCTAACAGAGTGCAAGCAGTGGTGCAGTAATAGCTCACTGTAACCTTGAACTCTTGGGCTTAAGCAGTCTTCCTGCCTTAGCCTCCCAGCTAGCCAGGACTACAGGTATGCACCACAATGTCTGGCTAATTTCTAAAATTTTTTTTGTTAGATATGAGGGTCTCATTATGTTGTCCAGGTTCATCTCAAACTCCTGGCCTTAAGCAGTTCTCCTTCCTTGGCCTCCCAAACACTGGATTACAGGTGTGAAACCATCATGCCTAGCCACCAAATTTTTTAAATGGGCAAAAGCTTTGAAAAGATATTTTTTCCGAAGAAGATACACAAATGGAAGTAAGCACACGATAATAGGCCCAACATCATCAGTCATCAGGGAAATGCAAATCAAAACCACAATGAAATGCCTCTTCATACTCACCAGAACATCTATAATAAAAAAGAAGGCCAATAACAAGTATTAGCAAGGATGTGGAGAAATTGGAATTTCATATCTTGTTGGTGGGAATGTAAAACGTTGTAGCCACTTTGGAAAACAGTTTGGCAGTTCTTCAAAACATTAAGCATAGAGTTGCTATAGGACCAATCAGTTCCACTCATATGTATATACTCAAGAAATGAAAACATGTTCACATAGATACTTATACACAAATGTTCACAGTAGCATTATGTCCAGAATAGGCAAATTTGTAGAGACAGAAAGTAGATTAGTGGTCGTCTAGGGCTGGGGCAGGGTGGGGAAGGTAATGGGTAGTGACTGTTAATGGTTACAGGGTTTCGTTTTGGAGTGATTATAGTGTTCTAAAATTAGATTGTTGTGATGGTTGCTCTACTCTGTAAATATACTAAGAACTACTGTAATTTTTCAATGAGTGAATTTCTGGTATTTAAATGACATATTAATGCTGTTTAAAAGAAAGAATCCAGTTGATATATTTACCTCTCCTCCTGTACATTCATCTCTTGCCCAGATTGTTGGTTAGGAGTGAGATAGATATATCTCATATGGTGGCCGGGCGTGGTGGCTCACGCCTGTAATCCCAGCACTTTGGGAGGCTGAGGTGGGTAGATTACCTGAGATCAGGAGTTCGAGACCAACCTGATCAACATGGAGAAACTCCGTCTCTATGAAAAATACAAAATTAGCTGGGCATGGTGGCATATGCCTGTAATCCCAGCTACTCAGGAGGCTGAGACAGGAGAATCACTTGAACCCGGGAGGCGGAGGTTGTAGTGAGCTGAGATTGTGTCATTGCATCCCAGCCTGGGCAACAGAGCAAGACCCTGTCTCAAAAAAAAAAAAAAAAAAAAAAAATCTCATATGCTAATTCCTACCGTTAGAAAATAGTATGTTTCAACTTAATGGATGTTTCATTTTGGTATGATGGCTGATAACTTCAGTCTTGGGTTCTGTAGGTTCCGTGTCCCCTATTACCAGCTGTGTGATTCTTGTCAGTCTACGTTATATTATAGATTGTTCCTTTGTTTATGAAATTAGGGTAATTTTTGCTTATCCAGAGGATTATTGTGAACTTCAAATAGAAGTGAGACAGCATTTTGAAAGCTGTGTAGTCCTAAATAAATAGACAGTAGTGTTAAGATTCCTAAAGTTCTCTGTATTTTCTTTTCATAGGAGTGAAACACAAATCTTTTCTAACAGCTGAGGACTGCTTTGAGTTGGGCAAAGTGGCCTACACAGAAGCAGATTATTACCATACAGAACTGTGGATGGAACAAGCCCTAAGGCAACTGGACGAAGGCGAGATTTCTACCATAGATAAAGTCTCTGTTCTAGATTATTTGAGCTACGCGGTATATCAGCAGGGAGACCTGGATAAGGCACTTGTGCTCACA
This sequence comes from Mandrillus leucophaeus, assembly GCF_000951045.1. Taxonomy (NCBI): domain Eukaryota; kingdom Metazoa; phylum Chordata; class Mammalia; order Primates; family Cercopithecidae; genus Mandrillus; species Mandrillus leucophaeus. The sequence continues at coordinate 4,677,256 of NW_012104142.1, read as the reverse complement.
AAGAAGCTGCTTGAACTAGGTATGTTATCTGGGCCTAATTTAAGGTTATAGTTATATTGAGAGAGATATATTCTCTATGTGTGTCTCCCCATTTATGTACTTCTGGTATTTTCTCATTTGTTATAAGTCAGGAGCTTTACTTGTTAAACATACATTATCCTCTTTCTTTTTTTTCTCAAAGTAAATGACTGATTTTTCTCACCTAATAGTGCTGCAACAGTGGTTGTGTTTCTCTGTTCTATATTCTCCAGGAATTTCAAAATTGAAGCTAATGTAACTAACTCAGTCAAAAATGTTTGTTTACCATGTTGCCATTTTAAATGTTAATCAGTTTCCTTTGAAGGGTGTTTTGTTTTATTGCATTTCATATTTTAAAATAAAGTGATTTAAAATAGATGGGCTCAAAATGTATTTATCAAATTCAAATGTTGGAAACATTATCTTAGGAGAATTTTATCAGTAGTATTTTGAACAAAGATGTAGTGTTTCTTCAAGTATGGCCCAAGCACCACATGCATCAGAATTACTTGGATACTTGTTAGAAATGAAAATTTCTTGATCTCTACCCTAGATCTACTAAATTGTAATCTCTGGAGATGGAGTCCAGAATTTGTATGACAATAAGTTTAGGTGGCCTTTGGTATATAATGAAGTTTTAAAACTTTAAAAATTATTTTTACAAAATACGAAAATATGTGTATGTTAGAATCAAACAGCTCAAAAGGATTGATCTGCTGAAAATGAACTTTGGATAATTGGGTTATTTCTTAGTTGGGTGATAATAAATTAAGATATTGGTTTAAGTAATCTTTTTTCCTTTCAGTATTTTCCAGTGATATTTCCTCTTGATTTAAAATATGCTTTGTACTCATTATAGAAAATTTATTAAAACAGAAAAAGATACTGAGGAGTCATCCATAAGCCAGTCACTCAAAGACACCTACTACACATTTATTTCCTTTTAGTGTATACTCCTCTTCCCTGTACACACGTTTCCTTTGCTTTTACAAAATCAGGTTAATATTGAATATCGTAACATTTATTGTGAGCAGTTTCTGAAGGACAAGAAATATTTTACAATCTAAGCCTAGGTAGCCTAAACACTTAGTTACTGTCACAAGTGAAGTCTCTATATATTCTTCTGCCTTTTTATTTTTATGTGTGTGTGGTTCTTTAGTTTTTTTTTTTTCCTCTCAGATGGGCAGCTTAGTCTTCTTTTCTCCTACTAAAAGGTAGTTCAAAATTATGACTAGCAATTCTGAGGCAGTTAGTGGATTCTAGCTTATTTGAAAATTATATCTTTAGTTTCCCTTTTCCTTCTTACTTAGAAATTTGAGACTGAACTTCATTCAGCCCTTAGAAGTAGGCTACATTTATAATGTATCTGTGGTAAAGGTTGCTTTTGAATTGCTTATCCCCTGTCTTCCCCATGTGATTATTTTTCAGTCTTAGAAAAATCTTTTTCATTGCTTAAAATAAGTAGAATGAGTAAGATTTTAAAATTCATTTGACATCAAATTGAACTTAGTTCCTATAGCTGATTAGTAAATTCTCAAAGTAAAAGCACCAGTTGCCACCTTTAAATAAATGACTGTTTCTGTCTCCAGAACTGTCTTTTTTGAGACAGAGTTTCACTCTTTTTGCCCAGGCTGGAGTGCAATGGCACGATCTTGGCTCACTGCAACCCCTGCCTCCCGGGTTCAAGTGATTCTCCTGCCTCAGCCTCCTGACTCCCTGGGATTACGGGCACCCACCACCACGCCCGGCTAATTTTGTACTTTTAGGGGAGACGGGGTTTTGCTATGTTGGTCAGGCCGGTCTCGAACTCCTGACCTCAGGTGATCCACCCACCTCAGTCTCCCAAAATGCTGGGATTACAGGCGTGAGCCACCAGGCCCGGCCCAGAACTGTTTTTATATAGGTGACTGTATGTCCTGATTTATTTGGGGGCATTAGTAACTTATACCTATTATTTTGGTATAATAATTTTCATTAGTGCCTCCTTTCACTCACAGAAGCAACCTGGTTTGGAAGATAAATTATAATGTCTCCTATTTTTATATTACTGTATTCTGATGCTTGAACAAGTGTGAACTTACCCGTGGACATGCTTTGTTTTTCTTCTAATAGATCCTGAACATCAGAGAGCTAATGGTAACTTAAAATATTTTGAGTATATAATGGCTAAAGAAAAAGATGTCAATAAGTCTGCTTCAGATGACCAGTCTGATCAGAAAACTACACCAAAGAAAAAAGGGGTTGCTGTGGATTACCTGCCAGAGAGACAGAAGTACGAAATGCTGTGCCGTGGGGAGGGTATCAAAATGGTAAAGTGGAAAAGCCAATTGTGTGTATGTGAATGTGTGTGTGTATGTGTTTGTACACAGTTCTGGAGAGAATCAGTCATTTTTATATTTAAGCCTATGTGATAAAAATCAGAATGGCTGCATAAAATACTACAGTATGTCAGCTTTGGCAACATACACCCCATTACAAAAAAATTTAAAAATTAGCTGGGCATGCTGGTGCACACTTGTAGTCTTAGCTACTCAGGAGTCTGAGGTGGGAGGATCACTTGAATCCAGGAGTTCAGGGGTACAGTGAGTTATGATTACACCACTACACTCCAGCCCGAGCTACAGAA
>NW_012104142.1:4665138-4674327 GCF_000951045.1 Mandrillus leucophaeus | reverse complement strand
AAGTGCTGGAATTACAGGCGTTAGCCACTGCGCCTGGCCTAAAAAACTTTTTTAAGAAAATTACAGTATACCATTATCTCTCTGTGGGTGCCACATTTAATATGTTCCAATTATTAGTAAAATAGCTTTGAAATAAAGCTTGTGAATCATATACTATTACATATGTTTGTGCAGTATTACCTTTTTCATTTGATCCTTCACCCTGGAAGGATCAGGTAAGGGTGAAGGATCAAATAAGTTTAAAGGAAGTGATAGTTTTTCTTATATTTAATGGAAGAGAGATTTTAGTAGTATGTATGTATGTATGTATGTATGTATTTATTTTTTGAGACAGAACCCCTATCACCCAGGCTGGAATGCAGTGGCGCAGTCCTGGCTCACTGCAACCTCCGCCTCCTGGGTTCGAGCAATTCTTGTACTTCAGCCTCCCGAGTAGCTGGGACTACAGGCATTCGCCACCATGCCTGGCTAATTTTTTTGTATTTTTAGTAAAGACGGGGTTTCGTCATGTTGGCTAGGCTGGTCTCAAACTCCTGACCTCAGGTGATCCTCCCACCTTGGCCTTCCAAAGTGCTGGGATTAGAGGCGTGAGCCACTGCACCCTTCTGTTCAGCAGTCTTAGAGATAATAACACTACTCTATGCATCTTATGAGATACAACAGATTCATCTATACAATAATCCCTTGTAGTTTTGCTCCTAGTTAACCTTGACAAGATTGCTTAGTGAAATGCTTTAGTCTATTTAATACTCAAAATGCAGAAAGTTTTTAACAGATTTTGTCTTTATCTTTAATTAAATAAAATATTAAATAAATCTTTAATATTTCTTTGTTTATTGTTTATTTATATTTATGTATTTATAACTCAGAATTCCAGTTCCAAAGATCTTAATAGATATTAGGTCAAAAGCAAAAAAGAACAAAGTCTGGGGAACATTTGTTAAAGTTGAACGTAGGTTTTTGTTTAGCCTCAAGACTTCTCAGAACCTTTTTATGATAACGTGCATTGTGATATGATATACATTCTTTCTCAATATTAATTGATTATGGAACCTTTTGAAAAGGAATTTCATGTGGTATTAGTTTTCAATTGAACGCAGGCATGCATAGAAAGAGTTAATGAATTTTTGGAGTAAGTACTTTTAAGTGTAAACATTTGAAAAGCGTTTAACGTTTTCTTTACTACTAGTAAACTCAAGCTGGGCTTTACATTTTGATATTGATGACTGTTGACAGCTTAACCACTAACAGCAAAGTATACAGTACCTATGGGACACTTTTGATAGCTAGGTTCATGGAGTCCTAGGAGGATATGCTTCAGCTAATGAGTAAATACAAAAATAGTGACACTGTTAGACTCATTAAGTATTTTCTTTTCTTTTCTTTCTTTCTTTCTTTTCTTTTTTTTTTTTTTTTTGAGATGGAGTCTCGCTCAGTTGCCCAGGCTAGAGCGCAGTGGTGCGATCTCGGCTCACTGCAAGCTCCACCTCCCGGGTTCATGCCATTCTCCTGCCTTAACCTCCTGAGTAGCTGGGACTACAGGCGCCTGCCACCACACCCAGCTAATTTTTTGTATTTTTAGTAGAGATGGGGTTTCACCATGTTAGCCAGGATGGTCTCTATCTCCTAATCTCGTGATCTGCCCGCCTCGGCCTCCCAAAGTGCTGGGATTACAAGCGTGAGCCACCGTGCCCGTCCCCTTATTAAACATTTTCTCTTCTGTTTTATTACTAAATATTTTAGTATGTATCTTTTAAAGATACAAATTCAAAATAACTACAATACCATTGTCACCTAAAAATTCACAAGTTTTGTAATGTCAAGTATCTAGTGTTCAAATTTCCATAATAAGCAGAAATTTTTATTGCTTTTAATAACTCTTAGGGAACAAAACTGTAGATATAAAACAAGAGTCTGCTAATTTGCCAGTCTGTTAATGTAACACGTACTCAACTTTGCCTAAGATCAAAAGAACATTCTTGCTGGGCACAATGGCACATGCCTGTAATCCCAGCACTTTGGGAGGCCAAAGCGGGTGGATCACCTGAGGTCAGGAGTTCAAGACCAGCCTGGCCAACATGGCGAAACCCCATCTCTACTAAAAATACAAAAAGTTAGCCAGGCATGGTAGAAGGGACCTGTAATCTCAGCTACTTGGGAGGCTGAGGCAGGAGAATTGCTTGAACCCAGGAGGCGGAGGCTGCAGTGAGCCAAGATCAAGGCATTGCAATCCAGTCTGGGTGACAGAGCAAGACTCTGTCTAAACAAAAACAAAAACAAAAAATTCTTTTTCTCAGAATAGCTAAATTCATCTCATCATTATGTAAAAAGACTAGTAAAAATTAAAGCCTTGGATTTGACTCTAGGTAAAGTGCATGGAGAATAAACATAAACCATTATTTGTTTTAGTATATTATTAGTATAATAATTGAAACAAACTACTCATATTCCTGCTTATGTGACATACTTGTTTTGTTTTATTTTTGAGACAGCATCTTGCTCTGTCACCCAGGCTGGAGTGTAGTGGCATGATCATGGCTCACTGCAACCTCTACTTCCTGGGCTTACACAGTCCTCCCATTTCAGCCCCTCAAGTATGTGGGACTACAGGCAAGTGCCCTCATGTCCGGCTAATTTTTTAAATTTTTTGTAGAGATGAGATTTTGCTGTGTGACCTAGGCTGGTCTTGGTCTCGTTGGGCTCAAGTGATCCTCCTACCTCAGCTTCCCAAAGTACTGGGGTTATAGGCACCAGCCACCATGCCAGGCCTGACATACTTGTTTAATTAAGAGAAGTAGGCAACAAAATAACTTACTAATATAATACATAGATGATTGAAGGGAATTTGTTTTGTTGACTGCTCTATTTTTATACTGCCTAATAAAAGCATCCGGGATCTTTGTTTAATAACTTTTTTCTTTTTCAGAGCTGTCCATTTTTGATTTTGCCCTTAAAAATTTCCTTTTTTTTTTTTTTTTGCCACAAGCATTTAACTGTGAAGTATTTAGGAAAACCTAGTTTTTTTTTTTCTTCTAGAAACTTTTTGTCTCTGGGTGCTTGCCAGTTACTTTGTGCCATTTAGAGCAATGCCGGGCATTTAATATTTTCATAAACATGGCATTATGTTTTTCATATTTAAACATTTGAACTTATTTAAGACTTCACCTCTCTCACCCAGAAAATCATCGTTAATACTGTATTTAAAATTCTGAACATCCTGTTTGAGGCAAAATATTTGCAGAGTACTGCTTTTGTATATTTTTCCAAAGATACTCTGTATATGCAAGCATGATTATTGTCTCTTATCTGCATAGGAATAGATATTAAAAGTATTATTATTCTAATATATTCATCATATTCTTAACTTTAGACCCCTCGGAGACAGAAAAAACTCTTTTGCCGCTACCATGATGGAAACCGGAATCCTAAATTTATTCTAGCTCCAGCTAAACAGGAGGATGAATGGGACAAGCCTCGTATTATTCGCTTCCATGATATTATTTCTGATGCAGAAATTGAAATCGTCAAAGACCTAGCAAAACCAAGGGTAAATAATGTTTTTTTTTATTTCTCCTCAATATACTGTACCTTTGTATCAATTTTTCTTTGTAAGAAAATAGGATAATTGATATACTAATAACGCCACAGATTTTTTAAAGATATTGTTGCCTCAGCATAATGGAGTTACTAATGATGCTCTGTTTATGCCAGTTTTTCCGTTTGTTATCAACACAAGTAATGTACCCTTCAGCTGGTTTTTAAGCACTGAATTATGAAAATTATTGATGAGATTTTTATTCACCATTAGCAAATTTGTGTTTCACTGTCTTCCTGATAAACTTTTCTATATATTTTGGAGTCTTCTAATCTCAGAGGCTACTCAAAGCCCAGCTTCTTCATAACTTCTATATTTTTATTGAAAGAATACTGTGGAAGTATTTTTATTCCCTTTTAGGCACATTATTACTATTATAATAGGATATAATTGGGCACAAGCATTATGTTAATTTGAAATGGTGATAGTCTTCTGACTTTAACCCACATAATTTATCTTAAAAGAAAAAGAATCTAATGTAAACCCAATCTGTAAGCTTAGTGTTTAGCATGAAAACTCTTCTTTAGTGAGAATGTGGAAAAGACTACCCTTTATGCTCTTGCCTTTTCCCCCATCAGCTTGTTCTTAAAACATATTTGGTCTTCTTGATAGTAAAGTACAAGCTGCCATCACTTTCATAAAGAGATTGTTGAATAAATTCTAGGCATGCCTTGCTCTCACTACAAAGGAGTTGGCAGATTTTTTCCATAAAGGTCAATGTTAGATATTTTTTAGGCTTTGGAGGCCATATGATCTCTGTTGTGACTATTTAGTTCTGCCATTATAGTGCAAAAGCAGCCAAAGAAAATATGTAAATGAAAGAGTGTGGCTATATTACAGTAAAATTATATTTCCAGTGACAGGCAGCAGGCTGAATTTGGTCTGTAGCCATAGTTCGTTAACCCTTATTTTATATCAAAGGTTTGAATTATCTGGGATATCTATACTACAAAATGAACTTAGAATTTCTTTTAGAGTTTTACTGCTTCCAAAAATTGGTGGTTTTTCTTTCTTTTTTTTTTTTTTGGCCAAAGATTACATTATAAATGCAAAACATTGGTCTAACATTAATATGTATTATTGATGCCATCCAAGGTAATTAATTCATTTCAGCTTGGAGATCAAGTTATATTCTGGAGATTCCTCAATTTGGATTGTTTTTGGTCAATAAATTTAATGGCAATAAAATTTCATGCTCTTACAACCTCAGAATCATCCTTCCATTAAAAAAAAATTGAAATTATTATCTAGGCTGTCTTCTCTTACTGTTCTTAACATTTATGAGTTCTTTTCCTCTGCCTTTGTTCTCAGTCCAAGATTATTTCACTATATATGTTAATAAGTGGATATCTTGAAGGGACAAAAGATTGACCTTAAAGTGAATTTAAAACATTAACCTTTGCAAACAGTTCCATCACTAAAAAAAATTAAAGTCAGAGATTTTGGAATGGATCATTAATTGCAAATAGCCATTCTTCTTTTTTTTCCCTTTCTCTCCCCACCCCCAGATGGTCATTCTTTTAACTGTAAATTAGACTTCAAATTTCAGAAATGTCTTTTTCTCACTGTCATGTCCTTTCACCATTGAAATAAATTTAATTTCCAATCTCTTTTGTTTGTATGTCCTCCATCTATGCAAAACAAACAAAAAATTGAGGGAAAAAAAAACCCCAAAACCTAAAAAACTAACCGTCTTTCAAGGCTCAGCACAAGGTGACTGGAAGTGTATGGAGTTATTTTCTCTTTTTAGCCTCCTTTGTAAAAACCCTGGAATTCTGACTGGTTGGGTAAATGTGATTCAGTTTTTTGTCTTGTAATGCAACTATTTTGATGGTTGGCTTCACAGCTGAGGCGAGCCACCATTTCAAACCCAATAACAGGAGACTTGGAGACGGTACATTACAGAATTAGCAAAAGGTAAGAGATGTGTATGCTGCATATGTTGCCCTCTAATGAGTGTTTTGTACATCCTACAGGAATTATTCATTTAAGGGAAGTAGGTCATTTTCAGTCACCAGCTCAAGTTAGCACCACAGGATACGCATGGGTAAACTGCTTTGTGTTTCACAGGTCTTTCTCCTTCACTAGAAGTTCTGTTTTTAATCTTTAATTGGTATGTTATTTTTAGAGAATTAATATGCTTTTTATCTTTCTTCAGATCAGGTGTCAAATATCCAGGAAGTGGCCTGATACTTGTTTTCTTTTTCCCTTTTGTTGCCAAAAGGGGAAATAAAGCAGCAGCCTCCTGAATCTGGGAGTGGTAGTCTTCACCTATGCAGTTTTCTCTCATTCATAAATACTGCAGTGATTCACATCCTCCTTCATGGTGATTGTGTTGGCATTTGTTCATACATCTTGTAAAATACCATTGTCATTATGTAGTAATCTGTATTCCTCCTGTTGGAGTTTTTTATTTAAAAAAATTCGCTGACTCAAAAGTTGGCAGTAGGAAGAACAGAATTACGCTTCTGAGCTCAGTCTTCCAGAAATTAGTTGTAAACTTAGTTGCCTTTTACTTTGCCAGAGAGATTTGAAAACAGTTTTATCTCAGTGAGAGTTTTGAAAAATGAATTTAAGGAGTCTACTATTTTTTTTTTCAAAATATTTAAATAACTTCTAGATCTGAGAAAGTTTCTGTGAAACCCAGTGCTATAAATCATTTACATACAGCTTCAAATGATTAAAAAAAAAAAAAAGTGAAAGGACAATAAATCTACAACAAAAATCTGTCGACTCATTTTCTCTTGATTTGGAAGTGGCTGTTCTTACTGCCACCTTTCTAAATGTTTTTGTGGATTTGAGACCATTACCCACCATCCAGACCAATCTGAACCCTTCCAATCACCTGTGGCTTGGCAAAACAAAACAAACAAAAAGCCCAAAATTGCCTGCTACTGGAGTAAGTCCTTGTCCTTTCTCTTTTTTTGTAGCTGAGCCGAGCTACAGTACATGACCCTGAGACTGGAAAATTGACCACAGCACAGTACAGAGTGTCTAAGAGGTAAGGGAGTAATGGAGAGAACTTCAGTCATATTTGGACCATTTCTTTCTTGGGAATCTAATTTTCTGAAAACTCATGATATCGTTTCTAAGACCTAGGCGATTAAGCATAGATACTTGATAATATCTGTGCTGGAGTTTTCATGATGGACTAATAAACATGGTTATGGGCAGTTAATAGAGGTTTTCCAAAGTAAACATTAACTTACAAAATGTTGAGGCTCCCCAAACTTTGATAAATGAAATGTGTTCTCATATTGAACTAAGAGAAGTTCCCAAATTCCCTTCATTAAACAAGGCCTCTTTTGGACTCTGTAGTAAAGCAGGGGTTTAAAAATCTCAGGGTCACCCAGTAGCTGCAGGTATTGTGTAAGTAAGTGCCTTGAATGACCATATAACAAAGCCTTTGCAGGTTCCTTGCTTTTAACAATGTTTAAAGAGAATCTTATTAGGTTGTTAGTTGATTGATCACTAAAATAATTTTTTAAAAAGAGCTCACTGTGTAACTTAGAGCTCACAGAATTGAGTGATATTATTACAATAGAACTCCTTTTCCATCTACTTGTGAAGGTTTCTCGGCTCTCATGAAAATAGAAATATCTTTGTGCTGAATTTTTATTCTAACAATTAGAATATTTATCCACAGACACAATAACTAATGAAATATAACAAACATAAACCCCATCCATCGCATTAGGAACATCTTAATATATTTTCACTTGTGTATATTTGATATTGATTGTTTAGTCATGTTATTTAGATTAACATATGTGAATAATAATTATAGTAACAATCCAGAAGATACTATCTTTAACACAGCCTTGTTACAGGACTTTAACACAGGCTTTTTGTTTTAGGAAATTCATATTTTTGTTAATTGTATAAATATTTTTAATATAGAGAAGTATAATGTGATAAAAGATTTTCAGGCATAAAAATGTGTCACTGTAGGACAAGGTTTAACCTTTTCAATAGTACTATTGACATTTTGAGTCAGATAATTCTTGTTGTTGGGGGCTATCTTCAGCTTTGTAGGATGTTTAATAGCATCTGTGGTTCACTAGATGCCTGTAGCACCCTTCCTTAATTTGTGACAATCAAAAATGTCTCCAGACATTGTCAAATGTCCCCTGATAGGTAAAATACCTCCCACTACCTCTAGTGACTCCACCCCTGTTGAGAATCACTGTTCTAGGGTAAGAATGGAATGAAAATGTACCATCAAGAAAAAAAAAGATGTAAAATGTCCAAGTATTTAAAAAAATTTTGTTCACATATTTTAAGTGGATGATGATGGATAGCAAATCATTATGGTATTTAGATTGCAGTGGATACATTTTTAAAATAATCATTTTTTAGAAATTACCGACATTTTCAATATGACAATTAAATCATTTGAAATTAAATTATGAAAAATTTTAGTTGTCAACTAAAAAAATTATGCAAAGGCGAACATAGATGTTTAACAAGCATTTTAGGAGGTACTCAGAGAAATTTTGAAGATTACTGCTGTCTTCAAAAAGACAGAAAGATGAGGCTGGACCAAATGCATTGATTCAGCATTTCCTTTTTCTTTTTTGGGCAGAACCATATGCCTTTTATATATTAACCTTAAACATTACTATACACATGTCTTGGTTTCTTGTCTCAGCTGTATAACACCACCTGCCCTTTTGCCCCAGTAAGAGAGAGAAAGTTTTTTTCTTGCCTATCACTAGCTTCGTAGCTGAGACCCCTATACCAAAAGACAGATTAACAAGAGAAAAGCGTACAAATTTATTTAATACAAAATTTACATGACAAGAAGCCTTTAGAAATGAAGACCCCAGCCTGAGCAACATGGTAAAACTCCATCTCTGCAAAAAATACAAAAAAATTAGCCAGGTGTTGTGGCATGTACCTGTAGACCCAGTTACTTGGGAGGCTGAGGTGGGCGGAGGATCACCTGAGCCTGAGGAGGTTGAGGATACAGTGAGCCACGAGCACAACACTGCATTCCAGCCAGGGTGACAGAGTAAGACCCTGTCTCAAAAAAAGAAAAGACATAGGAAAAAAATAAGAACCCAAAGAAACAGGGAAACCTGTGTTTTTTTTTTTTTTTTTAATGTTTATTGAGAAACTAATATTATTCAAGAATTATGTTGAAAACTTTAGATTATCCCATTAAATCCTCTCTAGAACACTTTGGGGAGGTATTTGTAATGAACATTTCTAACTTTTTAAAAACCAGGATGAATATAAACTTTCATTTTTCTTTCATTTCTACAAATAAAAGATAGTTTCTAGTTTCAGCTCAACACAAATTGAACTAATAAGAATCAAATTTACATCTGTAAGAAAAATAACAAGTAGATGACAGTTTAGTTTTAAACTTTTTTAAAAATTTTAATTCTTATGGGTACATAGTAGGTGTATATATTTATGGGGTACAGAAAATGTTTTGATACAGGCATGCAATGTGAAATAATCACATCATGGAGAATGGGGTATCCATCACCTCAAGCATTTATCCATTGAGTTGCAAACTCTAAGTTATTTTAGAGTTAACTTGCTATTGACTATAGTCACCCTGTTGTGCTATCAAACAGTAGGTC
>NW_012104142.1:4659119-4661168 GCF_000951045.1 Mandrillus leucophaeus | reverse complement strand
AAGTTTGATCGACTGAAGCCTGCTTCTCTTGACTTGTCAAAGTCATTCTCCGTCCAGCTTTGTTCTGTTGCTGGTGATGAGCTGTGTTCCTTTGGAGGGGGAGATGCACTCCGATTTTTTGAATTTCCAGCTTTTCTGCACTGCTTTTTCCCCATCTTTGTGGTTTTATCTGCCTTTCGTCTTTGATGATGGTGTCGTACTGACGGGGTTTTGGTATGGGTGTCCTTTCTGTTTGTTAGTTTTCCTTCTAACAGTCAGGACCCTCAGCTGTAGGTCTGTTGGAGTTTGCTTGAGGTCCAGTCCAGACCCTGTTTGCCTGGGTGTCAGCAGCGGAGGCTGCAGAAGATAGAATATTGCTGAACAGCGAGTGTTGCTGTCTGATTCTCGCTCTGGAAGCTTCATCTCAGGGGTGTACCCCACTGTGTGAGGTGTGAGGTGTCGGTCTGCACCTAGTAGGGGTTGTCTCCCAGTTAGGCTACTCAGGGGTCAGGGACTCACTTGAGCAGGCAGTCTGTCTGTTGTCAGATCTCAACCTCTGTGCTGGGAGATCCACTGCTCTCTTCAAAGCTGTCAGACAGGGGCATTTACCTCTGCCAAGGTTTCTGCTGCTTTCTGTTTAGCTATGCCCTCTCCCCAGAGGAGGAAACCTGTGTATTTTTATGCTAGGTTTGATGAGTGGATAGTCATGCAGAAGTATGACGAACAAAGAGGATATGATCTAATGGTAATAAACTGGGGGGATATTAGCAAAGCCCATTTGTTCAGATACTTCTTGGTATCTCTGTGTCTCAGGATAAGGAAATTCCTTTCCTCCAGGTAGAGAGAGGATGCTTCTGGATTGAAAGTCTTACACTGCTTGAGAGGAAGGTCAGATAATTCTTTTTTTTTTTTTTTGAGACGGAGTCTCACTCTGTCTCCCAGGCTGGAGTGCAGTGGCGCGATCTTGGCTCACTGCAAGCTCCACCTCTCGGGTTCATGCCATTCTCCTGCCTCAGCCTCCCGAGTAGCTGGGACTACAGGCGCCTGCCGCTGCCTGGCTAATTTTTTGTATTTTTAGTAGAGACAGGTTTCACCATGTTAGCCAGGATGATCTCGATCTCCTGACCTCGTGATCCACCCGCCTCAGCCTCCCAAAGTGATGGGATTACAGATGTGAGCCACCGCGCCCAGCCCAGAGAATTCTTTTGTGGTCTGCTTAAGGGGAAAAGAATAGGAGAAGGTCAGAGAGACCTTCTGCTTCTGCTCAAATGATACAGTGCCGTATTTTAGGGTAGAGTGTCCTGAACCCCATTAGAAGACATGAAGAAAATTTAAATTTGCCATAATATGCTTTCATTTTAATCACAGGAGCAATTATCCTTAAGGAACACTAATAGTAAGGATTTGCAGAAACTAATTTGCATAGACATGTTTTGATATGTGACTTACAGTGCTTCTGAACATTGTAATTAACCTGATTTTTACATTAAGCTAATTTTCCATTCTGTTACAGAACCTAATTCATATCTACAAAAAACCCCTTTAAAAAAATAAAAAATAAACGGTTACAGATTTTATCAGATTATTGCATGGTTTTACACATTTTTTTTGTCATAAAGTTTGTAAATAGCTAAATTCTCTAGATTTGCATGCTTCTAGGAAGGATATAAAACAAAATTACGGCTGGGAGCGGTGGCTCATGCCTGTAATCCCAGCACTTTGGGAGGCCAAGGTAGGTGGATCACGAGGTCAGGAGATCAAGACCATCCTGGCAAACATGGTAAAACCCCATCTCTACTAAAAATACAAAAATTTGCTGGGTGTGGTGGCGCACCTGTAATCCCAGCTACTCAAGAGGCTGAGTCAGGAGAATGGCTTGAAGCCGGGAGAAGAGATTGCAGTAAGCCGATATCGTGCCACTGCACTCCAGCCTGGCGACAGAGCGAGACTCCCTCAAAAAAAACAAAACAAAACAAAAAAAAAATCATGAATTCAATGTTTTGGAAGACTGTTTTTTGGAAATTTTCTGTATATACAATGGCCCTTTTGAAGAAATATCCAGCCCACAGT
>NW_012104142.1:4656363-4657966 GCF_000951045.1 Mandrillus leucophaeus | reverse complement strand
TTTTTTTTTTTTTTTTTTTTAAATAGAGGCAGGGTCTCGCTCTGTCATCTGGGCCTAAGTGCAGTGGCATGATCATAGCTCACTGCTCCCTCCAACTCCTGGGCAGAAGTGATCTTCCCACCTCAGCCTCCCGAGTAGCTGGGAATACAGGTGCACACTACCATGCTTGGAAAATTTTTAAATTTTTGTAGAGACAGGGTTTCACTATATTGCCTAGGCTGTTCTCAAACTCCTGGGCTCAAGTGATCCTCCCACATCAGCCTCCCAGAGTATTGGTATTACAGGCGCGAGTCATTGTATCCAGCCAAAAAAGGCTTTACTTATGTTACTGACCATCTGTTAACTTTTGGCAAGTCATCTCTGTCTTTTCCGGTATTAAAAAACAAATAAAAACTCTAAGAATTTACTACAGCTTGTAAATGGAAAAGCTAATAATTTTGACTAGAGCAGAGAAATGGAATTTGAAGTTTTTGAAATGTAAACATTCAGTTTTGTGCCCTGAAAAGATAGTTAAGTGAACTCATAAAGTCTAGTTAAAGTAATATAACTAACAACCTATGCACATAAACAATAATCTATTTAGAGTGGTAGAAAAACTTTTTTGATTCTGGTGGGGAAGTGATTTTCTTTTTTTTTCTCTGAAGTAATTATTTCCTACAGTATGGTATTTATGATATCATAAATGTAACATGATATTTATATATGTATTTGTGTATTTATTTTATTTTACTTTATTTTCTTTCGGCAGCCTGTCACCTAGGCTGGAGTGCAGTGGCACAATCATGGCTCACTACAGCCGCCACCTCCTGGGCTGAAGCAATCCTCCCACCTCAGCCTCCTGAGTAGCTGGGGCTACAGGTGCACATCACCATGTCCAGCTAATTTTTGTATTTTTGTAGAGATGTGGTTTTGCTTTGTTGCCCAGGCTGGTCTTGAACTCCTGGCTGGGCTCAAGTGATCCTCTCACCTTGGCCCCCCAAAGTGCTAGGATTACAGGCATGAGCCACCATGCCTGGCCTTAAATATATCATAAATATGATATTTTGGCTTACGATTTTGTTTACCTCATTACTAAGGAGCAAATTAGTGTTAGAGTATAATATATATAAACAAATACAAAAAGTTTTGAGTTATTCAGCTTTTTTTTTTTTAACGGCATAACTTTTAACAACACTGCCCTGTAATGGGTTGAACTGTGGTACTCAGACTGAGATAACTGAAATGGGTGGATGTACAGTGTTATTGTATAATTTTCCCACTAAGAAGCAAAGGGACTGGATAAATTCCCAGTCTAGATTATTAGCCTTTGTTAACCAAACACCTAGAGAAGAATTATTGGAAATTTTGTACTCTGTTACTGGCATTTTGGGGTGTGACTTATCTTTTGCCTTTGTAAAAAAAATAAAATATAGTGGTTTTAGATTAGCTAATCATAGAATATTTTTATGGATGTGTCGGGTTAGAAGAAGGTAGTGATCATGTTCAAATTATATTACTGACATTTTTCTTTGGAGGTTTTGTAACAATCTCCAAAACCTCCAAAATGGTCTTGTCTACTTCAGTGTGCCTTCCTTACTCACATATTAGAAGTGTAGTCTTGCTG
>NW_012104142.1:4650327-4651653 GCF_000951045.1 Mandrillus leucophaeus | reverse complement strand
CAGGAGAATGGCTTGAAGCCGGGAGAAGAGATTGCAGTAAGCCGATATCGTGCCACTGCACTCCAGCCTGGCGACAGAGCGAGACTCCCTCAAAAAAAACAAAACAAAACAAAAAAAAAATCATGAATTCAATGTTTTGGAAGACTGTTTTTTGGAAATTTTCTGTATATACAATGGCCCTTTTGAAGAAATATCCAGCCCACAGTAAATGGACTGTTGCCAATAAGTCAAAATAAATCACTGTAGGAAAGTGATCTATACACTTTAAAAAAAAAAAAAAAACACTAAATATTTCTAAACATTTCAAACCTATTTTTTAAATATTCTAGTTTTGTAGCTCAACCAGTTTTATTGAATTTTTGAGAAAGGTACAACCATTCTTACATATTATAAATCACAGCAGAAGGTATTTAGCTACTAGCATTAGAAGGCCAGGCATGGTGGCTCATGCCTGTAATATCAGCACTTTGGGAGGCTGAGGTGAGAGGATGGTTTGAGCCCAGGAGCTTGAGACCAGTCTGAACAGTATAGCTAGACCTTGTCTTTATTTACAAAAAATTAAAAAGAAAAAAATTAGCCGAGAGTGGTGGTGCACGTCTGTAGTCCCAGCTACCCAGGAGGCTTAGATAGGAAGATCACTTGAGCCTGGGAAGCAGAGTTTGCAGTGAGCTGAGATTGCACCACTGCACTCCAGCTTGGGTGACAGAGCAAAACTCTGTCTCAAAAAAAGGAAAAAAGGTATCTCAGTTGCCAAATGGAAGAAAATTTGTGTTCTGATGTCAGTTAGTTTAATCCCTTGTAGCCTGGGAACATCTGTATTTTGAATGATTTAGAAAGGAATTTCAAATATCTGTATTTAGAGAACTGTCTAAGCGATGACATCACCTTCAGTGGAAGTAATAATTTGTTCCAGCATTTTAGCAAATAGGATTTTTTTGGCAAGATATTTTTGGAACTCCTTTGCTATTTAAAAAACATAAAACAGACCAGGCATGGTGGCTCACGCCTGTAATCCCAGCACTTTGGGAGGCCGAGGCGGGCAGATCACGAGGTCAGGAGATCGAGACCATTCTGGCTAATACAGTGAAACCCCGTCTCTACTAAAAATACAAAAAATTAGCCAGGTGTGGTGGTGGGTGCCTGTGGTCCCAGCTACTCAGGAGGCTGAAGCAGGAGTACGGCATGAACCCAGGAGGTGGCGCTTGCAGTGAGCCGAGATTGCGCCACTGCACGCCAGCCGGGGCAACAGAGCGAGACTCCGTCTCAAAAAACAAACAAACAAAAAACCCCATAAAACAAAACAGCCTTTTTTTTTTTTTTTTTTTT
>NW_012104142.1:4646911-4647682 GCF_000951045.1 Mandrillus leucophaeus | reverse complement strand
TTGGAGGTTTTGTAACAATCTCCAAAACCTCCAAAATGGTCTTGTCTACTTCAGTGTGCCTTCCTTACTCACATATTAGAAGTGTAGTCTTGCTGCGTAAGAATGTTGCTCCCTTACTGTGTGTATTCTAGTGATATTTTACAAAAGCATAAAGTTTTTGTTGTTGTTTTTTTTTTTTTAACAGCAGACACTCAATAGAAAGGAAAAAAGCATAGAAATGTTACTCTAATTGAACGCGCAGCTTTGGCGTCAGGTCCTGTCATTAAGGCCAAAAGGAAGATACTTTGGGCTATCTAATTTTTAATGGAAAAAAAAGGACACATATAAAGTTATCTGAAGAAATAGTTCTTTTTTCTCCTGGCACTAAATTGTGTTTTATGGGGAAAAACACTGTATAATTAGTTGACATTTTCAATTACAGTTATATGAAAGATAAATGATCTTCAAATGGTTTTTTCCTATTAAATGCTATAATGTTAAAAAAAAAAAAAAAAATCCCAACTCAGTTAAAGCCCTGAGTACTAGAAAGAAAAACCTCTGGATTTCTTAAGATTTAATCTAACACAGGAGTGAGACTTCCAGGTCCTAGAAGAATGGACAATTAAAATACATTACAGTATAATGATCTCCATTGAATTTTTAGTAATGTTACAATGTAAATTCAGAGCTGAGTTTTTAGATAACCTGGTATGTCTATAATAATGTCGCTGAAGACAGATTAGCAGTAATGGTTTGTTAAGGATGGGATCCAGATGAATAACTTGAAGATAG
>NW_012104142.1:4639245-4646696 GCF_000951045.1 Mandrillus leucophaeus | reverse complement strand
GTTAGCCAGGATGGTCTCGATCTCCTGACGTCATGATCCGCCTGTCTTGGCCTCTCAAAGTGCTGGGATTACAGGCTTGAGCCACCGCGCCTGGCTGAAGATAGTTCTTAAACTAAGGAAAGTCTTAATATATTTTGGGCAAGGTGTGATGGCTCACACCTGTAATTCCAGTACTTTGGGAGGTCAAGGCAGGTAGATTGCTTGAGCTCAGGAGTTTGAGACCAGCCTGGGCAATATGGTGAAACCTCATCTCTACAAAAAATACAAAAATTAGCCGGGCATGGTGGTGCATGCCTGTAGTTCCAGTTACTCGGGAGGCCTGAGGTGGGAGGATTGCTTGAGCCCTGGAGGTGGAAGGTGAGCCAAGATAGCGTCACTGCTCTTTAGCCTGGGTGACAGAACCAGACCCCATCTCAAAAAAAAGGGAGTGTTACTATATTTTGGAGGAGATTTTACATGAAAGCCAAATTAAATAACTTCCCATGCATCAAGAATTCATTTTCCTCTGTAGTGACTACAACAGAACTACAATTAAGATGACAGGTTGACAGTTTTTTGTTTTTTAACCTACAATCAACATTGGCTTTAACTGCTAAGACTCAAACCCTTCATTGAGGTTTTTTTTTTTTTTTTTTTTGAGATGGAGTTTTGCTCTTGTTGCCCAGACTCAAGTGCAGTGGCGTGCTCTTGGCTCACTGCAACCTCCACCTCCGGGTTCAAGCAATTCTCCTGCCTCAGGCTCCCAAGTAGTTGTGGTTACAGGCGTGCACCATCACACCTAGCTAATTTTGTATTTTTAGTAGAGATGGGATTTCACCATATTGGTCAGGCTGGTCTCGAACTTCTGACCTCAAGAGATCCACCCGCCTCAGCCTCCCAAAGTGCTGGGATTACAGGCGTGAGCCACTGCGCCTGGCCGAGATATGTTATGATATAACAAGAAGTGCAAATAAAAACTTAAAAAATTTAAACCATTAAAATATTTTTGCCTTGCTAAGATTGTCAAAGAATACAAGGATTGAAAATGGCAGGGGTTTTATGAAATGGGTAGGTGTAAATCATTGCAACTGTTTTGGAGGGAAGTTTGACATTTATCAAAATGTAAAAGTCATTTAGCAATTCCACATCTAGGAATTTATCCTACAGAGATACTCCCCCAAATGTGCAAAGATATAGACACAGCATTTTTGTTACAATATTGTTTATAATAGAGAAAAATTAGAAATAACCTATTATTTAACCAGTACTTAATTGGTAGACTCTCATGGCCACTCCTGGAATTAAAGGTTTGTGGTGTTGTTCCATTGTTTTTTTAAGAGATGAGGTCTCATTCTGTTGCCAAGGCTGGAGTGTAGTGGTATGGGCATAGCAACCTCGAACTCCTGGGCTCAAGCAATCTTCCTGCCTCAGCCTTTAAGTGGCTGAAACTATAGGCAAGTGCCACCACACTTTGTTCATTTTTTATTTTTATTTTTTTGTAAAGACAGGGTCTCACTATGTTTCCCAGACTGGTCTTGAATTCCTGTTCTCAAGCGATCCTCCTGCCTTGGCTTCCCAAAATGCTGGGAGGTTATTAGATTTTTTTTTTTTTTTTTCCTAAAAGCAGTAGTTTAAAAGGCAGTGAGGAATGGGAATATAAAGTGGTGTCACTGCTGTGGAATATAGTCTGCCAGCTCCTCAAAAAGTTTAGGGTTACCACGTGATCCAGCAATTCTATTTCTAGGTACATACCCAGAAGAATTTAAAGCAAGGAGTCAGATACACACCAATCTTCATAACAGCATTTATTCACTATAGCCCAAAGTTAGAAGCAACCCAAATGTCTATCAACAAATGAATGGATAAACATGTGGTATATATAGATAGCAGAATATTATTCAGCCTTAAAAAAGGAAACGGAATTTTGATACCCTGCTTATAACATGGATGAACCTTGAAAAAATCATGTTGGCTGGGTGTGGTGGCTCACACCTGTAATCTCAGCACTTTGGGAGGCTGAGGCAAGCAGATTGCCTTAGTCCAGGAGTTTGACACCAGCCTGGTCACCATGATGAAACCCCGTCTCTACTAAAAATACAAAAAATTTTGGTGGTGCACGCCTATAGTCCCAGCTACTTGGGAGGCTGAGATGGAAGAGTCATCTGAGCCTGGAAGGTTGAGGCTGCAGTGAGCCAAGATTGCATCACTGCACTTCAGCCTGGGCAACTGGAGTGAGACCCTGTCTCCAAAAAAGAAAAAAGAAAAAAAAGAAAGCACATGTTAAGTGAAATAAGCTAGAATTGACAAACATTATATGATTCTTATTATAGGAGATACCTAGAATAGGCAAATCCATACAGACGGAACGTAGAATAGAGGGTTACCAGGGGTTTTGGGGAGGGAGAGATGGGAGTTGTTATTCAATGGGTACAGTTTTCTGTTTGATTTTGATGAAAAGTTCTGAAAATGGATAGTGCTGATGGTTGCAAGGTATTGTAAATGTACTTAACACCAGTGAATTGTACACTTAAAATAATTAAAATGGTAAAATTTCTATTATATATATTTTACCATAATTTAAAAAATAGTCTAAATGGCTAATTTTATGTTACATATATTTTACCACAAATTTTTATTTTTATTTTTTTAGAGACAGGTTCTCATTCTGGGGCCCAGGCTAGAGTGCAGTGGTGTGATTGTGCTCCCTGCATCCTTGAACTCCTGGGCTTAAGTAATCCTTCCGCTTCAGCATCATGAGTAGCTAGGACTACAGGCACACACTACCATACCTGGCTAATTTTTAAACTTTTTTTGTGGAGACAGGGTCTTGCTAGATTGCCCAGACTGGTCTTGAACTCAAGCGATTTTCCTGCCTCGGCTTTCCAAAGTGCTGGGATTACAGATTTGAGCCACCATGCCCATCCTGTTTAACTTTCCTGATGTTATTCTTTGAAGCACAAAAGGTTTTTATTTGCATAATGTCCTGTTTATTCCTTTTGTTGCCTGTACTTTTGATGTCATAGCTAAACCATTGCTTAGTCCAACGTCACAAAGATTGCTCCTGTGTTTTCTTCCCACAGTTTTTATAATTTTAGCTTTTACATTTAGGTCTTTGATCCATCTTGAGTAATTCTTTTTAATATAATGTGAAGCAGAAGTCCAGCTTCTTTCTTTGCGTGTAGATAACCAGTGTCCCATGACCATTTGTGGAATGTAATAAGCATTTCTTGCTTTTGCAGTTTTAAAGGAGTAAAGTGAAAGACTGGAGTGGTAATTTGCTAGAATGGCTAAAGTGAAGGTATTTTTTTTGGTAGCAGGAGACTTCAATAAGCAAGCATTGACAAGGAGGAGATTAAAGATAAAAGGGAGGCAATAACTGCTGGAGTAAGGCATCTAGAGTTAGAAAGGATAGTATTAAAAGCATAGATAGAAAGTCTGCCTCTATAAGGCTGAAGGACGATGATTCCACCAAAGTACAAGAGGAAATGATAAGACTAGATATTTAAAAGTTGTTGGTAGCAGGGAGGGAAGTTGAAGATATCAGAAGACAGGTTCTCTGTGGGTGATAGGTTCCAGGATGGAATAGGAACAGTTTGTTCATGAGGCATTTAGTTCGAAGCTTTATTAGAATACTTGCCAATTTAGCATTGCAATTACCTGTAAAAATCAAGTCAGTAGTTGGTTGGTTCCTTATAAAGTTCAGACATCCATCAAATAGTGCCAGGCAGGAAAGACAGGTACATTGACATACACCAGATTAGTGCTACCAGGAACTTGGGGCAGAATTAGAAGAAAAAAATTCTTAATATACTTAAGCAGCTGTATTCTTTACAACAGTAACACTTTGATTCGTCCCATTTTTGCTACACTGAGGCATTCTATAATAGCCAGTCCCAAAAAATTTGCAAGAGATCACCAAGCAAGTAATTTTAGTAATATGGGATAAACCTTAGATTCATCTACGAATCCACCCTGTTTGTCGTGTTAGTTTCATGTTGGATTAGTAAAAACTTCTTTCTTCTCCATGTCTTCCTCCTGTTAAAGAAACGCGCACACACTCTCTTTTGCTCGCTCTCTCACGCTTGCTCGCTTCCTTTGTCTGCCTGTGGAAGCTTTGGCTTCGTCTGGCAGGGGGAGAAGTAAAGGAAGCTCCTCTAAACAAGTGGTAACTAAGGTGATATCCAAAGTCTTAATTTTGCAAAATGAAAAAGAATATTCTGGGCAGAGAGAAGAGCATACTCGCTAGCCTTAGGGCTAGAGGAAATACATTCTTGAGGAAATGTTGCTGCGGTCCTGAGAGGGAGGCAGAATATAGTGTTGGAGGCTGTAAATTAGGAGACCAAGACAAACCAGCCTGAGACACTGGAGGAATGCCTGGAGAATGAGTGTTTGAGAGAGTTTCCAAAAGGATGAGTGTTGTCACAAATGTTACCAAAGGAACAAATACAATGAGAATTGAAAAAATGTCATTAGATTGAGAAGCACAATAGGGCTATAGGTAACATTAGCAAGAGCAATTTTGAGGGAGTGATATAAGTGACTAAACCTAGAGTACAATGAGTTCAGAGATTAGGAATCTGACAAAGTTAGCTTGAAGAGGGAAAAGAAAGATTGGTAACTGGAGGGATATACAGAGTTGGAGAAATAATTTTTAATTGTAAAGGCGTTTATTTCCTCTGAAGTAGGAGATACATTATCTACTGAGTGACGGGAGAGGCTGAAGTGAGTTAGGGTACAGAGTGGAAGAGGAAGTAAAAGTGAAGAACCCATTTGAAGGTGGTATTCATGAATTTTTAGTGGGACATGTCTGCCCTATTTCATGACTTTGTCCAGTAGGGTTTGGTGACACAGATATAAGCTTGGAGAAAAGAGATTTATCCAGGATTGTTTTTGCCAGACAGTTGAGTTTAGGCATTTAGAAAGAGTGTTGTTATAAATGATGATCTATGGAATCAAAGCTCAGTGAGAGGAGAACTGAAGAAAGCGAAGGACTGATTGACTGGTTAAAAGCATATGTGAAAAAGGGATATAGTTGAATTTGGAGGTACCATTTAAAATTGAGATGTATTTCCCATATCATAAAATCCACGCTTTTAAAGTATGCATTTCAGTGGTTTTTAGCCTTGTGCAACTATAACCAATGTCTAATTCCAGAACATTTTTGTCAAAAATTCCCGTACCCATTAGGAGTCATTTCCCATTCCCCCCAGCCCCATCCCCTGGCAACCAGTAATCTATTTTCTATTATCTATGGATTTGCCTCTTCTGTATATTTCATAGAAGTGGCATTCTATAACATGTGGCCTTTTTATCTGGCTTGACTTAATATGATGTTCCATCCAGGTATGTAGAGACAGGGTCTCACTCTGTTGCCCAGGTTGGAGTGCAGTGGTGTGATCATAATTCACTGCAGCCTCAAACTTCTATGCTCAAGAGGCTCTCTTGCCTCAGCTGCCAGAGTAGCTGGAACTACAGGTGCATACCACCATGCCCAGCTAATTTTTAAAATGTTTTGTAGAGTGGGGTCTCACTGTGTTGCCCAGGCTGGTCTCAAACTCCTGGCCTCAAGTGACCTTTCCACCTCGGCCTCCCAAAGTGCTGGGATTACAGGCATGAGCCACTGTGCCTCACCAGTACCTTTATTCCTTTTTGTGACACAATAATATTCCAGTTTATAGATATACCATATTTTATGTGTCCATTGATAAATTGATATTTGGGTTATTTCTACTTTTTGGCTATTATATGTAATGATGCCATAAAAAATTCTGTACAAGTTATTGTATGGACATAAGATTTAATTTCTCTTGGATATATACCTAGAAGTAAATTGCTGGGTCATTTGGTAGCTGTGTTTAGCATTTTGAGCAAGTACCAAACTGTTTTCCAAAGTGGCTGCACCTTTTACATTCCCATCAGCAGTGTATGAGGGTTCCAGTTTCTTCACATCCTTACCAACACCTATAATTGTCCATCCTTCAGTAGGTGTGTTTGGGTACCTTTTCAAAATTTAGGCAGTAAGCATAATTTTTTTCTTACAAAATATTAGCATTATGTAGATCAAGCTAAAGACCCCATGACTTCCCCCATAGTCAGTTCCTATACCTTACCTGGAAGGAACATTGTTTTGTTTGGTATGGTTTTTTAAAGAATTTTTTGAAGTTCTCAATGTAGGTGGCTTTCAATGTAGCCTCCTTACATTAATCCAACTGTTTTCATAGAAGTGTTATAATAAATTTAATTAGTTTTTTCCTTCCCAACCTCTAACAGTAGAATGTGACATTAAAAAAAAATTACATTATCCATTCATAAAGATGATAGTAAGCAAGAAAATGAACTAAATGCCGTCAGTAAAGGTTTATTGTCCTACATATTAAATATTATGGCTTTCAAAATAACAGCTATTAGTCTCCATGTAATGAAACATTATCAATAAAACTAATATTCTTCTTATTCTTAGTGCCTGGCTCTCTGGCTATGAAAACCCTGTGGTGTCTCGAATTAATATGAGAATACAGGATCTAACAGGACTAGATGTTTCCACAGCAGAGGAATTACAGGTAGGTAATCACATTATCCTTAAGTCATTTTTACTCTTCAAGAGATGCTTCAGAGGAGATTTCCTTTACACTGAGCAGGTAGTCCTCAATTTGCATGATAGTTTGGGACCTTAAAAAGTGACCTGTAAGCTGCAACCATGCAAAGTGATTTTAATAATGGGAAAAATTATGATTGTTCTGTGACTTTTAAATTTCTTGTCAAAACATGAAAACTCTCCCTGTTGAGTATAGACGTCTAGGGAAATGAAAAATACATATCACTAATATTAAGTACACTGTAATTTTTTTTTCTATCCCCCAGACCTCAGTTTGCCTGTCAAGTGGCCAGGGTGGGTTTTAAGAAATAGTTTTGGTTTTTTTTTTTATTCATTTATTTATTTATTTTTAAGCAAATAGTTTTCCTTTATTTGTAATAGTGAAACATAGGACTGACTTTTTTTTATCACTTCTTTTTTTCTACTGTTACTTTTATGTCTATAAATCATTTGTCATCAAAAGCAGCTGTCTCAAAATAATTCTTCTTCACTCTGTCATAATCACAACTTGACTCAGAATATCTGTAGTAAACAGGTATATATATGAATGTTAGTTATAGAGAATAAACATAAAATCAATGTATAATAATCTCATTTGGTTTCAATAGTAAAAAATAAATAAATAAATAAAAAAGCATAGGCCTATAAACCAGAGAAAAGAAACAGCTTAGTCTTCCCCTTTGTCAGCATTATGTCTATTCCTTAGTCTTTTCCTATAGAAAAATACTTTTAAAAATATTTAAGTTCCCTTTTCTGTATTAGTTTTTTTTTTTTTTTTTGAAATTATCAAAATATGGGCCGGGCGCGGTGGCTCAAGCCTGTAATCCCAGCACTTTGGGAGGCCGAGACGGGCGGATCACGAGGTCAGGAGATCGAG
>NW_012104142.1:4631537-4632940 GCF_000951045.1 Mandrillus leucophaeus | reverse complement strand
GATTGCAGTGGATAAGCTTTTCGATGTGCTACTGGATTCAGTTTCCCAGTATTTTATTGAGGATTTTCGCATGGATGTTCATCAGGGATATTGGTCTAAAATTCTCTTTTTTTTGTTGTATCTCTGCCAGGCTTTGGTATCAGGATGATGTTGGCCTCATAAAATGAGTTAGGGAGGATTCTTTCTTTTTCTGTTGATTGAAATAGTTTCAGAAGGAATGGTACCAGCTCCTCTTTGTATCTCTGGTAGAATTCGGCTGTGAATCCATCTTGTCCTGGACTTTTTTTGGTTGGTAGGCTATTAATTATTGCCTCAATTTCAGAGCCTGATATTGGTCTATTCAGAGATTCACCTTCTTCCTGGTTTAGTCTTGGGAGTATGTGTGTCCAGGAATTTATCCATTTCTTCTAGATTTCCTAGTTTATTTGTGTAGAGGTGTTTATAGTATTATCTGATGGTAGTTTGTATTTCTGTGGGATCAGTGGTGATATCCCCTTTATCATTTTTTATTACATCTATTTGATTCTTCTCTCTTTTCTTCTTTGTCTTGCTAGCGGTCTGTCAATTTTGTTGATCTTTTCAAAAACCCAGCTCCTGGATTCATTGATTTTTTTTGAAGGGTTTTTTGTGTCTCTATCTCTTTTAGTTCTGCTCTGATCTTTGTTATTTCTTGCCTTCTGCTAGCTTTTGAATGCGTTTGCTCTTGCTTCTCTAGTTCTTTTAATTGTGATGTTAGGGTGTCGATTTTAGATCTTTCTTGCTTTCTTTTGTGGGCATTTAGTGCTATAAATTTTCCTCTACACACTGCTTTAAATGTGTCCCAGAGATTCTTGTACGCTGTGTCTTTGTTCTCATTGGTTTCAAAGAACATCTATTTCTGCCTTCATTTTGTTATGTACCCAGTAGTCATTCAGGAGCAGGTTGTTCAGTTTCCATGTAATTGTATGGTTTTGAGTGAGTTTCTTAATCCTGAGTTCTAATTTGATTACACTGTGGTCTGAGAGACAGTTTATTGTAATTTCTGTTCTTTTACATTTGCTGAGGAGTGCTTTACTTCCAGTTATGTGGTCAGTTTTAGAGTAAGTATGATGTGGTGCTGAGAAGGATGTATATTCTGTTGATTTGGGGTGGAGAGAGTTCTGTAGATGTCTATTATAATGGTCTGCTTAGTGCAGAGCTGAGTTCAAGTCCTGGATATCCTTGTTAACCTTCTGTCTTGTTGATCTAATATTGACAGTGGGGTGTTAAAGTCTCTCATTATTATTGTGTGAGAGTCTGAGTCTCTTTTTAGGGCTCTAAGGACTTGCTTTATGAATCTGGGTGCCCCTCTATTGGGTGCATATATATTTGGGATAGTTAGCACTTCCTGTTGAATTGATCCCTTTACCATTATGTAATGGCCT
>NW_012104142.1:4627423-4628642 GCF_000951045.1 Mandrillus leucophaeus | reverse complement strand
TAGGTGGGAACTGAACAATGAGATCACTTGGACTCGGGAAGGGGGACATCACACACTGGGGCCTATTATGGGGAGGGGGAGGGGGGAGGGATTGCATAGGATTTATACCTGATGTAAATGACGAGTTGATGGGTGCAGCACAGCAACATGGCACAAGTATACATATGTAACAAACATGCACGTTATGCACTTGTACCCTAGAACTTAAAGTATAATAATAATAAAAAAAAAGATAAAAAAAAAAAAAAGAAAGGTGATACTTTTGCTTTTGCTTCTTTTCAACCTTTTTTGTTTTTTGTTTTTTGTTTTTGAGACAGTCTCACTGGAGTGCAGTGGTGCAATCTTGGTTCAGTGTGACCTCCGCTCCCTGGGATCAAGTGATTCTCCTGCCTCAGCCTCCCAAGTAGCTGGGACCACAGGCACATGCCGCCATGCCTAGCTAATTTTTATGTTTTCAGTAGCAATGGAATTGCACCATGTTGGCCAGGCTGTTCTCAAACTCCTGGCCTCAAGTGATCTGCCTGCCTTGGCCTCCTGAAATGTTGGGATTACAGGCATAAGCCACTGTGCCTGGCCTCTTTTCAATTTTAAGTAATAAACTGTCATCCAGGTCTGGCCAAAAAGAAGTGGATTGTCTTGGCAGTATGGGCTTTTTTTTGGTTCCGTATGAACTTTAAAGTAGTTTTCTCCAATTCTGTGAAGAAAGTCATTGGTAGCTTGATGGGGATGGCATTGGCACTGAATCTATAAATTACCTTGGGCAGTATGACCATTTTCACAATATTGATTCTTCCTATCCATGAGCATGGAATGTTCTTCCATTTGTTTGTATCCTCTTTTATTTTGTTGAACAGTGGTTTGTAGTTCTCCTTGAAGAGGTTCTTCACATCCTTTTAAGTTGGATTCCTGGGTATTTTATTCTCTTTGAAGCTATTGTGAATGGGAGTTCACTCATGATTTGGCTCTCTGTTTGTCTGTTATTGGTGGATAGGAATACTTGTGATTTCTGCACATTGATTTTGTATCCTGAGACTTTGCTGAAGTTGCCTATCAACTTAAGGAGATTTTGGGCTGAGACAATGGGGTTTTCTAAATATACAATTATGTCATCTGCAAACAGGGACAATTTGATTTCATTTCCTAGTTGAATACCCTTTATTTCTCTTGCCTGATTGTCATGGCCAGAACTTCCAACACTATGTTGAATAGGAGTGGTGAG
>NW_012104142.1:4594725-4621233 GCF_000951045.1 Mandrillus leucophaeus | reverse complement strand
GAGACGGGCGGATCACGAGGTCAGGAGATCGAGACCATCCTGGCTAACGCGGTGAAACCCCGTCTCTACTAAAAAAAATACAAAAATCTAGCCGGGCGAGGTGGCGGGCGCCTGTAGTCCCAGCTACTTGGGAGGCTGAGGCAGGAGAGTGGCGTAAATCCGGGAGGCGGAGCTTGCAGTGAGCTGAGATCTGGCCACTGCACTCCAGCCTGGGTGACAGAGCGAGACTCCGTCTCAACAACAACAACAACAAAAAAAGATTGTTGAATATTGGGCCTCACTCTCTTCTAGCTTGTAGGGTTTCTGCCGAGAGATCCACTGTTAATTTGATGGGCCTCCCTTTGTGGGTAACCTGACCTTTCTCTCTGGCTGCCCTTAACACTTTTTCCTTCATTTCAACCTTGGTGAATCTGACAATTACGTGTCTTGGAGTTGCTCTTCTCACGGAGTATCTTTGTGGTGGTCTCTGTATTTCCTGAATTTGAATGTTGGCCTGCCTTGCTAGGTTGGGGAAATTCTCCTGGATAATTTCCTGAAGAGTGTTTTCCAACCTGGTTCCATTCTCCCTGTCACTTTCAGGTACACCAATCAAATGTAGATTTGGTCTTCTTAGATAGTTCCATATTTCTTGGAAGCTTTATTAGTTTCTTTTTACTCTTTTTTCTCTAAACTTGTGTTCTCACTTTATTTCATTAATTCCATCTTCATTCACTGATGCCCTTTGTTCCACTTGATCCAATCAGCTATTGAAGCTTGTGCATGCGTCACAAAGTTCTTGTGCCATGGTTTTCAGCTCCATCATTTAAGGTCTTCTCTACACTGTTGGTTCTAGTTAGCCATTCGTCTAATCCTTTTTTCAAGGGTTTTAGCTTCCTTGCAATGACTTAGAACATGCTCCTTTAGTGGGGAGAAGGTTTGTTATTACCGACCTTCTGAAGCCTACTTCTGTCAGCTCATCGAAGTCATTCTCCATCCAGCTTTGTTCTGTTGCTGGCGAGGAGCTGTGATCCTTTGGAGGAGAAGAGGTGCTCTGATTTTTAGGATTTTCAGCTTTTCTGCTCTGGTTTCTCCCCATCTTTGTGGTTTTATCTACCTTTGGTCTTTGATATTGGTGACCTACAGATGGGGTTTGGGTGTAGATGACTTTTTTGTTGATGTTGACATATTCCTTTCTGTTAGTTTTCCTTCTAACTGTCAGGTCCCTCAGCTGCAGGTCTGTTGGAGTTTGCTGGAGGTCCACTCCAGACCCTGTTTGCCTGAGTATCACCAGCAGAGGCTGCAGAACAGCAAATATTGCTGCCTGATCCTTCCTCTGAAAGCTTCGTCCCAGAGGGGCACCCACCTGTATGAGGTGTCTGTTGGCCCCTACTGGGAGGTGTCTCCCAGTTAGGCTACGTGGAGGTCAGGGACCCTCTTGAGGAAGCAGTCTTCTGTTCTCAGAGCTCAGATGCCATTCTGGGAGAACCACTGCTCTCTTCAGAGCTGTCAGACAGGGATGTTTAAGTCTGCTGAAATTTCTGCTGGCTTTTGTTCAGCTTTGCCCTGCCCACAGAGGTGAAGTCTATAGAGGCAGTAGGCCTTGCTGAGTTGTGGTGGGCTCTGCCTAGTTTGAGCTTTCTGGCTGCTTTGTTTACCTAATCAAGCCTCAGCAATGGTAGACGCCCCTCCTGCAGCCAGCAGACTGCTGCACTAGCAGTGAGCAAGACTCCATGTGCGTGGGACCCACTGAGCCAGGCACAGGAGAGAATATCCTGGTCTGCCAGTTGCTAAGACCATGGGAAAAATGCAGTATGTGGGCGGGAGTGTCCCATTTTTCCAGGTACAATCTGTCATGGCTTCCCTTTGCTAGGAAAGGGAAATTCCGTGACCCCTTGTGCTTCCCAGGTGAGGCGATGCCCCGCCCTGCTTTGGCTCATTCTCCATAGGCTGCACCCACTGTCCAACCAGTCCCAATGAGATGAACTATGTACCTCAGTTGGAAATGCAGAAATCCCACATGTAAGTGAGAACATGTGATATTTGTCTTTCTGTGCTGGGCTTATTTAATATAATGAACTCCAGTTCCATCCCTGTGACAAGATTACATTCTTATGGCTGAATAGTGTTTCATTATATGTAAGCACCACATTTTCTTTATCCATTCATCTGTTGATGGACACTTAGGTTGATTCCATACGTTAGCTATTGTGAATAGTCCTGCAATAAACATGAGAATGCGGGTATCTCTTCATCATGCTAATTTCCTTTCTTTTGGATATATACTTGGCATTGGGATTGCTGGATCATATGGTAGATCTATTTTTAGTTTTTTGAGGAACCTCTACAGTGTTCTCCATAGTGATTGTACTAATTTACATTCCCACCAGCAGTGTATGAGCATGCCCCTTTCTCTTCATCCTTGCCCAGTATCTGTTATTTCTGGTTTTGTTTGTTTTTTCTTGAGATGGAGTCTTACTCTGTTGCCCAGGCTGGAGTACAGTGTGTGATCTTGGCTCACTGCAACCTCCACCTCCTGGGTTAATGCAGTTCTCCTGCCTCAGCCTCCTGTGTAGCTGGGATTACAGGCCCCTGCCACCATGCCCAGCTAATTTTTGTATTAGTAGAGACAGGGTTTTACCATGTTGGCCAGGCTGGTGTTGAACTCCTGACCTCAGGTGATCCACCCACCTCTTCCTCCCAAAGTGCTAGAATTGTAGGTGTGAGCCACTGTGCCCGGCCAGGATGTTGAATTTTTTTGAAAGCTCTTTCTGCATCTGCAGAGATGATCATATGGTTTTTAATTCTGTTTATGTGGTGAATTACATTTATTGAACCAACCTTGCACCCCACAAATAAAGCCTACTTGATTGTAGTAAATTAGCTTTTTGATGTGCTGCTAGGTTTTGTTTTCTAATTTTTTTTGAGTATTTTGTGTCTATGTTCATCAGGAATATCAGCCTGAAGTTTTCTTTTTTCATCATGTCTCTGATGAGTTTTGGTATCAGAATGATGCTGGCTTAATAAAATGAGTTAAGGAGGAGTCTTTCCTTCTCAGTTTTTTGGAATAGTTTCAGTAGGATTGATACTAGGTCTTCTTTGTATGTCTGGTAAAATTCGGCTGTGAATCCATCCAGTCCAGGGCTTTTTTTGGTCAGTAGGTTTTTTGTTTTGTTTTGTTTAATTACAATTCAATTTCATAACTCCTTATTGGTCTGTTAAGGGTTTCAGTTTTTTTCTGGTTCAGTCTTGGGAGGTTGTACGTTTCCAGGAATTTATCCATTTCTTCTAGGCTTTTTATAAAAGTTTGCATAGAGGTGTTAATAATAATCTCTAAGGACTTTTTATATTTCTTTGGGGTCAGTTGTAATGTCACCTTTGTTATTTCTGATTGTGCTTATTTGGATCTTTCTTTTTCTTTGTTAATCTAGCTATCTTGCTGTTTTTAGAATTCTTTGATGTTTGACAATCTGACTAAAATGTGCTTCAGAGAGGACTTTTTTGGGTTGAATCTATTTAGGAACTTTTGAACTTCCTGGAGTTGGATACCCTTCTCTCTTCCCCAGACTTGGGTAGTTTTCAGCTGTTATTAAATAGGTTTTCTATGCCTTTTACCCTCTTTTCTTCTTCTGCAACTCCTGTAATACAAATGTTTAATGGTGTCCCATAAGTCTTGTAAGCTCTCTTTGCCCTTTTTCATTATGTTTCCTTTTTTCCCCCTGAGTAATACCAAGCAATGTATCTTCAGGTTCAGAGATCGTTTTGCTTAATTAAGTGTGCTGGTGCAGCTTTTTTTTTTTTGAGATGGAGTCTCGCTCTATCACCAGGCTGGAGTGCAGTGGCAAGATCTCAGTTCACTGCAACCTCCGCCTCCCAGGTTCAAGCTATTCTCCTGTCTCAGCCTCCTGCATTCATTGAATTCTTCAGCTGCAAGAATTTTGTTTGGTTCTTTTTATGATATCTTTTTTGAAATTCTGATTCATATCATGAATTGTTTTCCTGATTTCATTGAATTATCTATCTGTATTTTCTTTTATCTGTTTGAGTTTCCTTAAGATCATTATTTGAATTTTTTTCTAGCTAGGTGTTTTCCTTTTCATTTGGGCCTGTAACTAGAGAGTTGCATTCTCAGCAGTGTCATATTTCATTGCTTTTTAATGTTTCTTATTTCCTGCATTGATGTCCTTGCATCTAGTGGAACAACTGGCTCTTTTAAACTTTCCGCTTCAGTTGGACTGTTTGGGAAGGGTGTGGTGACTGTGTTTCCGGGTAGGTTCAGTAGTGTAGTCTCTTGTAGCTTCTTCAGCTGTATTCATTGTCAGCAATAACTGTGGGTGCCTCAGCAGCCTAGGCTGGAGAAGTTTGTGGTGGTGGTCGCTGTGGAGTACATTGTTAGTATCTTCAGTGGCAAGAGCTTTTGGAATCCTTCCATTCTTGTTTTCCGCACAGTAGGGAGTTTTAGCCAGTGGGAGTCTTCTTGTGGCAGGTCTGACATATCCTACAAGCAGCTGCCATAGTGCTGCAATCCAGGTTCTAGCGTTTGGAGTGACTGTGGGGCTAGGATCCTGGTCTCAGGGTCTCACATACTATTGTAACACCTGAGTCTTAGGGTATAGGGTCACTCTCATGGCAGGGTTGGATGTAGGTTGCCTATAGTGCCAGGATCTGTGACTCTGAGGCACCCTCTAGCTGCTTGGGAAAAGAGTGTCAGTATGTAGCTGTGAGTCTACCCCTGGCGGACTAGGCACAGCCCTGGCCCAACTCTAGGGAAGAGAGGATGCTCTGGAGGTTTGAGTCTGGGATGCAGGGTTTGGCTATGATTTAGGAGCCTGAGCCAATAGGGTTAGTGGCAACTCCTATCCCTGGGGATGAGGCACCATGTAGTAGTCACTCCAGAACCTGGATTGGTGGGCTCAGATGGATCCCAGACTCTTGAGGCCAGGTACAGTAGATTGCAAGTTCGCCAGCATTTGGGGCTTTGGAAAACATTTTTTTATTTAAGTTCCAAAGGAAAGTGTTTAGTGAAACAAAGTAATAGAAATCTCAAATTTTAGCTTATGTATTAAATTTTTAAACATTAGCTGGGTGTGGTAGCATGCACCTGTAGTCCCAGCTACTCAGGAGGCTGAAGTGGGAGGATCACTTGTGCCCCCAAAGGTTGAGGCTGCAGTGCGCTCTGATTTCATCACTGCACTTCAGCCTGTCTCTGGCGGGGGGGTGGGGAGGGGTACATATATATAGATATAAATATATACAGATCTATAGATATAAAGATCTATATCTATAGATATACAGTAGCTGTCCTTTGTTTTTCATCCCTGTTTTCATAGGAACTCTCATTGATTTTAAATAGTTTTCATTTCTCTGTAAATACCTGACCATGGTCTATAAAAGTCCAAAAAATGAGGTTCATAGATTTTTTTTGAATAGTAATCTTTATAGTTCTTTTCTTTCATGCTTTGTGTCTTTCCTTCAGGTAGCAAATTATGGAGTTGGAGGACAGTATGAACCCCATTTTGACTTTGCACGGGTAAGTAAAAAAGAAATGGAGAAATTCACTGAGGCTTATGCATTACATTGTTTGTCTCAAAACAAAACAAAACAAAAAAACAGAGTCTCACTCTGTCATTCAGGCTGGAGTGCAGTGGCGTGATCTTGGCTCACTGCAACCTCTGCCTCCTGGGTTGGAGCAGTTCTCCTGCCTCAGCCTCCCGAGTAGCTGGGATCACAGGCATGCGCACCACCACACCCAGCTAATTTTTGTATTTTTAGTAGCAACGGGGTTTCACCATGTTGGCCAGGCTGGTCTTGAACTCCTGAGCTCAGGTGATCCACCCACCTCGGCCTCCCAGAGTGCTGGGATTACAGGCGTGAGCCACTCTGCCTGGCCGCATTACATTGTTAAAGAACAAATTATTATTCACACTTGTTAAAGATGGTAACCAGACTTCATTCAAGAGGGGACCATTGCGATAGGTGTAGGGACCACGGCAGTTGCAGTGGGATTTCGCAGTAAGGGAGAGAGATTAAGCCCAACTCCAAATACAACAAGGAAGAGTTGGAATTTATAGCCAATGAGCAAGAGTGGGTGTTAGTAGATGGAAAATTACTAAGAGGTAAGGGAGGATTCAGGCTAAACTGACCTAACGAGATCCTTGCTGAAGTCAGGGCAGAGTGATCATCACCCAGGGGATAGTGGAAGATGAAGAACCCAGTTAGATTTTGAGGGTGATCACATGGCAAGGATGGGGGATTCTGGCTCACTTGACTTAGCAGGGTTCTTGCTCAAATTGGACAATGCAGAGATAAATACTAGAAGCCCAAAGTCAGGGCCTACTTGAGAAGAAAGTTCAGAGGAGCCTGAGTAGTTCGGCCAAGGAGAGATTCTTTGTCAACATGTTAATTCTGTTCTTTTAACATTAAAAATTCATAGCCTATTTGGAATTTATGGAAATATGGTGTGGCAGATATTCTGTGAAACCTTTTTAGCAGTTTAAAAAAACAAAAACAAAAACACCTAGATACCCAATAAAATCACTAAAGATACTTTTAAATGCATTGGCAAACCTGGAAGAAAGTAAAGGGTATTCCAAAAGGGAAACTGGACAAAGGTGATCCCAAAGCTAGAGAATTAAAGAGGGGACAAAGCACAGAGGCTGGAGGTCTGTGCCTGCAGGAATTAGAGCTTTGGGAATAAACAGCTCTGTAAGAGGAAGATCTGCCACAGTGTAGGCTGCTGAATTTGAGACCCCAGCATAAAATCTAAATCTCCACAAAGATTACACCTTCAGTAAAGAAAGAATGGGTTTGAAAATAAATCTCTTGTGATGCAGGAGCCTTATGGGGAACTGTCTGTTTCCATCCTGGCTAGGGCATAGTGTGTATGATAGGGGAGCTACTTCAGGGAGTAGTATGTGTGGAATTTTCCACATATGTCATGTTAGCACTAAAAGTTTTGAACTTCAGAGCATTTTGAATTTTGGACTTTTGGTATGCTCAACCTGTATTCCATGTTATGGATATGCCACAGTTTAGCTATTCGCCCATCGAAGGATATTTGGATAGTTTTTAGTTTTTGACTATTACAAATAAAGATGTGTATATGTTTCTGTATGAAAAATACATTTTTATTTTTCTGGGAGAAATGCCAAGAGGTTGTATTGTATTTTAATTTAGATATAAATATTTAGATATTAATTATCTAGCTTGATTATAGTACTGAAAGTCACTTTACTAGCATTATTAGAAAAATAATACTAGGGGCCAGGCGTGGTGGCTCATGCCTGTAATCCCAGCCCTTTGGGAGGCCAAGGTGGGTGGATCACCTGAGGTCAAGAGTTCAAGACCAGCCTGGCCAACATGGCAAAACTCCATTTCTACTAAAAATACAAAAAAATTAGCCAGACATGGTGGTGCATGCCTGTAGTCCCAGCTACTTGAGAGGCTGAGGCAGAAGAATTGCTTAAACCCGGGAGGTGGAGGTTGCAGTGAGCTGAGATCATGGCATTGCACTCCAGCCTGGGTGACAGGGCAAGACTGTCTAAAAAAATAAAAGAAAAAAAGAAAAATAATACTAGGAAATATTTCAGTAGGTCATGAGTTCAAAGTAAGTCTCAAGGTACATTAAGCTTCAGGAATGTAGCTAAGAGATGGCTATCACATCGTATTTTTTTGGAAGCTAAAATTGTGGGTATTGATTTTTAAAATAATACGTAGTCAGCAAATAATGGCTGTCATTTAGGCTAATAAGTCTGCCTTTTATCCTGTAATCTTGTCTAAAGTATCCAGTATACAAGTTCAGTGAGCAAGTATTTGAGGCCAGGTACAGTGGCTCACACCTGTGATCCTAGCACTTTGGGAGGCCAAGGCAGGAGGATTGCTTGAGGCCGGGAGTTCAAGATCATCCTGGTCCATATAGCAAGACTCCATCTTTACAAAAAGAGTGTCTGATGTTTATAGTGCACTGGACATTACAAGGGAAACTTTTGGGGTTGTTGGCATATTCTTCAGGATGTTACTACTGATGTTTAGTTGCCACTAGAGTATTTGTATTACTGAATTTTTATACCATTGAATTTGCTGTGTTTTTATTCACAGAAAGATGAGCCAGATGCTTTCAAAGAGCTGGGGACAGGAAATAGAATTGCTACATGGCTGTTTTATGTAAGTTGTCACTAAAATTTTTAGGTTAAGTTGGGATTTGATCACATGATTCATTTTAATGTGTTAAGTTTGTTCTGTGTAGCTCTGATTCACCATCCTAGTTTAACATTTTTATAACTGAGTAAAGGGAGTTAAGAATTTTTTTGCATTTGCAACTTTTTCAGGCTGTAAGATAGATGTTCATTATAGAAACTTTTGGACAAACTTAAAATTTATAGTGCCACTACGTGCAGATAATCATTAATAATTTGACATATAGGCTCTCTGTTTAGTCACATATAATATGTGCATATAAGAATCTCTCTATATTTGAATTTCTGTACATACACATTATTTCAGTAAACTTCTGAATTCCATTTTTTTATTGAAGTATATCAGAAGAGTGCACAAATTAAGTATTGTAACTTGATTAATTTTCACAAAGTGAACACTTCTGGTGTATTCAGTACTAAGGTGAAGAAATAGCACATTACAGTCCCCAGAAGCCCTACCTCAAACTTTTAAAACAGTATGATCATAATTCAATTTTTAAAATTGTTTATAGTGTTTGTTCTAGTTACCCCAAATAAATCACTCCAAAACTCTCTTTTCTGAGTGGTTTAAAATAACAATGATTTTCTTAATGTATCTCTAACAGTTATGAGGTTGACTGGGCTCAACTCATGGTTCCTGCTCCAAATCTGACATGCATTTGCCATCAAATGTCTGGCACTGGGGTATCTTGAAGGCTAAGGTTGAGGCTGGCTGTCAGCCAGAATGCCTAAATTCTGGCCAATACATGCGGCTGAGCTTCTTCACAGCATAGTGACTGGATTACAAGACAAAGCATCCCAAAAGAACAATGCAAAAGTACATGGTATTGTTATGACCTACCCTCAGAAGTCACAGATGTCATCCTGCTGTATTCTGTTACAGCAATTACAAAGGTCTGCCCAGCTTCAAGGAGAGGGCACATAGACCCTACCACTGCAGACGAATATCAGTGTCACATAAGAATAGCATGTAGGATGGGACATATTGGGATGTATTATATTTGGAAAATGCAATCTGCCATAATGTCATAACCTTTGTTAACTTAAAGATATTTTAGGCCAGGCACAGTGACACATGCCTGTAATTCCAGCACTTTGAGAGGCCGACGTGGGCAGATCATTTGAGGTCAGGAGTTCGAGACCAGCCTGGCCAACGTGGTGAAACCCCGTCTCCACTGAAAATATAAAAATTAGCTGGGCGTGGTGGCACACTCCTGTAGTCCAGCTACTCAGGAGGCTGAGGCACGAGAATCGCTTGAATCTGGGAGGCAGAGGTTGCAGTGAGCCAAGATTGCGCCACTGTACTCTCCAGCCTGGATAACAGAGTGAGGCTCCATCTCAAAAAAAAAAAAAAACCTATATATCTATCTATACTTAATTTTGGTTATTTTATTGCTCTTTCCATTCCTTAGCCCTATTTGAATTACATTTTTTTGCTGTCTGTAGTATCTCACTCCCTGCCAAAATCTCTCTCTGTTCAGTCTATTTTCTTCTTCTCTCCCTGCCACCTTCCCTGTTTCCTTCCTCTCCATATGCCTCCTTTTCTCCCCAATTCCCAATTTGTATTCCTCTCACAATTCCATCTTGTTTCCAAAAGGAGGCAAGGTACATTATAGAAAAGAGAAATATCACAAAGGGAAAACCAGGAGAGGGTTAGTACAGTGCACAAATTCATGCTGTGAAGGCTTGCATATTTTCTAGAGGTGAGTCTCCTTAGAGGTTGTACCAATTTATATCCCAATTTTAAGTGGGATATATTTGTGAAGTATGTTTGTCAGACTTTTTGATCTGTGTATCTTTCACTTATCAAATTAGCAGTTATTGTGGCTTTAATTTGCATTCTCATTATAGAAGTTGAGCATCTTTTCAGATGTTTAAAAGCCATTAGTGTTTATGTGTTCCTGGTTCTCCTTGTATTTGTTTTATGAATATTGATGCTGTATTATTTGGCCCACTATCCATTTCTCCCTCTTAATGTAAACAGCCTTCCTGTTTTTCTAAAACAGTTGCATAGCATTTTAATTGATTATCATTTTTCCCGTTATTTAAATACCTCCCCAGAGGGGCACATAGAATATCTCAAATTACTTTTCTCTCATGCACAACTTTTTAATTTCCTCAAAGTCAGTTTTTTCTTTTCTTTTCTTTTTCTTTTTTTTTTTTGAGACAGAGTCTCTCTCTGTTGCCCAGGCTGGAGTGCAGTGGTGGTGCTATCTCAGCTCACTGCAAGCTCCGCCTCCCAGGTTC
The DNA here is from genome assembly GCF_000951045.1 of Mandrillus leucophaeus. Lineage (NCBI taxonomy): Eukaryota > Metazoa > Chordata > Mammalia > Primates > Cercopithecidae > Mandrillus > Mandrillus leucophaeus. Next base: position 4,610,815 of record NW_012104142.1, on the reverse strand, counting down.
ATGCCATTCTCCTACCTCAGCCTCCCAGGTAGCTTGGACTACAGGCGCCTGTCACTATGCCTGGCTAATTTTGTTTTTTGTATTTTTAGTAGAGATGGGGTTTCACCGTGTTAGCCAGGATGGTCTTGATCTCCTGACCTCGTGATCCGCCTGCCTTGGCCTTTCAAAGTTCTGGGATTACAGGCGTGAGCCACCATGCCCAGCCAAAGTTAATTTTTTCATTGGTTAAGTGTTCTTAGTTCTTTATTATTAGTTATATATTTATCATTGTAAAATACCTTTTATCTCATTTAATGCTTTTTACCTTGATTTAAACTGTGTCTCATACTAAGATCATACCCTGTTTTCCTTGGATAGCATTTGCCCCAAATCTTACGTTTTTGTGTTCTGTGTTTCTAAGTCACTTATTTTAGATGCAGCTCTGATACAACATATAGTTGGGTTTTGCTCTGTGATCTTATCAGTCTATGCATTCTACTTATGTTGCTTTAAAAAAATCTTTATGATCCATGTTTCCTTTGCCTTGTTTTATGTGATTCTTCGGTTAATTTAAAAGGTTTCCATATTTTTCTAGGTTATCTTTATATAATCCTTTAACTTTCTCACTTTTATTTAATATGTTTGATTTCCTACCATGAGAAATGGCAAAACTGATTTTAGTTTGTTATTTTTCTCGTTATTTTTTACATTTATTTAAATATTTCTTGAGCACCTACTGTTCTTGAGGTACTACTGTTCTAGACACTAATGATCAGCAATGAACAAAACAGACGAAAATTCCTGCCTCCGTGGAGATTACATTCTAATACAATAAAATACATATTTATATCTGTGTATTGATTTATTAGTTTTAAGTCATTTCTTTTTCCCTCTGGCTATAAATAAATTCCTATCTCAAATTATATCCCCACTCTCCCATCTGATGGTTTTTTGTTAATCATTCCTTTGCTTTTAGTTTTTTTACTTATGTGTATAAACCTAAATGGCATTTTATTCATTAAAAACTGAGTAGCATGTACCAACCCCGCTATATAAGAACAAGTCCATATGTTCCCAATATTCTAGTATCCAATATCAAGTCTTTATAATGGCGTGTTTTACTTTATTCTACCAGCGCTTTCGATAGCACCCTCTTGTTTCTTATAGATGAGTGATGTGTCTGCAGGAGGAGCCACTGTTTTTCCTGAAGTTGGAGCTAGTGTTTGGCCCAAAAAAGTAAGCCTGTTTGGTTTGTTTTTGGTTTATTAATTTTTTCCCTAAGGAAGAGATGCACTAGTATTCATGGTCTAATTAATGAATTACATTTTTTTTTCTTTTTCTTTTCTTTTTTTGAGACATGTTCTCGCTCTGTTGCCCAGGCTGGAGTGCAGCAGCACAAATATGGCTCACTGCAGCTTTGACCTCCTGGGTTCAAGTCTCAGCCTCCCAAATAGCTGGGACTACAGGTGCATGTCACCATGCCCAGCTAATGTTTAAATTTTCTGTAGAGACAATGTCTCCCTATATTGCCCAGGCTGGTCTTGAACTCTTGGGCTCAAGTGATCCTGAACCCCTGCACCTGGCCAAATTACATTTTTAGAGGTATTTTTATGGTCTTTGCCACAAGTGTGTAGAGGTAATGAATGACCAGGAATTAGTATTTAAATTTTTTCATTTCTAAAATGGGTTCTGTATTGTTTTCCCCTCCATCTTGCTATGTAAGATATGTTAGCTTTGTTTTGGCAAATACTTTTGTTGTCAAGCATTTTTATGGTATTTTTCATATGATCAAAAACAGTTTTTAAAGTGATATAACCATATTTTCAGAATTATATTAAGGAAGATAAAATGCTGCTTTAGAGGAGTTCTTCCACAGGAACAAAGGAAAAATTAAGAAAGCGCCTGGGCACAGTGGCTCACGCCTGTAATCCCAACACTCTGGGAGGCCGAGATGGGCAGATCACCTGAGGTCCGGAGTTTGAGACCAGCCTGACCAACATGGTGAAAGCCCGTCTCTACTAAAAATACAAAATTAGTCAGGCCTGGTGGTGCACGCCTGTAATCCCAGCTACTTGGGAGGCTGAGGCAGGAGAATCGCTTGAACCCAGGAGGCAGAGGTTGCACTCCAGCCTGGGTGATAGAGCAAGATTCCGTCTCAAAAAAAAAAAAAAAGTAATCACTGCCGAAAGCGATTACCTGGCATTGTATACTTGGGGATAATTGTGAATTGTTCTCCATAGGGAACTGCTGTTTTCTGGTATAATCTGTTTGCCAGTGGAGAAGGAGATTATAGTACACGGCATGCAGCCTGTCCAGTGCTAGTTGGCAACAAATGGGGTAAATATTTCATATATTCTGTGAAGAGAATGTAATTTTTGTTTTCTATTTTGAAACTATTATCTGTGTCTTAAAAACAAAAGCCCCCACAATGTTTGCTTAATATGATTTTAACATTGTACAGGATTCAACCAAACAAGTGCCTAATCTTAATATAAATTTGTAATCAGAATTTTGATGACAGATTTTATTTTTAACTCTATTTTCACTTATCCTAAGAAACATTGTCTAACTCAAAATTGAATAAGACAATATCTTACCCTCAAAGGATTAATAATCTGATTGAGACATACTAATGGATTATAATGTACATATTATTACAAAAACGTAAACAGAAGATGGTGACTGCCTAAGTTTGGGGAGCCTTCTTCAAAGCTTATTCTTTAAATTTGGTCCAAAAGATAGAACAGCAGTTTCCCAAACATGTTAGACACCAGGTTCTAATATGAGGCTCGAGTAGCACCTAATGTGCAAAATTTAAAGACGCACTCACTTTCAGGGACATGCAAGTGCAGGAATGGTTACATTTAAAAAAAAAAAAAAGAAACAGGTGAAATTAGTTTTAATATCTATTAATTAGCCCCATGTATCCATTTCAATCTGTGTTACTAGCCACCTGTTTAGTGGTTACATAAAGACATAACAAGGTTAAGGAGTGAGGCCTGATCAGGATTTTAAAATCTCCCCTCATGATTATAGTGTTTAAGAACCACTGGACTAGAATGAGGAAAGGCTAGTTGGTGAGAGAGAGTTTAGAAAGTTGTTTTCTGTTGTCTAAGTGGGAGATGACAACAGCCTGGATTAAAGCATCAGTGAAAGGGTTGGAGAGCAGATAGCTTCGAGAGAGACATAAGGAAAATTGTCAGGATTTGACGAATAAAGAGTAGATACAAGGGTTGAAAAAGGAAAAAGGAGTTAAGAATTAAAGTTTCTGCTTCAGATATTTTGATTGGGTTCTATGGTACTGGAGACAAAAAAAAAAAACAGAAAATTAACTCCTTTTGGGATACATTTTTACATGGTATACATTTTTTAAAGGTATTTTGGAAACTTAATGAGCATACAATAGCAATGGTTGATTAGAGAGTTGTTCCTTTAGAGTGGAAAGTTTGTGTTCGTTATTAAAATGCCTTTGTATTTTGGAGGTTGTACTTTGAAAACAGTACATAAAGCAATATTCTACTCTATCTGTACCTGTATCTTAAGTCCATTTGTGTCTCATTTCAAGCCTCACATTGAACATTGGAAACTTTAGGAGATGCACATAGACTTGCAAATATACACATGTGTATACATAAATGTATGTACATAAACACAAGTGTGTACACATATGTATATAGGTATATAAAATCTGTGTTTTCAGCATTTAGCCAAGTTGTTAAGTAGCATCTGCCTTTATCCAGTTTTGGTGTTGAACTTTTATCCCATGTTGAAACTTTGTTATAGACCTAGCTTTTAGAAACTAATTAAATACTGATTAGATTAAGGGGGGAAATTAATATATTACTTTTCTCTCACAGTATCCAATAAATGGCTCCATGAACGTGGACAAGAATTTCGAAGACCTTGCACCTTGTCAGAATTGGAATGACCAACAGGCTTCCCTTCCTCTCCTATTGTTGTACTCTTATGTGTCTGATATACACATTTCCTAGTCTTAACTTTCAGGAGTTTACAATTGACTAACACTCCATGATTGATTCAGTCATGAACCTCATCCCGTGTTTCATCTGTGGACAATCGCTTACTTTGTGGGTTCTTTTAAAAGTAACACTAAATCACCATATTGCATATGTACAACCTTAAAGTTCTGTTGGTATCACAAAGACAAGACAGAGTTTAAAGTGAGGAATTTTATATTTAAAGAACTTTTTGGTTAGATAAAAATATAATTTGAGCATCCAATTTTACTATTTTACTACATCTCAGTCGGTGGGTGTTAAGCTAGAATGGGCCGTGTGATAGGAAACAAATGCCTTACAGATGTGTCTAGGTGTTCTGTTTACCTAGTGTCTTACTCTATTTTCTGGATCTGAAGACTAGTAATAAACTAGGACACTAACTGGGTTCCATGTGATGTTTCATACGATCTTCTAAGTTGATTTTTTTCCTCCCAAGTCCTTTTTAAAGAAAGTATACTGTATTTTACCAGCCCCCTCTCTTTTCTCATAGCTCTTCTGTGGTGAATTAAACCTACTTGAGTTAAAATATTTCGCTTTTTTTTTTTTTTTTTAAAAAAACAAAGTCCTGCATAACAACACTGGGCCTTCTTAACTAAAATACTCACCACTTAGTCTGTTTTTTTATCCCTTTTTTAAAATGACAGATGATTTTGTCCAGAAATTTTGCTGTTTTTCTTAGTGCTAATACCTTGCCTCTTATTCCTGCTACAGCAGGGTGGTAATATTGACATTCTGATTAAATACTGTGCCTTAGGAGACTGGAAGTTTAAAAATGTACAAGTCCTTTCAGTGATGAGGGAATTGATTTTTTTAAAAAGTCTTTTTCTTAGGAAGCCAAAATGTTTGTTTTTTTAAGATTCTGAAATGTGTTGTGACAACAATGACCTATTTATGATCTTAAATCTTTTTTTAAAAAATGTTTGTTTTCTGTGTGGTGTTTTTCGTATTTAAATCCAAATGTATGATGTGGCAGTAACAGGTTAACTTATGTTATTTCTTTAGCACACATAGGGCTTAGGTTTATACTGTTGGTTTCCACTCACACTAATGTCACATGGTTAAGGAAGAAAAATTTGGGCTCTCTGAAGTTTCAGATATTTCATGAGTCCAAATGTGTTTCCTTCAAACAGAGTTCTAAAATACTTTACTGTGGTTATGAAGTTATTACGGGCCAGGCACAGTGACTCATGCCTTCAATCCCAGCACTTTGGGAGGCTGACACAGGCAGATCACCTGAGGCCAGGAGTTCGAGACCAGCCTGGCCAACATTGTGAAATCCCATCTCTACTAAAAATACCAAAATTAGCTGGGTGTGGTGGTGCATACCTGTAGTCCCAGCTACTTGGGAGGCTGAGGCAGGGAAATAGCTTGAACCCAAGAGGCAGAGGTTGCAGTGAGCTGAGACTGCACCACTGCACTCCAGCTTAAGTGACAGAACGACTCAGTCTCAAAAAAGAAAAGTTATTACAATAATGGTACTTAAGACTTTCTCCAATTAAAAAATGTGTGGTGATACAAAGCTGTGAGCTTAATGAAGTATGTTAATTGATGCTTTAGACTATTTACATTACTTATTGTGAATCCTAGTTCACACAAGGGTTCTTTATCCTTATCCTTTATGTAGTATTTAAATACTGAAGGAAGAATTTGGTTTGATTCTCTGGGAAAGTGGGTGTTTTTACCCATTTTAAAAGTGAACTCTGAAGTTCCTTTCTTCTGACCAGCCTTTGTTCCAACATAAGTATTTTAGAAATATGGAGAATTAAGTTCAGCACTGTCATCCACTCAGATTTTGTGACCATTGATGGTTTTTTAAAAACTTTTTTAGTAAAGTAAATGGAAGCAAAAAACTCAAAAATGTAGAATATAGGGGTTCAAAGGATGTAAAATACCGTTTATTGCCATGTGTGTTATAGAAAGTAGAATACAAGTATCTTTCAGAAGGAAATTACATATTCCATAATCTTACAAATTTCATTATATTCAACTTGGAACCCCACGTGGGAATTATTAAATTCTTTCAGAATTAGATCATACAGTACCCTTTAAAGTTTTATAATTACCAATTATTTTTCTTTCCAAATGAAGAGAGAGGGAAAAATCCAGTATGAAGCTTTTAGTTCCATTACTATAATTCTGTATTTCTTTTAATGCTGAACTTTCACACAAAGGAGGGCTGGAACTACCTTGGATAATGTGGAAAATGTGGAAACTGGTTTCCTCACCAACCCTAAGCCTTTTCTTCCATATTGGAAGTTTCATCAGTCATTAATTTTATTCTCATTAACTTTAAATAGGGAGTTATCACAAATATGGAGTTAACTGAAGTATCCACCAGAACATCTTAACAGTGGGGTAAGCAAATGTGGTAACTAGGTGGTAATAACCTAGTAAGATTATAAAAAGAACAATGAACTGACTTTAGGATTCTTTGGAAAGCTGAATGGTAAATGCAATAAATGAAAGAAGTGATCAATCATCTACTTCAGTGAAATTATAATAAAATGGTTATTTATTGGCCGGGCATGGTGGCTCATGCCTGTAATCCCAGCACTTTGGGAGGCCAAGGCAGGTGGATCACCTGAGGTCAGGAGTTTGAGACCAGCCTGGCCAACATGTTGAAACCCCATCTTTACTGAAAATACAAAAAATTAGCCGGGCATGGTGGCAGGCGCCCATAATCCCAGCTACTTGGGAGGCTGAGGTGGGAGAATCGCTTGAACGTGGGAGGCAGAGGTTGCCATGAGCAGAGATCACGCCACTGCACTCCAGCCTGGGCAACAGAGCGAGACTCCATCTGAAAAAATAAAATGGTTATTATGGTGTGAGAGTGTAGAGAAGTTACAAATAGTAAACCAACACACACATATATATGTATATAATTTATAAACTAATATGTGTGTGTATAAAAAATCTTGCTGCTTAAAAGAATCTAAATATCTTTACATAGCCATGTGTTGACTGCTATATGTAACTTCCATACCACTTAAGTCCATATAGCTGAAAAACGAACAGGTTGTATGCAGAGCCCAATGGACTAAACTATTGAATGACTGGATTGCTGTTAAATATATAGGCTGGGCAAAGTGGTGCATGCCTACAATGTCAGCACACTGGGAGGCCAAGGTGGGAGGATCTCTTGAACCCAGGAATTTGAGACCTGCCTGGGCAACATAGTAAGACCCTGTCTCTTACTAACAATCAAGTTACCCAGCTGTGGTGGCATATGCCTGTGGTCCCAAGCTACTGGGCAGGCTGAGGTGGCAGGATCCCTTGAGCCTGGGAGGTCAAGGCTGCAGTGAGCTATGCTTGTGCCACTGTACTCAAGCCTGGGCAACAGAACAAGACCCTGAAAAAACAGTGTGATACTAAAACACATACACACACCAAATCATGATTAAGTAATTATAAATCACTTGAACAGACAGAATTATGAAATAAAGATTGCTAGGAGAAAGCAGAATGGAAAAAATGACATCTTAATCCAGATAGCCAGCAACACAAGGACCAATCTCTTCTCTTGGCAGTACTTATTTTTACTATAGTAAAAGTTAGTGTTTTAGAGGGAACAATATTGGGTAACTTAGACAAAAAGGAATGAGTTAATAGAGAACCATAAGGTACCAGATTTGTCAGAATAAAATTTCATAATCCTGTGTTCCTAATGTCCTTGGATATTATTCAATCACTTTAATGATGTTTTGCAAAATTAACTGTAGTAGACCAGTAAAGTTCTTTTGGTTGCCTGCTTTCTTAAATTTGAGGACTTTAAAGTTTACTTTCTGTGTAAATGTAGCCTTAAGTTAAATACAAATTTCGACTCAGGAAAACTGGTAAGAATGCCTTACTCTAACTTATATACAAGCAGATGTTAAGTAAAAAGAGCAACCAAAAGGAGTGGAAGTCCTCCATCGCCTGCTTTTGAGGTCTTGTTGAACTTTCATTGTAGCACTATTCTGTTGAAATTAGTTATATGTTGCTTAATGAGAGGAAAATGCCTCATCATTAGAAGATTGTTGTTGTGGGAACATCATAGAGTGTACTTACAAAAACTTAGATGGTATAGTCTGCTACATACCTAGGCTATATGATACAGCGTATTGCTCCTAGGCTGCAAACCTATACAGCATGTTACTGTACTGAATACTGTAACCAATTATAACAGAGCTAACAATGTATGTATCTAAAAGTAGAAAAAGATACAGTATAGAGTATTTTAATCTTACAGGACCACCACCAGATAAGCAGTCTGTCATTGACTGAAAGGTTAGGTGGCACCTGACTGTAGTGTTATACAGAGCAAGATAATCACATATGAAATAAGCTCTAAAATCTGAAAAAGGAAAATATCTCCAATTTTGTCAGTTGGTCTTTTCAATTCATAATAGGCTTATTTCTAAAAGAAATCTGTTTTAGGCTAAGCACTTCAAATTCAGAATAGAACATTTTAAATATAGATTGATGTACACTTTTACATTTCAGTGCTTTTTAGGGAGAAGGATTGTGTTTCAAGTTAGAAAAGGCATTCACATACGTCCAAAAAAGAGTCAGAATTATTGTAATACCTACTTTAAAGTAATAAGTATAGTTGAACTCCATTCCAATGTAGGTTTTACACAGGTTTCGATATATCATGAGTCATATATATAATAATTACATAATGGTTAACTTATAAGAAATATTAATGTCATCTTTTGATACATGCATGATTAAATCATTAAGTCTGAGAAAACGAAATAACTTACATAACAGTTGAATTTAGTTCTATTTTTACTTTGCTTTTAAAAGGCAAAAAAGTGAGGTTCTGTTACGTGAAACACCTTTTGACTTGTAAGAGAAAAAAAGTAGTCGGTACTAAAAATAATCAGTGCTATCTTTCCCACATTCTTTTCTTATTTCTGCAACTATGGGGAAAATAGTCCATGAAAAGTTCAAGTAAGGGAATATTGAAAGTGCTCTGAAACAGTGCTAGTCAGTGTGGCTTCTAGATGAGCTGCCATGGGGTTTCTTCTCCACAAAGGCGTTTACATCAAAATAAACTACATCAGTAAGTACCTCCTTCATTTAATTCAGTTGACTTTGTAGCAAGTCTTTCTAGATAAAGAAAGCAGTGTTATTTACATTATAGTATAAACTTCTAATCTCAGTGAAAACCAGAACTTTTCAGTAGTGTTGCTCAGTTCCCTCCCTTGAACTGGAGGGAATGGAGCAGAACTTATTTCCAGCATTCTAACTCATCTGGGGGCTTCCTGAAGGAGTGTCTGTTTCACTTAACAGAGCGCTCACATGGGGAAAGGCAACATGTCTGGGAAAAGCTGCAGGACTTGAAGCTGTCACCCCAGGCTGCTCCCAAGGCTGAGAACATGCCTGCTAATTAGTGAAGGAGGGTTGTCCTCATCATGGAACCAGTCTGCAAAAACTGGGAGAGATGATTTTTTTTTTTTTTGTAATTCCCATTTTTCCAGCAGAAAACCACAAGGCAAAAACAGGAAAACGTGGCCCATTCAAAGGGAGGAAAAGGTGACAGAAACTGTCTCTGAAGAAACACAGATATTAGACAAATACTTAAAACACCTGTCTTAAATATGCTCAACAAGCTAAAGGAAAAGCATGGACAGAGAGCCAGAAGTAGTTAGGGAAATGATATGTAGTATATCAACAAAGAGACAGAAAAGGAACAAAACGAATTCTGGAGCTGAAATATACAGTACCTGAATTGAAAAATTCACTTCAACATCAGGCTAGAATTCAAATTAGATTGTTATGACATTAAGATGTAATCCTCATAACTGCAAAGAAAATATGTATTGAATATAGACAAAAGGGTATCAAAAATGTGTTTACTACAAAAAAGGGTGGGGGAAGCCAGTAATAGAGGCCAAAAAAAAAAAAAAAAAACTGCCAGGGGCAGTGGCTTACACCTGATATCAACACCTTGGGCTGAGGCAGGAAGATTGCTTGAGACCAGGAGTTCAAGACTAGCCTGGGCAACATAGACGCCATCTTTTCAAAAAATTAGCCAGGTTTGGTGGTACATGCCTATAGTCACAGCTACTCTGGAGGCTGGTGTGGGAGAATTGCTTGAACCTGGGAGGTCAAGGCTGCAGTGAGCTGTGCTTGTGCCACTGCACGCCAGCCTGGGCAACAGCAAGATCCTGTCTGAAAAAAAAATCTTAAGACATGAAAACAAAATGGCAGAGAAGTTCTTCCCCATCAGTGACTAAATGGATTAAACCCTCTGATCAAAAGATATAGATTGGCATAATGGATCAAAAAAAAAAAAAAAAAAAAACAGGAGCTAACTAGCTGCTGTCTGTAAGACTCACTTTAGATCTAGAGACACAGGTACAATGTAAGGGGATGGAAAAATATTCCCTGTGGAAATCCCAATGAGGGTGCTATGGTTTGTATGTGGTTTGTCCCCACCAAAACTCATGTTTACATTTAATTGCCAATGTAATCGTTTTGGGAGCCTGGGTCTTAAGAGATAATTAAGATGGATTAACATCTTTCCCATGAGAAGACGGTTAGTCGAGACTCTTGCAAGAGCATGTTGTCATAAAGTGGTTCATCTTCCTGTGTCCTGTCTCTTTTATATACACTTCTTTCCCCTTCCACTTTTCCACCCTGTTATGAAGCACCATGAGGCCCTCACCAGATGCCACCGCCATGCCCTTGTAATTCCCAGCTTCTAGAATTGTAAGCCCAGTAAATTTCCTTATAAATTACCAAGTGGTAGGTATTCTGTTACAGCTACAGAAAAGACTAAGAAGATTTTTGCAGAAATAGGAAAATCCATCCTAAAATAAGGAATCTCAAGGCATTCTGAATAGCCAACAATCTTGGTAAAGAATAATATTGGAAGTCTCACAAGTCCTGATTTCAAAACTTACTACAAAGCTACAGTAATCAAAACTGGTACTGGCATAAAGACACATATAGACAGCCCAGAAATCCTTGTAATTCAATAGGAAAACAACTCAAAAATGGGCAAAAGACTTGAATGGACATTTCCCCAAAGAAAATATACAAACATCCAATAAACACATGAAAAGATGCTCGGTATCACTGTCATTAGGGAAATGCAAATCAAAACTATAATACCACGTTGGGATTATTACTATTAAAAAATAGATAATAACAGGTGTTGGCTAGAATGTGGAAAAATTGGAAACTTTGCATTACTAGGGGGAATGTAAAATGGTACAGGCACTGTGGAAAGTGGCCTGACAGCTTCTCAAAAAAGTATACAGTTAACATATCCAGCAGTTCCAGCTCCGGAATCGTATACCCCAAAGAAATGAAAACAGGGACTCAAAGAAGTACTTGTACATCATGTTCATAGTAGCATTATTCACAATAACTGTAAGTGGATGCAATTAAGTTGTACATAGACAGGTGAATGGATAAATGTGATATATACACATACATAATACAATGTTATTCAGCTAAAAGAGGAAGGAAATTCTAAAGTTTCTTTAACATGCATGAACCTTAAAGACATAGTAAGTGAAATAGGCCAAACACAAAAGGACAAATACTGTATGATTCCACTTATATGATGTACCTAAAGTAATTGAATTCATAGAAACAGAAGAATGATGTTTACCTTGGGGGAGGGGAATTGTGAGTATTTAATGGGTACAGAGTTTCGGTTGGGGAAAATGAAAAAGTTCTGAAGATGGATGGTGGTGATGGTTGCATAACAATGTAAATGTACTAAAAGCCATAAAATGGTACACTTTAAAATGGTTAAATTGATAAGTTTTACATTATACATATTTTATTGTGATTATGTATGTATAACACGTACATACATAAATTCGGATTTTTTTATGGTGATTATGTATAATTTTATTGTGATTATGTATGGATACATATAATCCCAATAAAATATGTATCCAAACATAATCACAATAAAAATACATACATAATCACGATAAAAAATTAATCAGAATTACAATGTGGTCCTGCAATTCTGCTTTTTGATTTATACCCTACATAACTGAAAGCAGGAACTTGAAAATATATTTGTACATCCATGTTTGTAGCAGCATTATTCACAATAGCCAAAAAGTGGAAGTCACCCAAGTGTCCATCTACAGACGAAGAGATTAGCAAAAATCTTAAAGGTGAAAAACAGGATAATTAAGAGAAAAAATAGAAGTAAAAGACCTCAAAGAGACAGACATTGAAAATAAGCAAAGGCAGGCTGGGCAACATGGTGAAACCCCATCTCTACAAAAAACTAGCTGGGTGTGGGTGGCACATGCCTGTAGTCCCAGCTACTTGGAAGGCTGAGGTGGGGGAATCACCTGAGCCGAGGAGATTGAGGCTGCAGTGAGCCATGATCACACCACTGCACTCTAGCCCCAGGCTGGTTGAAGGAGTGAGAGCCTCCAATGGGTCTCAAAAAAGATTTAACATATAGATAATAGGAAGTCCAAAACAAAACCAAGGAAAAGAACAAAGCTTAAAAATTATATTTTAAGAAAACTTTCATAAACAACAGTATTGAAAAACCACATATTGAAGAGCATATTATATATGTAAGAATATTGAGTCAGAATGACCAACACGAATTGATTCTTACAAAATTACCAGATTTTAAAGAGGAGGAAAATCCTGTGGGGATTTAGGCAGTAAAAGCATGTGACTGGGCCAGGCACAGTGGCTCGCACCTGTAATCCCAGCACTTTGGGAGGCCGAGGTGGGTGGATCACTTGAGGTCAGGGGTTCAAGACCAGCCTGGCCAACATGGTAAAACCCTGTCTCTACTGAAAATACAAAAAATTAGTCAAGCATGGTGGCAGACACCTGTAATCCTAGCTACTCAGGAGGCTGAGGCAGGAGAATGCGTTGAACCCAGGAGACAGAGGTTGCAGTGAGCTGAGATCACACCACTGCACTCCAGCCTGGACAGAGTGAGACTCTGTCTTAAAAAAAAAAAAAAAAAAAGCACATGACTTACAAGGAAGAGAAAATTAGATTATCAGATATTGACAGCAACACTTTATTCCAGAAGAAAAACGGGTATGTTTAAGATAGTCAAGGAAAGAAAATGTGAACAAAGAATTTTATATCCAGCATAACTAACCTTTAAGTATAAAGCATACAGACAAATCTATTAACATGCAGGAATTCAGAAAATATTCTTTCTATAATCCCTTGAAAAGGAATCTACTAAAGAATGAGCTTCAGGCACTCAAATGGAAATTATGAAATAGATGTGAAAGACAATGAGAGCATTCACTAGTTATCAAATCTTAATGTTTTTGGTATTATACCATAAACACTACTTAACATAAACTTAATGTTTATGGCATAGTAAAAAAAAAAGATTTAAAATTTGTGTATTCTATTAGAAAAACCCAAAGTAGGTTGAAAATAAGTAGTGCTTTGCTGAAAGTTTACAATACTAAATATCCATGTTAGAAGAAACATTCAAAATTATTTAAGTTTCCACCTTATGAAGCTAGAAAAACCATATAATGGAATGTTGTTTGACTATAAAAAGAAGTGAAGAAATAAGGTAGTCATCATGGACCATGCAGTGAATGATTCCTTATATGTGAGATGTCTAGAAAAGGCAAATCTATAGAAACAGAAAGTAGTTAATGGTAGCCTTGGAATGGAGGAGAGAAATTGGGAGATAATAGCTAAGGGGTATAAGGTTTCTTTTTAGGGTAATGAAGATGTTTTAAAATTATGATGGTAGATGCACAGTTCTGTGAATATACTAAAAGCCACTGAATTGTATACATTAAGTTGGTAAGTTGTATGGTATGTGAATTATATCTAAATAAAGCTATTTTTTAAAAGCTAGAAAAAGATCAAATTAAACTCAAAGTAAGCAGAAGCATGGTGACAAAGAACAGAAATGAAAGAAATTGAAAATGGACAAACCATAGAGAAATGAAACCAAAAGTTGATTTATTTTTTTTTCAAGACAGGGTCTTGCTATGTTGCCCAGTTTAGCCTCGAACTTCTGGGCTCAAGTGGTCCCCATGTCTCAGCCTCCTGAGTAGCTAGGACTACAATAAAAGTTGATTTCATAAATAGATTAATATAATAGACAAACTTCTAAACTGGTAAGGAACAGAGAGAAGAAACAAATTGCCAGTATCTGGCATGGGAAAAGAGACATTACTACAGAGTCTACAGACATTAAAAGGATGATAATGGAATTTTTAAAAAATAAGAGCACTTCTTTATTTTATTATTTTTTTTTGTAGAGATGGAGTTTTGCTGTGTTGCCTAGGCTGGTCTCAAATTCCTGGGCTTAAAGAGATCTGCCCACCTCCACCTCCCAAAGTGCTAGGATTACAGGTGTGAGCCACTGTACCTGGGCAATAATGGAATATTATTACCATATTTATGCCAATAAATTTGACAATGTATTTAAATGTACAGTTACTGAAAGAAACTAATTACAAAGTCCATATACAAATTTACTCACAAAGAAACAAAGTCTGAATAAGCCTCGCATCAAGTAAAGAAATTGAATTAATAATTTAAAATATTACCACAGAGCAAAGCTGAGGTCCAGATAACTTTACTGGTGAATTCTATCAAACATGTTGAATACCCATTCTATAGAAACTGCTTCAGAAAATAGAGAATGGAAAGCTTCCCACTCGTTTTAAGAGATGAGCATTACACCAATACCAAAACCAAAGACATTCAAAGGAAAAAAAAAACTACCCATCAATATTTCTGATGATCACAGACGCAAAATACCTTAAAAAAATATTAGCAGCAGGGCATGGTGGCTCATGCTTGTAATCCCAGCACTTTGGGAGGCTGAGGCGGGCAGATCACCTGAGGTTAGGAGTTTGAGACCAACCTGGCCAACAAGGTGAAACCCCATCTCTACTAAAACAATACAAAAATTAGCCAGGCGTGATGGTGGGTGCCTGTAATCCCAACTACTCGGGAGGCTGAGGCAGGAGAACTGCTTGAACCCAAGAGGTGGAGTTTGCGGTGAGCCGAGATTGCACCACTGCACTCCAGCCTGGGCGACAGGAAGAGACCCTGTCTCAATAACAATAAGTAAATAAATAAATAATAAAATAAAATATTAGCAAGTCTAGCCCAACAATAAACAAATGACTAAGTTGTATTTATCTCAGGCATACAAAATTGGTTTAACATTCAAAATTAAATCTATGTAATTTACCATAGTACCAGAAAAAAAGAGAAAAAAAAACACATGATTACTTCAATAGAGGCAGATAAAGTACTTGACAAAATTCAATATTGTTCTTTTTTTTTTAATTATACTTTAAGTTCTAGGGTACATGTACACAATGTGCAGGTTTGATACATAGGCAAGCATGTGCCCTGTTGGTTTGCTGCACCCATCAACTCATCATTTACATTAGGTATTTCTCCTAATGCTATCCCTGATAGGCCCCGGTGTGTGATGTTCCCAGCCCTGTGTCCAAGTGTTCTCATTGTTCAATTCCCACCTGAGTGAGAACACGCGGTGTTTGGTTTTCTGTCCTTGTGATAGTTTGCTGAGAATAATGGTTTCCAGCTTCATCCATGTCCCTACAAAGGACAGGAAGTCATCCATTTTTATGGCTGCATACTATTCCATGGTGTATATGTGCTACATTTTCTTAATCCAGTCTATCATTGATAGACATTTGGGTTGGTTCCAAGTCTTTGCTGTTGTGAATGGTGCTGCAATAAACATACGTGTGCATGTGTCTTTATAGTAGCATGATTTATAATCCTTTGGGTATATACCCCGTAATGGGATTGCTGGGTCAAATGGTAATTCTAGTTTTAGATCCTTGAGGAATCGCCACACTGTCTTCCACAATGGTTGAACTAATTTACACTCCCACCAACATTGTAAAAGCATTCCTATTTCTCCACATCCTTTCCAGCATCTGTTTCCTCACTTTTTAATGATTGCTATTCTAACTGGCATGAGATGGTATCTCATTGTGGTTTTGATTTGCATTTCTCTGATGACCAGTGATGATGAGCATTTTTTCACGTGTCTGTTGGCTGCATAAATGTCTTCTTTTGAGAAGTGTCTGTTCATATCCTTTGCCCACTTTTTGATGGGGTTGTTTTTT
>NW_012104142.1:4593050-4594302 GCF_000951045.1 Mandrillus leucophaeus | reverse complement strand
TTGTCAGAGATCAGATGGTTGTAGATGTGTGGTGGTATTTCTGAGGGCTCTGTTCTGTTCCATTGGTCTATATATCTGTCTTGGTACCAGTACCATGCTATTTTGGTTACTGTAGCCTTGTAGTATAATTTGAAGGCAGGTAGTGTGATGCCTCTAGCTTTGTTCTTTTTGCTTAGGATTGTCTTGGCTATGTGGGCTCTTTTTTGGTTCCATATGAGCTTTAAAGTAGTTTTTTCCAATTATGTGGAGAAAGTCTTTGGTAGATTGATGGGGATGGCATTGAATCTATAAATTACTTTGGGCAGTATGGCATTTTCACGATATTGATTCTTCCTATCCATGAGCATGGAATGTTCTTCCATTTGTTTGTGTCCTCCTTTATTTCATTGAGCAGTGGTTTGTAGTTCTCCTTGAAGAGGTTCTTCACAGCCCTTGTAAGTTGGATTCCTAGGTATTTTATTCTTTTTGAAGCAGTTGTGAATGGGAGTTCACTCACGATTTGGCTCTCTTTTTGTCTGTTAATGGTGTATAGGAATGCTTGTGATTTTTGCACATTGATTTTGTATCCTGAAACTGCTGAAGTTGCTTATCAGCTTAAGGAGGTTTGGGCTGAGACAATGGGGTATTCTAAATATACAATCATGTCATCTGCAAACAGGGACAATTTGACTTCATTTCCTAATTGAATACCCTTTATTTCTTTCTCTTGCCTGATTGCCCTGGCCAGAACTTCTAACACTATGTTGAACAGGAGTGATGAGGGAGGACATCCTTGTCTTGTGCCAGTTTTCAAAGGGAATGCTTCCAGTTTTTGCCCATTCAGTATGATATTGGCAGTGGGTTTGTCATAAATAGCTCTTATTATTTTGAGATATGTTCCATCAATACCTAGTTTATTTAGTTTTTAGCATGAAGGGCTGTTGAATTTTGTCAAGGGCTTTTCTGCATCTATTGAGATAATCATGTGGTTTTTGCGATCGGTTCTGTTTACGTAATGGATTATGTTTATTGACTTGCGTATGTTGAACCAGCCTTGCATCCCAGGGATGATGCCAGTAGTTTATTAAGGATTTTCACATCGATGTTCATCAGGGATATTGGTCTAAAATTCTCTTTTTTTGTTGTGTCTCTGCCAGGCTTTGGTAGCAGGGTGATGCTGGCCTCATAAAATGAGTGAGGGAGGATTCCCTCTTTTTCTATTGATTGGAATAGTTTCAGAAGGAATGGTACCAGCTCCTCTTTGTACCTCTGG
>NW_012104142.1:4589167-4592705 GCF_000951045.1 Mandrillus leucophaeus | reverse complement strand
TATATTTAGGATAGTTAGCTCTTCTTGTTGAATTGATCCCTTTACCATTATGTAATGGCCTTCTTTGTCTCTTTTGATCTGTGTTGGTTTAAAGTGTGCTTTATCAGAGACTAGGATTGCAACCCCTGTTTTTTTTTGTTTTGTTTTGTTTTGCTTTCCATTTTCTTGGTAGATCTTCCTCCATCACTTTATTTTTAGCCTATGTGTGTCTGTCTTTGCACGTGAGATGGGTCTCCTGAATATAGCACATGGATGGGTCTTGACTCTATCCAATTTGCCAGTCTGTTTCTTTTAACTGGGGCATTTAATCCATTTGCATTTAAGGTTAGTATTGTTATGTGTGAATTTGATCCTGTCATTATGATGTTCGCTGGTGATTTTGCCCGTTAACTGATGCATTTTTTTCATAGCATCGATGGTCTTCACAATTTGGCATGTTTTTGCAGTGGCTGGTACCGGTTGTTTCTTTCCCTGTTTAGTGCTTCCTTCAGGAGCTGTTGTAAGTCAGGCCTGGTGGTGACAAAATCTCTCAGCATTTGCTTATCTGTAAAGGATTTTATTTCTCCTTCACTTATGAAGCTTAGTTTGGCTGGATATGAAATTCTGTGTTGAAAATTCTTTTCTCTAAGAATGTTGAATATTGGCCCCCACTCTCTTCTGGCTTGTAGTGTTTCTGCCAGGAGATCCACTGTTAGTTTGATGGGCTTCCCTTTGTGGGTAACCCGACCTTTCTCTCTGGCTGCCCTTAACACTTTTTCCTTCATTTCAACCTTGGTGAATCTGACAATTATTGTCTTGGAGTTGCTCTTCTCATGGAGTATCTTTGTGGTGTTCTCTGTATTTCCTGAATTTGAATGTTGGCCTGTCTTGCTAGGTTGGGGAAGTTCTCCTGGATAAGTTCCTGAAGAGTATTTTCTAACCTGGTTCCATTCTCCCCATCACTTTCAGGTATACCAATTAAACATAGATTTGGTCTTTTCACATAGACCCATATTTGTTGGAGGCTTTGTTCATTTCATTGTATTTTTTTCTCTAACCTTGTCTTCTCGCTTTATTTCATTAATTTGATCTTCAATCACTGATATACTTTCTTCCACTTGATCCATATGGCTATTGAAGCTTGTGCATGCATCACGAAGTTCTCGTGCCATGGTTTTCAGCTCCATCAAGTCATTTAAGGTCTTTTCTACACTGTTCTAGTTAGCCATTCATCTAATCCTTTTCCAAGGGTTTTAGCTTTCTTGCGATGGATTCAAACATCCTCCTTTAGCTCGGAGAAGTTTCTTATTACCGACCTTCTGAAGCCTACTTCTGTCAACTCGTCAAAGTCATTCTCTGTCCAGCTTTGTTCTGTTGCTGGCAAGGAACTGCGATCCTTTGGAAGAGAAGAGGTGCTCTGATTTTTTTTTTTTTTTTAGAATTTTCAGCTTTTCTGCTTTGGTTTCTCCCCATCGTTGTGGTTTTATCTACCTTTGGTCTTTGATGTTGGTGACCTACAGATGGGGTTTTGGTGTGGATGTCCTGTTTGTTGAGGTTGATGCTGTTCCTTTCTGTTCGTTAGTTTTCCTGCTAACAGGTCCCAGGTCCCTCAGCTGCAGGTCTGTTGGAGTTGACTGGAGGTCTACTCCAGACCCTGTTTGCCTGGGTATCACCAGTGGAGGCTGCAGAACAGCAAATATTGCTGCCTGATCCTTCCGTTGGAAGCTTCGTCCCAGAGGGGCAGCCACCTATATGAGGTGTCTGTCGGCCCCTACTGGGAGGTGTCTTCCAGTTAGGCTACATGGGGGTCAGGGACTTGAGGAAGCAGTCTCTTCCTTCTCAGAGCTCAAATTCCATGCTGGGAGAACCACTCCTCTCTTCAGAGCTGTCAGACAGGGACATTTAAGTCTGCAGAAGTTGTCTGCTGCCTTTTGTTCAGCTATGCCCTGCCTACAGAGGTAGAGTGTAGAGGCAGCGGGCCTTGTTGAGTTGTGGTGGGCTCTGCCCAGCTTGAGCTTCCTGGCCGCTTTGTTTACCTACTCAAGCCTCAGCAATGGTGGACGTCCCACCCTCTGCCCAGCTGCAGCCTCGCAGGTCAATCTCAGACTGCTGTGCTAGCAGTGAACAAAGCTCCATGGGTGTGGGACCCACTGAGCCATGCACAGGAGAGGATCTCCTAGTCTGCCAGTTGTTAAGACCTTGGAAAAATTGCCGTGTTTGGGTGGGAGGTCCCGTTTCTCCAGGTAGTTTGTCATGGCTTCCCTTGGCTAGGAAAGGGAAATCCCCTGACCCCTTGCACTTCCCGGGCGAGGCGATGCCCGCCCTGCTTTGGCTTGCCCTCCATGGGCTTCGCCCACTGTCCAACCAGTCCCAGTGAGATGAACTGGGTACCTCAGTTGGAAATGTAGAAATCACCCGTCTTCTGTGTCGATCACTCTGGGAGCTGCAGACCAGAGCTGTTCCTATTTAGCCATCTTGGAATGCCCCTCATTATTTTTTCTTTTAAATAACAAGGAACAGAAATTTCCTCAACTTCATAAAAGGCATTTATAAGAATCTTATTCTAGCACATTTAAACAGTAGAGGACAGAATGCCTTCTCCTTATGTTTGGAATAAGGCAACAATATCTGCTTTCCTCCATTCCTACCTAACATTGAACTAGAAATCCTAGTTAATGCAATAACGTAAGAAATGGAAATCAAAGGCACACACCTCGGAAAGAAAGAAGTGAAGTAGTAGTCATCATTCATAGGTGACATGATGGTGTTGATTAAAAAGAATCCTAGAGAATCTACAAAAGAGTTTTTAAAAATGAATAGAGGTTAACAAGAGTGTGGAATACAAAGTCCCTATACAAAAATGAATTAAAAGCTGAATTTTAAAAAACAGTATGATAGTCTGAAAAATGTTACACTTAGATTTAAATTTAACAAAATATGTATAAGAGCTGTATATTGAAAAACTATAAAACATTGCTGAGAAATATTAGAGAAGATCTAAATAAATGGAGATAGATATCATGTTCACAGATCAGAGGACTCAATTTTGCCTTCCCCAAATTAACCTATATATTCAAGACAATCCCAATCAAAATCCAAGCAGGTTTTTTTTTTAATAGACTCATTCTAAAAAAAAAAAAAAATTAATTGAAGAGACAGGGTATTGATTGCTCTGTTACCCAGACTAAAATGCTGTAGCACAATCATAGCTCACTGCAGCCTTGAACTCCTGGGCTCAAGCAATCCTCCCCCGTCAGATTCCTGAGTAGTTGGGGTTATAGGTATGAACTATAATGCTTGCCTCATCCTAAAATTTATGTGGAAATACAAAGGATCCAGAATAAAGATGACAATTGGGGGGGAAAAAAGGAATAAAGTTGGAAGATTCACATGACCTAATATAAGACTTTTATTTTTTTGGGAGACGGAGTCTTACTCTGTCTTTCAGATTGGGTACAGCAGCGTTAGCTCACTGCAACCTCTGCCTCCTGGAATCAAACAATTCTCCTGCCTCAGCCTCCCAAGTAGCTGAGATTACAGGTGCCCGCCACCACACCCA
>NW_012104142.1:4585906-4588822 GCF_000951045.1 Mandrillus leucophaeus | reverse complement strand
TATCTATCACCTATGTATCAAGCCATAACCTTTACTTCATGCTATATACAAAAAATAAGTTGAAATGAATTATATACCTGAATGTGAAAGTTACAAGTATAAAAATTTAGGAAAAAAATACTTTTGACTTTGGGGTAGGCAATAGTTTCTTAGAACATAAAAAGCATTAACCTCGGCCAGGTGTGGTGGCTCATGCCTGTAATCCTAGCACTTTGGGAGGCTGAGGCAGGAGTATCACTTGAGGTCAGGAGTTCAAGACCAGCATGGGCAATATAGTGAGACCGTGTTCTATTAAACAAGCAAACCAGAAAACAAACAAAAAAAAAATCATTTACCATAAGAGAAAAAAATACATTGGAGGTCACCAATATTTGAAAGTTCTTTTTGAAAGTCACTTAAGAAAATGAAATGGCAAGATGCAGACTAGAAGAAAATTGTGTGTCTGTGTGTGTGTGTGTGTCTGAAAAAGGACTTGTATCCAGATTGAGGCAGTTCAATTTAAAAAGGGCAAAGATTTTAATAGACGCTTTCACTAAAGAAGATACATGAATAACTACAAAGCATATGAAAAGATGCTTAAGATCATTGGTCATCAAGGAAATGCAAATTGAAATCACAGTAAGATACTACTACACACTCACTATACTGGCTAAAATTAAAAAGAGTGACAATAGAGGATGTGCAACCACTGGAACTCATATACTCTTGGTGGAAATGCAAAATGGCACATCCACTTTAGCAAGCAGTTTTGCAGTTTCTTATGAAGTTAAATATGCAGTTGACCCTTGAACAACATGGGTTTGAACTGGATTTTTTTTCAGTGAAACACAGATGGAAAATACATATTTGCAGGATGCAAAACCCACATATATGGAGGTCTGACTTTTCAAATATGCATGTTCCACAGAGCTGACTGAGAAACTTGAGAATGCATGGATTTTGGTATATATGGGAGGTCCTGGAGGAATCCCCTGTGTATACCAAGGAATGACTGTGTACTTCTCATATAACCCATGAATTCCATTCCTAGGTATTTTCCCCAAGAGAATTGAAAATGGGTACGTATAAAGACTCGTAATATGAGTGTTCACAACAGCATTATTCATAACAGCCCTGAACTAGAAACAACCCAAATTTCTATCCACAGTGAAATGAGTAAACAAGCTATGGTATTGCCATTTAGAGTAATACTCAGTAATAAACTAGTTATATATCCAATGATATATATGAATCTCCAAAAATGCTGAGTGAAAGGAGCCAGGCATGAAAGAGTAAATACTCTATAGTTACATTGATATGACACTGTAGGAAAGAAATTTATAGTGATTAGAAAGTAGATCACTGTTTGCCACGGGCAACAGTGGGGTGGGAGTAGGCTGGGAATTGACATGAAAGGTGCACAAGAGACATTTTGGGGTGATCAAAATGTTCTGTATCCTGGTGGTTCCTCAGGTGCATACATTTAACAAAACTCATTTTATAGTATATTTAAAATGCATGCATTTTATTCTATGTAAATTATTCATTAAAGTCTACTTTTTAAAAATTAGCAAACAACCAGGCAATGTAAACCATGCATCAAAAATATTGTGACCAAGTATCATGTATCCCAAGAATGTAAAGATGGTTCCACATTTTAAAAATCTGTTAATAAGGATGGGCGCGGTGGCTCACGCCTATAATCCCAGCACTTTGGGAGGCTGAGGCAGGAGGATCACTTGAGGTCGGGAGTTAGAGACTAGCCTGGCCAACAAGGCGAAACCCCATCTCTACTAAAAATACAAAAACTTGCTGGGCGTGGTGGTGCATACCTGTAATCTCAGCTACTTGGGAGGCTGAGACAGGAGAATCGCTGGAACCCAGGAGGCAGAGGTTGCAGTGAGCCGAGATAGTGCCACTGCACTCCAGCCTGGGGGACAAGAATGAAACTCAGTCTCAAAAAAATCTGTTAATAAAATCCACAATATTAACAGATATATTGTTGGGGAAAAGTACTTGACACCCACTTACGATTTTAAAAATAAGACAAAATACTCTTTGAAAACTAGAAGAAGGGAACCTCCTTAACTTGATTAGCAGGATCTAACGAATATCACACTTGATTGTGAAACTAATTTTGAAACACTTCAGATAATGCCAGAAATAAACTCAGAGTGCTTGGTAGCACTTCTTCCACTCAAAATGGTTCTAGATGTGTTGATAATGTAAGAAAAAGAAAAGAAGTAGGAGATAATTTAGAAAACCTCACTCTGCCTATTCCAATTCTTACTTTCATATACCAAAGAGGCTGAAAGTTAAAATATTTGCAAGACTTCCATATCTGCAAGAATCTGCCTAGGCTTCGTCAAGCAAATATAGGCCAGAACAATATATGGCAGCAATTGCACAAGGAGACCGGATCTTTTGTGACAAGCCTCATGATGGTGGCATCTGGTTCTTTCAGAGCTTCTGTGACACAGTTTCTCTCTCTCTATATATATATATAGAGAGAGAGACAGAGACAGAGAGACAGAGAGAGAGAGAGATAGAGAGATAGAGAGAGAGAGAGAGAGAGACAGGGTCTTGTTCTGTTGCCCAAGCTGGAGTGCAGTGGCACAATCATAGCTCACTGCATCCTTGAACTCCTGGGCTCAAGTGATCCTCCCACCTCAGCCTTCTGAGTAGCTAGAACTACAGACGCACAACGCTGTGTCTGGTTAGTGTCTTAAGTACTGAGTGGCAGCAGTGGTAGGTTGGAAATTTTATTTGCCATCTAGCATCCAAGTTCAACACTCGCATAGATTTTGTGACCAAATTGATCATTTTTAACAAACTACCTTTTGCTTAAATTGTTGTGTTCTAAGCAGCAAGAGTCTTACTACTTACTATTCTTGGAAATAAAAAGTAAAACATACCTAGCACCAGGCCAGGCACAGA
>NW_012104142.1:4577462-4585396 GCF_000951045.1 Mandrillus leucophaeus | reverse complement strand
CTGGGATTACAGGCATACACCACCACATCTGGCTAATTTTGTATTTTTAGTAGAGGCAGGGTTCTACCATGTTGGCCAGGCTGGTCTTGAACTCCTGACCTCAAGTGATCCACCCACCTCGGCCTTCCAAAGTGCTAGGATTACAAAGTGCGCTATCACACCCGGTCCCACTTAAGATTTAAATTGAAGAGCGGCTCTGCTGCTTCTGGAATAGAGAGTATGTGGGGCTGTGAATTGGGATAGCTGAGTTTTAGTCCCAGCCAGGGTCAGCTTCATGGGTGCCATCCCCCCCAGAAAAGCCCCGTGGTTGGTTTAATGTTCTGCTGTTACTGTCTTGAAGTTCTTAAAATTTTTATCTTTGAACTCGTGTTCTGTACATGAAATCTAATGGGAGAATAGAGCATGTAGGTGAGCAGTGGAGACACAATCGGACCTGTGGGCACAGGAGGAAGCTCAGGTACACCTAGTATGTCTACTATACATGCCTCAGGGCTGTTCAGGTCTCTGCAGGAACTTGAGGCAGCTGGGATAAGCCTCAATAAGATCATCTTGCCAATTTCTCAGCAGAAATCTTAGAGGCCAGAAGCAGTGGGATGATTGATTGACTGATTTTTATTTATTTACTTATTTGAGACAAAGTGTTGCTCTGTTCCTCAGACCTGGAGTGCAGCAGTGCAGTCTCGGCTCACTGCATCCTCTGCCTCCCAGGTTCAGGCGATTCTCCTGCCTTAGCCTCCTTGGTAGCTGGGATTACAGGTGAATGCCACCATGCCTGGCCAATTTTTTTATTTTTAGTAGAGACAGGGTTTCACCATGTTGGCCAGGTTGTTCTCAAACGCCTGACCTCAAGTGATCCACCTGCCTCGGCCTCCCAAAGTGTTAGGATTATAGGTGTAAGCCACCACACCCAGCCTAGGATGATACATTTAAAGTGCTGAAAGAAAGAGGAAAAAAAAATCAACTGATGGCATCTTTGATTTTCTTGTTAAAAAAAAAAAAACATATATATATATATAAATTTTAAAATTTATAAATTTAAAAACATCAACTGAGAATTATCCAGCAAAGCTGTTCTTCAAAATTGAGAGATTAAGACATTCCCAGATCAATAAAAATGGAGGGAGTACATTGCCACTACACCTGCCCTACAAGAAATGCTTAAGGGAATTCTTCAGGTTGAAATGAATAAATGCTAGACAACAACTCAAAGCCACATGAAGACAGAAGGATTTTTATGAAAGGTAAATGCATGGGCAAATACAAAAGATTACTATAAAAGATTATTATAATTTTGTTTTGGAACTCTACTTTTTATTTTCTAAGGGATTTAAAAGATAAACACCTGAAAAGTAATTACAAATCTATGTTATTGGGCATATAGTGCATAAAGATATAATTTGTGACATTCATAAATGGATGGGTAGAGCTAAATAGGAATAGGGTTTTTTGTATATGATTAACTTGGTATCAATTTAAGTTATATTGTTGTAACTTTAACGTGTTGTATGTAATCCCCGTGGTAACCACAAAGAAATATCTATAGAATATACACAAATTAAATGAGAACAGAATAGAAATGTGTCACTACAAAAAACAAAAACAAAAACAAAAACACAAAAGCAGGCAGTATGGAGGAAATAAGGAACAAAAATGTTATCAAACATATACAGAACAAATAGCGAAATGGCAAGAGTAAATTCCTTATCAATAATTACTTTAAATGTAAATAAACTCTCCAACTAAAAGGCAGAGATTAGCAAATATGGATTTAAAAAAAACATGATCCAAGTGCATGTTATCTATAAGAGACTCCCCGTAGATTTAAAGATAAAGAGGCTGAAAATGAAAGGATAGAAAAAGATATTCCATGCAAACAGCAAGTAACCAAAAGTGATTTGAGGTGACTGTCCTAATTTTAGACAAAGTAGACTTCAAGTGAAAAAAAAACTGTTACAAGAGACAAAGGACAGTATATATTGATAAAAGGGTCAATTCATCAAAAAGATATAACAAGTATAAACATATGCACCTAACACCAGAATGCAAAAAAAAGTAAATATTGATAGAATCGAAGGGAGAAGTATACAGTTCTACAGTAAGAGGTATAGAATTCAGTATCCCTCTTTTAATAATGGATAGGACAACCAGACAGAAAGTTACTAAGGAAATCGAGGACTTGAACAATACTATAAAACAACGGACCTAAATACACATACAGAACGCTCCACCTAACAGAATACACATTTTCCTCAAGTGTACACGGAACATTCTCCAGAATAGACCACATTTTAGGCTACAAAACAAGATTTGAGAGCTGAGATTTGACTGGAGTGTTGACAGGAGAGCACTAGAGTGCAGCAGGGGAGGGGAGATGCAGCTGTGGTGATTGGAAGTTCAGGAGGACAGCGTGGAGGCACCCGGCCACTGCAACCTTGTCCCCTACTCCACATGGCAACCATTCCCCAGATAGGATCTGCTCAGAGTCACTAGGGACTTGGTGTTGTGGGGAGAAGGTAAGCAGAAGATCTCCACCAGCCCCCTTTGCCACCAGAAACACCAACAGTCCTTACAACAGGAGAATCCCATAGGCCTCATAGCCCTGAGCCCAGTTTGGAGAACTGCCAGGAATTCATGCAGCTGCATTGCCCCAGATTAGGGACACAATGTGTGCACTCCCCACCCCAACCCTCTGTGAACCAAGCTGCTGCAGCATGGCACCATCTTGAGATGAGAGTCACCTCTGGTGTGCTTCCTGCCCTGGGGGCACCAGTAGCCACTGCACCTCTCCAGCACTGTGACTCCCTCTTCATTCCACCAAGCCCACAATAGTAGCTGAATGCCACAACCCCAGCTGTGTGGAGCCTGGGCCCAGGATTGGCTGCGACTCTGACCCTGCATAGCAGGGAAACCAACCCCTGCCAATGCACTTCCAGTTGGAGGATCAGCCTGGCAGTCTCATGCAGGGCAAACCTTCGCTTGACCTGGCCAAACTGTGGCATGCTCTCTCCCAAGCAGAAGAGGCCCCTGAGCAGCTGATACACCCCTAGGCCAGCAGAGGAGCTATGCATATATACGCACACTCAGGACCCGAGAAACAGCCCTGCAGAGCCCCCATCCCCACAGACACACCCCTAGCCTGCCCAAAGGCCTTATTCTCACAATCAAGGCCTGAGAAACAGTCCTATGGGGTGTCCCTAGAAGGCATTCCCCCAGGCTGACCAAACAGCTATATGTGTGCCTGTGATCAAGGCCTTTGAAGTAACCCCATGGACTGTCCCTAGCAAACACATCTGCAGACCAACTGAGTTGCCATGCAGCTGTGTCTGTGGCCTAAGAAAAAGCCCTACAGGCCATCCTAGTTAGGCACATCCCTGAGCCAGCCTAGCAGCCTTGCACCAGTATTCCAGATTTGAGAAGCAGCCTCACAGAACACCTTCATGGACTCACCCCTAAGCCAGCCAAGTAGCTCTGTGCCCGCATCCCAGGCCTACAAAACAGCCCTGCGGACCATACCCTGCAAAAATGCCCCCAGGCTAGCTGAGCAGCTGTGCAGCTGTATCATGAGACTTAGAAACAGTCCTGTACCTGCTCCTGACAAATACGCCCCCAGGCCAGCCAAGCAGCCACGCACTCAAGTCCTAGACAAGAAAACAGTAACATGGGCCACCCTCAACAGACACCACCAGATCAGCCAAGCAGCCTTGTGCCTACATCCCAGGCCTGAGAAGCAGCCTTGTAGGCCACCCTTGTAAGACATATTCCCAGGGCAGCCAAGCAACACCAAAGTCCTGGATCAGAGAAACAGCCCTGTGGGCCACCCCCAGCAAACATGCAACCAGGCCAGCCAAATAGTCATATGCCCACCCCTGAGAAGCAGCCTTATGGGCCACCCCTGACAGACATATCCCTAGACTGGCCAATCAGCCAAGGGCTCATGTCCTGGACCTGAGAAATAGCCCTGTGGGCCAGCCCAGCAGACCTGCACCCAGGTTAGCTGAGCAGCCCTGTGATCATGTCCCAAGCCTACAAAACAACCCTGTGGATCACTCTGGGCAAACACACCCCAGGCCAACCAAGCTGCCATGCTATGTCCCAGGCCTGAGAAACAGACCCCAGGCCAGCCAACCAACTTTGTGCCTGTGTTTCTGGCCAGTGTAACAGCCCCATACCCCCAACCCCAATGAGTCAGACTCCAAGTTGGCTGACCCACTGTGTGCATGCACATGCCTCCAACCTGAGAAACAGCCTGGCAAGCCCACACTTGGCAAAGCTGCACCACAATCACCACAAACTCTCTCAGCCTAGGCCACTAAGAAACACACAAGCATCATTAGTATGGATTACAGCTGAAGCAACTACATGGAGAATATACTACTACTGCATCCACCTAGAAATCAATGCACCCCACCAAACCAACAGCCCAAGATTCATTCATACAAATAAATCTTTCCCTACAACACCAACTCCATAAAAATGGAAGAGGCAACTTCTGTATCAGAGGCGTAGAAATCAATGTAGGGATATATAAACCATGAAAAAGCAAGGAAACATGACACCTCCAAAGGAAAACAATAATTCTCCAGCAACAGATTCCAATCATAGGAAAATATATGAAATGCCAGAAAAGGAATTCAAAATAATAATATTAAGGAAACTCACTGAGCTACATGATAATACAGATAGACAATTCAATGAAATCAGGAAAACAATTCATGATTTGAAGGGCAAATTCACCAAAGAGATGGACAGTTATAAAAAAGAATGAAGCAGATATCCTAGATAATTTAATGAATGACATAAAAATACAATTAAGAGCATCAACAGTAGACTAGACCAACCAGTAGAAAGAATTGCTGAAGTTGAAGACAAGTCTTTTGAAATAACAAAAATAGACAAGAAAAGAAAAAAAAATGAAGAAAGCTTACAGGATTTGTGGGACACCATTAAGTAAACAAATATTTGTATTATGGGCATTCTAGAAGAGAAGGGGAAAGGTGAGGATAACATATTTAATGAAATGATAGCAGAAAACTTTTTCCAAGTCTTGGGAGAGAGATGGACATCCAGGTCCAGGCATCTCAAAAAATAATATATTTCACCCCAAACAGATAATCTCTGAGGCACACTCTAGTCAAATATCAAAAGTCAAAGCCAAAGAAAGAATTCTAAAAGCAGCAAGAGAAAAGCAGCAGATCATGTACAAGAGAGTCCCCATTAGGCTAAAAGTGGATTTCTCGACAGAAACCTTATAGACAAGGAGAGAATGGGAGGATATATTCAAAGGACTGAAAGGAAACAAACAAACAAAAAAACCCTGTTGGCCAAGAATATTATACCCAGCAAGACTATCTTTCAAAAATGAGGGAGAAATAGTCATTCACAGACAAGCAAAAACAAAGTGAATTCATCACTAGACCAGGTTACAAGAAGTGCTCAAAATAGTCCTACATCTGGAAATGAAAATATGATAATCACCATAATGAAAACATGAAAAATATAAGACTCACTGGTAGTGCTGATATACCAAGAAAAAAGTAGAAGGAATCAAACTTTATCACTACAGAAAACCATTCAATCACTAAAATAACAGAGGAAGTAAGGACCAAAGGATATATGAAACAAAAGAAGACAATCAATAAAATTATAAGAATAAGTCCTCACCTGTCAATAGTAACCTTGAATATAAATTGATTAAATTCCCCCATTTAAAAGATATAGACTGGCTGAATGGATTAAAAAAAAACAAGACTTAACTCTATGCTGCCTACAAGAAATTAATCTCGCCTTTAAAGACACACATAGATTGAATGGGAAGGAATGGAAAAAGATATTCCATGCAATTAGAAACAAAAATCAAGCAGGAATAGCTACACTTATATCAGACAAAACAACTTCAAGTCAAAATCTGTTAAAAGAAAAAGACAGAGAGAGAAGGACATTATATAGTACTAAAGGGATCAATATAGCAAGAGAATATTGTAAATAAATATGCACCCAACACCAAAGAAGAGATAGACCCCAAAACAATAATAATTGGGGACTTCAACACCCCATGTTCAGCATTAGATGAATCATCTAGACAGAAAATCAACAAAGAAACATCAGATTTAAACTGTACCATAAACCAAATAGACCTAACAGACAGTTATAGAACATTTCACCCAACAGCAGCAGAATATACATTCTTCTCATCAGGACATGGATTGAATTTTCCAAGACTGACCATATGTTAGGACACAAAATAGTTCTCAAAATTTTTTTTTAAAATCAAAATATATCAAGTATCTTATCTGATCACAATTGAATAAAAGTAGACATAACAAGAGGTACCCTTGAAACTATATAAATGCACAAAAATTAAACAACATGCCTCTGAATGACCAAGGGGTAAAGGAAGAAATTAAGAATGAAAATTTAAAATTCCTTGAAACAAATGAAAATAGAAACACACCAAAATCTATGGGATACAACAAAAGCAGTATTAAGAGGCAAGTTTATAGAGATAAATGCCTACATCAAAAAAGTAAAAAGGTTTCCAATAAACAACTTAGCAATATACCTCAAGGAACTAGAAAAGTAAGAACAAACCAAGCCCAATATCAATAGAAGAAAAAAAAAATCAGACCAGAAATAAACAAAATTGAGACTAAAAATACAAAAGATCAGTTAAACAAAAAGATTTTTTTTTTTGAAAAACTAAAATCAACAAACCATTAACTAGACTTAAAAAAAACAAAAACAAAAACAAAAAAAGAGGGAGAGAAGACCCAAATAAATAAAATAATTAGAAACAGGACTAGCATGGTGGCTCATACCTCTAATCCCAGCACTTTGGGAGGCCAAGGCAGGTAGATCAGCTGAGGTCAGGAGTTTGAGACCAGCCTGGCCAACATGGTGAAACCCTGTCTCTACTAAAAATATAAAAATCAGTCAGGCATGGTGGCACGAGCCTATGATCCCAGCTACTCAGGAGGCCGAGGCAGGAGAACGGCTTGAACCTGGGAGGCGGAGGTTGCAGTGAGCTGAGACTATGCCACTGTACTCCAGCCTGGGAAACAGAGTGAGACTCTATATCAAAAAAAAAAAAAAAAAGGAATAAGAAAAGAAAAGAAACAAAAAAGGAGTTGTCACAACACAACAGATACCACAGAAATATAAAGGATCAGTAAGGACTAATATGAACAACTATTCTAATACATTTAAAAACCTAGAGAAAATGGGTACATTCCTGGACAGATACAACCTATCAAGATTGAACCAAGAAGAAATATAAAATCTGCACAAACCAATAACAAGTAATGAGATTGAATCAATAATAAAAAGTCTCCAAGCAAAAGAAAACACAGGAACAGAATGCCTCACTGCTAAATTCTACTGAAGTTTTAAAGAATTAAAACGAATTTTGTCAAACTATTTTAAAAAATTGAAACAGAGAGAATTCTTCCTGACTCCTTCTATGAGGTCAGGATAACCCTGATAACAAAACCAGAAAGAACACAACAAAAAAGAATACTACAGGCCAATATCCTTAGTGAACAGACACAAAAATCCTCCACAAAATACTAGCAAGCAAATTCAACAGTACATCAAAAAGATAACACACCATGATCAAGTAGGATTTATCCTAGGAATGCAAGGATGGTTCAACATACACAACTCAATAAACATCATACATCAATAGAATGAAAGACAAAAGCTGTATAATCATCTCAATAGATGCAGAAAAAGCATCTGATAGACATCCCTTCACAATAAAACCCCCTTTTTTTTGAGACAGTGTCTCACTTTGTCACCCAGGCTGGAGTGCAGTGGCATGATCTTGGCTTACTGAAGCTTTGACCTTCCAGGTTCAAGCGATCCTCCTGCCTCAGCCCCCCAAGTAGCTGGGACTATGGGCACATGCCACCACACCTGGCTATTTTTTTTTTTTTTTT
>NW_012104142.1:4575657-4577012 GCF_000951045.1 Mandrillus leucophaeus | reverse complement strand
TATTATTATTATTATTATTATTATTATTATTTGTAGAGATAGGGTCACACCATGTTGCCCATGCTGATCTTGAACTCCTGGGCTCAAATGATCCACCCACATCAGCCTCCCAAAGTGCTGGGATTACCGGTGTGAGCTACCATGCCCGGTCCACTCTCACCACTCTTATTCAACATAGTACTAGAAGTCCTAGCTAGAACAATTAGACAAGAGAAGGAAATAAAGGACATCCAGATTTGAAAGGAGGAAGTCAAACTGTCTTTTGCAGAGGACATGATCTTATATACAGAAAAACCTAAAGACTACTAAAAAACTCTTGGAACTGGGAAAAAATTCAGTAAATTTGCAGGTTACAAAATCAATATACAAAAATCAGTAGTGTTTCTATACACCAACAACAAACTAGGTGAAAAAGATATCAAGAAGGCAATCTCATTTGCAATAGCTACAAAAAATAAACACCTAGGAATATATTTAACCAGGGAATAAAAGATCTCTCTCTACAAGGAAAACTGAAAAACACTGATGAAAGAAACTGAAGAGGATACAAATAGAAAGACATTTCATGCTTATAGATTGCAGAATATTGTTAAAATGACAATACCATTCAAATAAATCTACAGATCCAATGCAATCCGTATCAAAATACCAATTGCATCCTCACAGAAATAGAAAAAATAATCTTAAAAAGTGTTTGGAACTCCAACAGATCCCAAATAGCCAATGCAATTCTGAGCAAAAAGAAGAAAGCTGGAGAAATCACATTACCCAATATCAAAATATATTACAAAGCTGTAGTAACCCAAACAGCATGGTACCCAAAGAGACAAACAGATCAACAGAACAGAATAGGGAATCCCAGAAATTAATCCATATTACAGCTAACTGATTTTTGATAAAGGTGCCAAGAATACTCTTGGGTGAAGGACAGTCTCTTTAATAAATGGTGCTGGGAAAACTGGATATCTACATGCAGAAGAATGGAACTGGAACCCCACCTATCACTCTACAGGCAAATCTGTTTAATAATAAAAATGGATCAAAGACATAAACATAAGACCCAAAACTATCAAACTGCTAGAAGAAAACAGGGGAAACATTTCAGGACATTCATCTAGGAAAACATAAATAAAACCTCAAACGCACAGGCAACAAGAGCAAAAATAAACAAATTGGATTATATCAAACTACAAGGCTTCTGCACAGAAAACCACAAAACAAAACAATCAACAGAGTGAAAAGACAACCTACAGAATGAGATAAAATGTTTTCAAACTACTCATCTGATAGGAGATTAATATCCAGAATATGTGAAGGACTCAAAGAGCTCAACAGAAAAAAAAAAAAAAAAAAAA
>NW_012104142.1:4572488-4575603 GCF_000951045.1 Mandrillus leucophaeus | reverse complement strand
AAAAAAAAAAAAAAAAAAAAAAAAAACTCACTATGATTAAATGAGCAAATGATCCGAATAGACATTTTTCCAAAGAAGACACACAAATGGCTACAAATATATGAAAAAATACTCAGCATCACTAATCATCAGATAAATGCAAATCAGAACCACAATGAGGTATCATTTTTCCCCAGTTAGAATGTCTACTATCAAAAAGACTGAAAAATAGCAAATACTGTCAAGGATGTAGAGAAAATGGAACTCTTATACATTGTTGGTGGGAATGTAAACTAGTTTTGGAGAATAGTATGGAGATTCCTCAAAAAACTACAAATATAACTACCAAGTGATCCAGCAATCTCACCACTGAGCATTTATCCACAGGAAAGGAAATCAGTATATCAAAGAGACGTCTTCATTCCCATGTTTATTTCAGCACTATCCACAATAGCCAAGAGATAGAATCAACTTAGGTGTCCAACAACAGATGAATAGGTACAGAAAATGTGATATATATATATATATATATATATATATATGTATCTACTATTCAGCCATAAAAAGGAACAAAATCTTGTCATTGGTGGCAACATGGATGGAACTGGAGGACCTTTTGCTAAGTGAAACAAGCCAGGAACAGAAAGTTAAATACTTTCTATTAAGTATAATAAGTGAATATGTTCACACTTTTATGTGAAAGCTAATAAATGTTTATCTCACAGAAGTAAAAAGTAGAAGAGAGGATACTAGAGACTGGGAAGGGTGGGAGGAAGGGAGAGTTTTGTTGAAAGATACAAAATTACAGCTAGACAGGAGGACGAAGTTCTAGTGTTCTATATCACTGTAGGATGACTCTAGTTAATAATATATAGTTTCAAATAGCTAGGAGGAGGATATTGAATGTTTTCAGCACAAAGAAATGACAAATGTTTGATGATTGATATACTAATTACCCTGATCTAATCACTATATATGTATTGAAACATCACTATGTAGCCCCCATGTATATATACAATAATAATTATTATTTTTAGAGATGGAGGTCTCATTCTTTTGCCCAGGCTGGAGTGCAGTGGAACAACCATAACTCACTGTAGCCTTGAACTCCTGGGCCCCAGTGATCCTCCTGCCTCAGTCTCCCAAGTAGCTGAGACTACAGGTGCATGCTACCACATCCAGCTAATTTGTATTTGTTTATTTATTTATTTATTTTTAGATGGGGTGTGGGGTCTTGCTCTGTTGCCTAGGCTGCTTTCAAACTCATGGCCTTAAGCAGTTCTCAGCCTCCTGAGTAGCTGAGACCACAAGCATGGGCCACCAAGTCTGGCCTATTATTTGTCAATTTAAAATAAAGAAAATTAAAGAATTTTAAAATATTGAAATCATACAAAGTATCTTTCCAACCAAAATGGAATTAAATTTGAAATCAACAGAAGAAAAACTGGAAACTTCATAAATATATGGAAATTAAACAATGTAGTCTTAAACAACCAATGGGTCAAAGAAGCAATCACAAGAGAAATTAGGAAATACCTTGAGACAAATGAAAACATAAATATATTAAAACTTATGGGATACAGTAAAAACAGTGCTGAGAGATTTATAGTTGTAAGTAAATGTATTAAAAAAGAGGGAAGAGCTAAGTAAATAACCTAACTTTATACCTTAAAGAAATAGAAAAGGCCAGGCACAGTGAGTGGCTCATGCCTGTAATCTCAGTACTTTGGGAGGCCAAGGAGGGGGCATCACCTGAGATCAGGAGTTCAAGACCAGCCTGGCCAACGTGGTGAAACCCTGTCTCTACTAAAAATACAAAAATTAGTCAGGCGTCGTGGCACATGCCCATGATCCCTGCTACTTGGGAGGCTGAGGGAGGAGAATCGCTTGAACCCAGGAGGCAGAGGTTGTAGTGAGCCAAGATCATGCCACTACACTCCAGTCTGGGCAACAAGATTGAAACTCCATCTCAAAAAAAAAAAAAAAAAAAGGAGAGCAGGCTGTGTGCGGTGGCTTGTGCCTGTAATCTCAGCACTCTGGGAGGCTGAAGCAGGTGGATCACTTGAGGTCAGGAGTTTGAGACCATCCTGGTCAACATGGTGAAACCGTGTCTCTATTAAAAATCTAAAAATTAGCCAGGCATGGTGGCACACACCTGTAGTCCCAGCTACTCTGGAGGCTGAGGCAAGAAAATCACTTGAACCTGGGAGGTGGAGGTTACAGTGAGATGAGATCATGCCACTGCTCTCCAGCCTGGGTGACAGACTGAGACCCCTTCTCAGAAACAAAAATTAAAGAAAAGAAAAGAAAAAGAAGAGCAAACTAAACCCAAAAGTCTAAGGGGGAAGGAAATAATAAAGATTTGAACAGAAAAAAAATAAAATAGAGAATAGTAAAACAATGGAGAAAAATCAACAAAACCAAAGATGGGTCTATTAAAAGATCAACAAAATTGACAAACCTTTAGTTAGAATGACTTAGTAAAAAAGAAGACTCAAATCACTAAAATCAGAAATGAAAGTAGGGACATTACTACTAATTTTACAGAAATAAAAAGGGTTATAAGGGAGTACTGTGAACAACTGTACACAAGCAAGTTGGATAACCTACATGAAATATACAACTTCCTTAAAAATGGATGAATAATGCCAAAACTGAATAATGAAGAAATAGGAACAGACTTATGAAATAGGAACAGACTAATGAAGAAATAGGAACAGAGTATGGGATTGAATCAGTAATCAAAAATTTACCAATAAAGAAAAGCCCTGGACCAGATGGCTTCACTGGTGAATTCTACAAAACATTTAAAGAATTAACACCAAACCTTCTCAAATTTTTCAAAAAACTAAAGAGAGAAGAACACTTTCTCACTTATCTTGAGACAGAGTCTTGCTCTGTCACCCAGTCTAGAGTACAATGGCACGACCTTGGCCCACTGCAACCTCCGCCTCCTGGGTTCAAGCGATTCTCCTGCCTCAGCCTCCCAAGTAGCTGGGATTACAGGTGCCTGCCACCACGCCTGGCTAATTTTTTTTTTTTTTTGAAGTAGAGACAAGGTTTCACCATATTGGCCAGGCTGGTCTCGAACTCCTGACCTCAGGTGATCCACCTACCTCGGCCTCCAAAAGTAACT
>NW_012104142.1:4544715-4571872 GCF_000951045.1 Mandrillus leucophaeus | reverse complement strand
TTTTTTATAGAGGTGGAGTCTTGCTATGTTGCCTATTTTCCAGGCTGGTCTCAAACTGCTGGTCTCAGGTGATGTTCTTGTTTTGGCCTCCTAAAGTGCTGAGATTACAGGCATGAGCCACTGTGCCCAGCCAAGACTCTTAAAAAATACTAGCACATCAAAATCAATAATAAATTTTAAAGGATTATACATCTTGATCAACTGAGATTTATTCCTGAAATACAAGGATGGTTCAATGTATTAAAAAATCAATTAAGGCTGGGTGTGGTGGCTCACACCTGTAATCTCAGCACTTTGGGAGGCCAAGGTGGGTGTATTGCTTGAGGTCAGGAGTTCAAGACCAGCCTGGCCAACATGGCGAAACCCTGTCTCTACCAAAATACAAAAATTAGCTGGATATGGTGGCAGGCACCTGTAATCCCAGCCACTAGGGAGGCTGAGGCAGGAGAATTGCTTGAGTCCAGGAGGTGGAGGTTGCAGTGAGCTGAGACGGTGCCACTGCACTCAAGCCTGGGTGACAGAACAAGACTGTCTTGGGGAAAAAAAAATAATAATAATAATGTAAACCTCACATTAATACAATGGAGGGGAAAAACCCCACACAATCATCTCACTTTTATACAAAATGCATCGGGCAAATTTCAATATCCTTTCATGATAAAAACACTCAACACACTAGGAAGAGACAGAAATCTTCTTAATGTGATAGAGGCCATGTGTGAAGAACCCACAGTTAACATCATACTCGATGGTGAAAGACTGAGAGCTTTTTCCCTAAGATCAGGAATAAGACGATAATACCAGCTTATATCACTTTTGTTCGCCATAGTATTGTAAGTTCTAACCACAGCAATTAGGATAAAATAAAGCAACAAAAGGTATCTAAATTGGAAAAAAAGAAGTGAAAGAATCTCTGTTCACAGATGACATAATCTTATATGTAGAAAATTCTTAAGATACATGTGCATGTGTGCACAGACACACACACATACATACACACACACACACATTGTTAGAACCAATGAATTCAGCAAAATTGTAGGATACAAAAGCAACACAAAAAATAAGTTGCATTTTATACATTAATAATTGGCAATTGATAAGGAAATTAAGAAAATAATTCAATTTACAAAAGCATCAAAGAATAAAATACTTAGGAAGAAATTTATTCAAGGAAGTGAAAGTCTTTTTCACTTCAAGGAAGTGACAGTCTTGCTCTGTCGCCCAGGCTGGAGTGCAGTGGCGCGATCTCGGCTCACTACAAGCCCCACCTCCTGGGTTCATGCCATTCTCCTGCCTCAGCCTCCCAAGTAGCTGGGACAACAGGCGCCCACCACCGTGCCTGGCTAATTTTTTGTATTTTTAGTAGAAATGGAGTTTCACTGTGTTAGCCAGGATGGTCTCGATTTCCTGACCTTGTGATCCGCCCACCTTGGCCTCCCAAAGTGCTGGGGTTACAGGCGTAAGCCACTGCACCCAGTGTGAAAGCCTTATATACTGAAAAATATAAAGCATTGTTAAAATAAATCAAAGAGGATGTAAATAAATGAAGGCATCTTGTGTTCATGGATTGGAAGACTTAATATTGTTGAGGTGACAATATTAACCAAAGTCGTCTACAGATTTGATGCAATTCCTATTAAAAATCCCAATGATTTTTTTGCAGAAATAGAAAAGTCCATCCTAAAATTCATGTGGAATCGTAAGGATCCCCAAACAGCCTAAACAGTTATGAAAAAGAACAAAGTTGGAGAACTCCTGTTTCCTTATTTCAAAACTTGATATGGTGCTGGGCGCAGTGGCTCACACCTGCAATCTCAGCACTTTGGGAGGCCGAGGTTGGGGGATCATTTGAGGTCAGGAGTTTGAGACCAGCCTGACCAACATGGTGAAACCCTATCTCTACTAAAAATACAAAAATTAGCTAGACATGGTGGCGTGCACCTGTAGTCCCAGCAACTTGGGAGGTTGAGGCAGGAGAATTGCTTGAACCCAGGAGGCGGAGGTTGCAGTGAGCTGAGATCATGCCACTTCACTCCAGCCTGAGTGACAGAGCGAAGCTCTATCTCAAACAAACAAATAAACAAAAAAACAAAAAACCAAAGAACTTGATATGGGGTTGGGGAGAGGTGTGGATCAACATGGCAAAATAGGAGCGTATACCATTTGTCCTCTCTTCAGGGACACCAAATTTTAACAGCCAACTGCACTCAAAAAGCATCATCACAAGAATCAAAATCGGGTGAGCAATTGCAGTACCTGGTTTTAACTTTATACTACTGAAGGAGGCACTGGAAAAGGTAGGAGAAGCAGTCTTGAATTGCACCCCTCCCTGTCACCCCACACCCCCGCAACAACCATTCGGCAGGGAGAAATCTGTGACCTTGGGAAAGGGAAGGTACAGTAACTGGGGGGCTCTCTCTCTGTCTCTCTCTCTCTCTCTCTCTTTTTTTTCTGAAATAGACTTTCACTCTGTCACTCAGGCTGAAGTGCAGTAGCGCAATCTTAGCTCACTGCAACCTCAACCTCCTGGGCTCAAGCAATCCTCCTACCTCAGTCCCAAGTAACTGGAACTACAGGCACATGCCACCACACCTGCTTAACTTTTGT
This sequence comes from Mandrillus leucophaeus, assembly GCF_000951045.1. Taxonomy (NCBI): domain Eukaryota; kingdom Metazoa; phylum Chordata; class Mammalia; order Primates; family Cercopithecidae; genus Mandrillus; species Mandrillus leucophaeus. Next base: position 4,569,262 of record NW_012104142.1, on the reverse strand, counting down.
TATTTTTTGTAGAGATGGGATTTTGCCATGTTGCCCAGGCTGGTCTCAAACTCCTGTACTCAAGTGATCCACCCGCCTCAGCCTCCCAAATTTCTAGGATTACAAGCATGAGCCACTGTGCCAGGCCAACTGGGGGACTTTACATTGGACTCGGTGCTGTCCTGACACAGCAGAGAGCAAGCTGTGCGGGGCTCAGCCAGTGCTCATGCGCAGAGACAGCATCAGGACCAGCCCTAGCCAGAAAGGAAGTGCCCATGCCAGCAGTAAGAACCTGAGTTCTCGCCACTATGGCCAAAGTGCTCTGGGGTTCTAGGTAAACGAAAGGCAGTCTAGGACACAAGGATTGCAATTCCTAGGCAACTCTTAGAAATCAGGTAGATTTCTAAGGTTTTTGACTCAGGACTGGGCAGGACTCAGAGCCAGTAGACTAGGGTGGCATGTGACTTAGAAAGATAGCAGATGGGGCAGCTAAGGGTGGGCTTGTGCCACCCTCCCCACACTCAGGCAACCCCCCTCACAGCAGTGGAAGTGGCTCCTTCCTTCTGCTTGAGGAGAGTGAAGAGTTAAGAGGGCTTTGTATTGCATCTTGGATACCAGCTCAGCCACAGCAGGATAGGGCACCAGTCAGTCATGAGGCCCCTGTTCCCAGCCCTAGCTCCTAGACATTTGTAGACACACCCTGGGTTAAAAGGGAACCTGCTGCCTTGAAGGGGAGGATCCAATCCTGACAGGATTCATCACCTACTTACTGAAGAGCCTTTGGGCCCTGAATAACCAACAGTGATACCCAGGGAATATGCCATGGGCCTTGGGCTCTGAGAAGGGCTGAATTCAGGTGTGACCCAGCACATTCCCGGGTATGGTGTTACAGTGAAAGATTCCTTCTGTTGGAGGAAAGCAGAGGGAAAAGTAAATAAAACTTCATCTTGTACCTTAAGTACCAGCTTGGCTACAGTGGGGTAGAGCACAAAGCAGGCTGTTGGGGTCCTTGAGTCCAAACCTAGGCTCTTGAAAAGCATTTCCGGACCTGGGCCAAAGGGGAGCCCACTGCCCTGAAGGGTGAGTTCCCGGCCTGGAAGCATTCACCACAAGCTGACTGAAGAGCTCTTGGGTTTAAGTGAACACTGGCAGCGGCCTGGCAGAACACCCCATGGGCCACTGATGGTGATGCCCAGAGAGAGGCTCCTCTGCTTGCAGAAAGGGGAGGGAAGACCAGGTGGGACTTTGTCTTGTGGCTGGAGTACCAGCTTAGCTGCAACAGAACAAAACATCAGGTAGATTTTTAAGGTTTTTTACTCCAATCCCTCACTCCCAGACAGCATCTCTAGACCCACCTGGGGCCTGGGGGAGCTTGCTGCTCTGAACAGGAAGGGACACAAACCTGGCTGGCTTTGCCACCTGCTGATCGAAGAGCCCTAGGTCCTTGAGTGAACATAGGTGGTAGCAAGGTAGTGATTACAGCAGGCTTTGGGCAAGACCCAGTGCTGTGCTGGCTTCAGGTCTAAACCAGCACAGTCCCAACAGTGGTGGCCACAGGGGTACTTGTGTCCCCCCAGCCCCATTTCCAGGCAGTCCAGCACAGTGAGAAAGGCTTTGTTTGGGAGAACAAAGTAAGAGAAAGGAAGGGGCGGGGGGCAGGGGAAACAAGTGTCTCTGCCTGGTAATCCAGAGAATTCTTCTGGATTTTATCCAAGACCACCAAGGCAGTACTTCTATAAGTCTGCAAGAACCACAGTGTTACTGAGTTTAGAGCCCAAGTCCCTTCCAATACTGGGAAAACTTTTCTAAGTAGGATGGGCACAAACAAGCTCAGACTGCAAAGACTACAATAAATGCCTAACTCTTCAATGCCTAGACACCCATGGACATCTACAAGCATCAAGACCATCCAGGAAAACATGACCTCACCAAACAAATTAAATAAGTCACCAGGGACCAATTCTGGAGAAACAGAGCTATGTGGCCTTTCAGACAGAGAAATTATTAAAATGAGTCCAGCAGAAATTCTAGAGTTGAAAAATGCAATTTAAATACTAAAGAATGCATCAGAGTCTTGTTTTTGTTGTTGTTGTTGTTGTTTGAGACAAATCTTGCTCTGTTGCCCAACGGAGCACCAACATGTCTGACAGCAGACTTTTCAGTAGAAACCTTACAGGCCAGGAGGGTGTGGCATGACACACTTAAAGTGCTGAAGGAAAAAACTTTTACCCTAGAATAATATATCTGGTGAAAATATCCTTCAAGCAAGAAGACCTTCCCAGACAAACAAAAGCTAAAGGCTTTCACCAACACTAGACCTATCCTACAAGAAATGCTAAAGGGAGTTTTTTAATCTGAAAGAAAAGGAGATTGATGAGCAATAAGAAATCATCTCAGCTAGGCATGATGGTTCATGCCTGTAATTCTAGCACTTTGAGAGGCACAGGAGGGCAAATCACTTAAGCCCCAGTGTTCAAGACCAGCCAGGGTGACATGGTGAAAACTTATTTCTACTAAATAAATAAATAAATAAATAAGCAAGCAAGCAAGCCAGAGTGGTAACATGCACCTGTAGTCCCAGCTCCTTGGAAGGCTGAGGTTGGAAAATTGCTTGAGCCTGGGAGGTCGAGGCTATAGTAAGACATGATTGTGCCACTGCATTCTAGTCTGGGTGACAGAGTGAGACCCTGCATATATATATCTAAAGCCTCTGAAGGTATAAACTCACTAGTAATAGCACAAAGGAAACACAGAACATTGTAACACTGTAATCATGGTGTATAAACTAGTCTTAAGTAGAAAGACTAAATGAACCAATCAAAAATAGTATCTACAACTACTTTAAGACAGTACAATAAGACAAAGAAAAACAACCAAAAGTTAAAAGTGTACAGTTTTTATTTTCTTTTTGCATGTTTGTTTATGCAATCATTGTTAAGTTGTCATCAGTTTAAATAGAGGATTATAGGATAGTATTTGCAAGCCTCATGTTAACTTCAAATTGGAAAACATACAACATGGCCGGGTGTGGTGGCTCTCGCCTGTAATCCCAGCACTTTGAGAGGCCGGGGTGGGTGGATCACCTGAGGTCAGGAGTTCAAGACCAGCCTGGTCAACATGGCAAAACCCTGTCTCTACTAAAAATACAAAAATTAGCTGGGCATGGTGGGACATGCCTGTAGTCTCAGCTACTCAGGAGGCTGAGGCAGGAGAATCACTTGAACCTGGGAGGCGGCAGTTGCAGTGAGCCAAGATTGCACCACTGCATTCTAGCCTGATTGACAGAGCAAGGCTCCATCTCAAGAAAAGAAAAGAAAAGAAAAGAAAAGAAAAACATACAACAGATACCCAAAAAATAAAAAGAAACAAATTAAATCATGCCAGAGAAAATCACCTTTACTAAAAGGAAGATAGGAAGGAAGGAAAGAAGAAAGAGAAGACCACAAAGCAACCAGAAAACAAATAACAAAATGGCAGGAGTAAGTCCTTATTTATTAATAATAACACTGAATGTAAATGGACTAAACTCTCCAGTCAAAAATGGCTGAATGGATAAAAAAGCAGGACCCACTGATCTGTTGCCTATAAGAAACACACCTCACCTGTAAAGATACGCACAGACTGAAAATAAAGGGATGGAAAAAGATATTCCATGCCAAAGGAAACAATGAAAGAGCAGCAGTAGCTATACTTACATCAGACAAAATAGATTTCTTTTTTTGAGATGGAGCCTCGCCTTGTCACCCAGGCTGGAGTGTAGTGGGGCAATCTTGGCTCACTGCAACCTCTGCCTCCCTGGTTCAAGCAATTCTCCTGCCTCAGCCTCCCAAGTAGCTGGGATTACAGGCACATGCCACCATGCCCAGCTAATTTTTGTATTTTTAGTAGATACGGGATTTTACCATGTTAGCCAGGCTGGTCTCAAACTCCTGACCTCAAGTGATCTGCCTGCCTCAGCCTCCCAAAGTGCTGGGATTACAGGCATGAGCCACCATGCACCTCTATGCCCAAAATAGACTTTGAGACAAAAACTGTAATGAGAGACAAAGAAAGTCATTATATAATAATAGAAGGGTCATTTCAGCAAGTGGATATAACAATTGTAAACATGTATGCCCCCAACAGTGGAGCACCCAGATATATAAAGCAAATATTATTAGAGCTAAAGAGAGAGGGAGGGAGGGAGGGAGGGAGGGAGGCAGGGGGAGGGAGAGAGAGAGAGAGAGAAAGAGAGAGAGAGAGAGGCCGCAATACAATAATAGCTGGAGACTTCAACATCCGACTTTCAGCACTAGATGTGATCTTCCAAACAGAAAATTAACAAAGAAACGTTGAACTTAATCTGCACTACAGAACAAATGGACCTAGTAGATATTTACAGAACATTTCATCCAACAGTTGCAGAATGCACATTCTTTCCTTCAACACATGCATCATTCTCAAGGATATTCTATATGTTAGGTCACAAAATAAGTCTTTAAACATCCAAAAAATTGAAATATAAGCATCATTCTGACCACAAAATGAAACTAGAAATCAATAAGAAGAATTTTTGGAAACTATACAAACACATGGAAATTAAACAATATTCTACTGAATGATCAGTGTGTCAATGAAGAGATTAAGAAGGAAATTGAAAATTTTCTTGAAACAAATAATGGAAACACAATATCCCAAAACCTACAGGATATAGCAAAAGCAGCACTGAGAGGGAATTTTATAGCTATAAGTGTCAACATCAAAAAAGAAAAATTTCAAACAAATAACCTAATGATGTGCCTTAAAGAACTAAAAAGCAAGAGCAGAGCACACCAAACCAAAAGTAGAAAAAAGGAAATAATAAAGATCAGAGCAGAAATAAGTAATTTGAAAAGAATACAAAAGATCAATGAAATGAAAAGTTCATCTTTTGAAAAGATAAATAAAACTTACAAACCTTTAGACAGATAAATAAAACTTACAAACCCTTAAACAGACTAAGAAAAAAAGAAAGAAAATCCAAATAAACAATCAGAGCTAAAAAAGACATTACGACTGATTCTGTAGAAATTCAAAGGATCATTAATGGCTACTATGAGCAACTATATGCCAACAAATTGAAAAATCTAGAAGAAATGGATAAATTCATGGACACATATAACCTACCAAGATTGAACCATGAAGAAATCCAAAACCTGAACAGATCAATAACAAGTAACAAGATCGAAGCCGCAATAAAGTCTCCCAGCAAAGAAAAACTTGAGACCTGATGGCTTCACCGATGAATTCTACCAAACATTTAAAGAAGAATTAATACCAATTCTACATTAACTATTCTAAAAAACACAGGAAGAAGGAATACTTCCAAATTTATTCTGTAAGGCCAGTATTACCCTGATACCAAAACCAGACAAAAACATTAAAAAAAAAAAAAAAACAAAACAAAACTATAGGCCAATATCTCTGATGAATATTGATACAAACATCCTCAACAAAAAACTAGCAAACCAAATTCAACATTACATTTAAAAGATCATTCATCATGACCAAGTGGGATTTATCCCAGGGATGCAAAGATGGGTCAATATATGTAAATCAATCAATGTAATACATCATATCAACAGAATGAAGGACAAAAATTGTGTGATCATTTCAATTAATGCTGAAAAAGCACCTGATAAAATTCAATATATCTTAGTGATAAAAATCCTAAAAAAAAAAAAAAACAAAAAAAACCCCAAAACTGGGGATAGAAGGAACATACCTCAACACAATAATAGCCATATATGACAGACCCACAGCTAGTATCATACTGAATGGGGAAAAACTGAAAGCCTTTCCTTTAAGATATGGAGCACGATAAGGATGCCCACTTTCATCACTGTTATTCAATATAGTACTGGAAGTCCTACCTAAAGCAATAAGACAAGAGAAAGAAATAATGGGCCTCCAAATTAGAAAGGAAGAAGTCATATTATCCTTGTTTGCAGATGATATGATCTTATATTTGGGAAGACCTAAAGACTCCACCAAAACACTATTAGAACTGACAAATTTAGTAAAGTTGTGGGATGCAAATTCAATATACAAAAATCAGTAGTATTTCTGTATGCCAACAGTGAACAATCTGAAAAACAAATTTAAAAAGTAATCCCATTTACAATAGCCCCAAATAAAATTAAATACCTAGGAATTAACCAAAGAAGTGAGAGATCTCTACAAGAAAAACTATTAAACACTGATGAAAGAAATTGAAGAGGACACACAAAAAAATGGAAAAATATTCCATGTTCGTGGATGGGAAGAATCAATATTGTTAAAATGTCCATTACTATCCAAAGCAATCTACAGAGTTAATGCAATCCCTGTCAAAATACCAACGACATTCTTCACAGAAGTAGAATAAACAATCCTAAAATTTGACCCAGAATAGCCAAAGCTATCCTGAACAAAAAGAACAAAACTGGAGGAATCACCTTACCTGACTTCAAATTATACTACAGAGCTATGCTAACCAAAACAGCATGGTACTGTCATAAAAACAGACACATAAACCAATGGAACAGAATAGAGAATCCAGAAACGAATCCACATACCTATAGTGAAATCATTTTTGACAAAGGTGCCAAAAACATTCATTGGGGAAAAGAAAGTCTCTTCAATAAATGGTGCTGGGCAAACTGGATACCCATATGCAGAAGAATGAAACTTGACTCCTGTCTCTTACCACATGCAAAACTCAAACTAAAATGGATTAAAGACTTAAATCTAAGCCTCAAACTATGAAACTACTACAAGAAAACATCAGGAAAACTCTCCAGGACATTGGTCTGGAGTGATACCCTGCAAGCACAGGCAATCAAAGCAAAAATGAGCAAATTAGATCACATCAAGGTAAAAAGCAAAAACAACAAAAAACTTCTGCGCAGCAAAGAAAACAACAAAGTGAAGAACCAACCTACAGAATTGGAGAAAATATTTGCAAACTACTCTGCTGACAAGGGATTAATAACCAGAATATATAAGGAGCTCAAACAACTCCATGGGGTAGGGGGGAGGGGGGGAAGTGAATGATTCAATTTAAAAAATAGAAAAATTCTGAATAGCCATTTCTCAAAAGAAGATATATGAATGGCAAAGAGGTATATGAAAAGGTTCTCAACATCATTGGAGAATGCAAATAAAAACTGCAAAGAGCTATCTAATCCCAGCTAAAATGGCTTTTATCCAAAGACAGGCAATAGCAAATGCTGGCGAGCATACAGAGAAAAAGGAATCCTCGTACGCTGTTAGTGGGAATGTAAATTAGTACAACTACTATGGAAAACACTTTGGAGGTTTCCCCAAAACAAACAAACAAAAACCTAAAAATAGAACTACCACATGATCCATTCATCCCACTGCTGGGTATATACCTAAAAGAAAGGAAATCAGTATATTGAAGAGATATCTGTACTCCTCTGTTTTTTTGTAGCACTGTTCATAATAGCCAAGATTTGGAAGCAACTAAGTGTCCATCAACAGACGAATGGATACGAAAATACAGTACATATATATAACAGAGCACTATTCAGCTATAAAAAAGAATGAGATCCTGTCATTTGCCACAACATGGATACAATTGGAGATCATTATGTTTGTTAAGTGAAATAAGCCAGGCATAGAAAGACACACTTTACATGTTCTCACTTATTTATGGGATCTAAAAATAAAAACAACTGAATTCATGGAGATAGAGAGTAGAAGGACGGTTACCAGAAGCTGGGAAAGGTAGTGGGCATAGCGAGGAAGTAGGGATGGTTAATGGGTACAAAAAAATAGCTGGAAAGAATAAGACAAAGTATTTGATAGCACCATAGGGTTACTTTAGTCCATCATAATTTAATTGTACACTTTAACTAAAACAGTATGATTGGCTTGCTTGTAACACCAAGGATAAATGCTTGAGGGGATGGATACTCCATTTTCCATGATGTGATTACTATGCATTGCATGCCTGTATCAAAGTATCTCATGTATTCCATAATTATATACACCTACTATGTACCTACAAAAAATAAAAATAAAACACTAAAATTTGATACAGAGCTAATCAAAACAGTATGGTATTGGCTTATACACAGACATACAGACCAATGGAATGGAATAAAGAGCCCATACATATATGGTTAAATGATTTTGACAAGGATGCCAAGACTTTTCAATGGTGGAAAGGATAATCTTTTCAACAAATGGTACTAAGAAAACTGGATATCCACGTGAAAAAGAATGAATTTGATACCTTACCTTACACCACATACAAAAATTAACTCTAAATAAATCAAATCCCATATAAATTAATCCGAATTTCTGGGGGCAGGCCTGGACATCATATTTTTAAAGCTCCCTATGTGATCCTAATGTGAAACAAGGTTTAGAACAACTGATCTAGCCCCAGTGCAGTGGAACAGGCTATGTGGCTACTAAAGCAGTTCCGAAGCATTTTTGAGCTATTTTTAACAATGACAACACTGGGCCCCCGAGACAAGTTTTAACTAACTTTGAAGGTCAGTGTTCATTAGCACATACATTATTGATGAAATTGGTCTCATTACTTTTCATCCTTTCTCATACATAAAGTAAGGGTATTCCAAAAACTTCTATATGGAAATAAAAGAGGGAGGAAAACTTTGTGAAAGAATGAAGACATTTGGAACCCAAGAGTTTGATGAAAACAGATGGAAAGTGTAGCTAGAATTCGTGAGACTGACATTCAGAAATACCCTGTTCTCTTCACTAAATCCCTAACCAAGTTGTTGAGTTAGAAAACCCATGGTATAAAGAGGCTGATTTCTAAAATATGCTATTAATTTAGGTAGTGAATGCTGGTTGTCACATAGAGAAAAGCATCTTGTAAATAAGTAATGCTCAATTTTTCTTTACGTATTCCAACGATACTCTTCTGTTGCTCATTCAAAACTGACTGACAGCATCTCTCATCATAACGATGGCATGTCAGCAACTGCAGAAGTCAAACCTTAGAGTCTAGGTAGAAACAACTCAGGAAAGGAATGTGCTATATTCTTTCTCTAGAAATCCATTTGCTTCATTCTTTACAATTTTGAGAAAAACATTGGGAGTCACGATAGGCTAAATTTTCTTTTTATTAAGAGAAAGCTTTGCTTCACGCAGGAGGTGAAGGCTGCAGTGAGCCATGATCAAGCCACTGTCTCCAGGTGACTGAGTGAGACCCTGTCTCAAAAAAAAAAAAAAAAAAAAAAAGCATGTTTAAATTTTCAAACTAAAACATAATCATTCCTGCCTTACATATTAAAAATGTAATAGCTAACTCTGAAGCTACCAAGAAAGCTGATGAGCATAGAGGGAATTCAAGTATTAGGAGACCTGCTGGACGAGATTAACTTTCATATTCCTGCCAACACAGAAGATCTATAATTCCAGGCCAGGCACTGTGGCTCATGCCTGTAATCCCAGCACTTCGGGAGGCTGAGATGGGTGGATCACTTGAGGTCAGGAGTTCAAGACCAGCCTGGCCAACATGGTAAAACCTTGTCTCTACTAAAAATACAAAAATTAGCTGGGCATGGTGGTGGGTGCCCATAATCCCAGCTACTTGGGAGACTGAGGCAGGAGAATCGCTTGCACCCAGGAGATGGAGGTTGCAGTGAGCCAAGATTGTGCCACTGCACTGCAGCCTGGGTGACAGGGTGATATTCTGTCTCATAAAAAACTATAATTCCGAAGAAATAGACTTGTACCTCAATCCTAGCAACATAAATAAAACTATTATTACTATTATTATTATTATTTTGAGACAGCGTCTTGCTCTGTCACCCAGGCTGGAGTGCAGTGGCACAATCTTAGTTTACCACAACCTCCACCTCCTGGGCTAAAGCAATCCTCCCACTTCAGCTTCCAGAGTATCTGGGACTACAGGCAAATGCCACCATGCCCGGCTGATTTTTTGTGTTTTTTGTAGAGACAACGTTTCTAATGTTTCCCAGGCTGGTCTTGAGCCATCTGCCCTCCTTGGCCTCCCAAAGTGCTGGGGTTACAGGGGTGAGCCACAGCTCCCAACTCTGTTATGTGATTTTTAAAAATGGATCAAAGACATAAGAGCTAAAACTCTAAGACTCTTAAAGAAAACATAGGGTCAAGATCTTCATGACTTTGGATTTGCCAACGCTTTCTTGGCTATGACACAAAATCAGTCAACAAAGGACAAAAAAATAGATAAATTGGACTTCATCAAAATTTCAAACTTTTGTGCAAAGGACACTACCAAAGAGTGAAAAGGCAACCAACAAAATGGGAGAAAATATATGCAAATTATATATCTGATAAGAGATGATGATGATGATGATGATGATTTGAGACAGAGTCTTGCTCTTTTGTCCAGGCTGGAGCACAGTGGCATGTTCTCAGCTCACTGCAGCCTCAACCTTGTGGGCTCAAACCATCCTCCCCTCTTAGCCCGCTGAGTAGCTGGGACTACAAGCACACACCACTACACCTGGCTGTTTTTTGTAGAGGTGGGGTTTTGTCATGTTGCTCAGGCTGGTCTTGAACTCCTGAGCTCAAGCAATCCACCCACCTCAGCCTCCCAAAGTGCTGGGATTACAGGCATGAGCCACCATGCCCGGCCATGATAAGAGATTAATATCCGGAGTATACAGAGAACTTCTGACACTCAACAATAACAAAAAACCCAATTGAAAAATGGACAAAGGTCTTAAATAGATGTTTCTCCAAAGAAAATATACAAACAGCCAAAAAGCACATGAAAAGATGCTCAACATCACTAATTATGAGGGACATGCATGAGATACTACCTCACAGTCATTAGGATGACCATTGTCAAAAAAAAAAAAAAAAAAGGAAACAAGTGTTGACGAGGATGTGGAGAAATTAGAAATCTTGTCCATTGCTGGCAGGAATGTAAAATGGTACAGCCACTGTGGAAAGCAGTATAATGGTTCTTTGAAAGTTAAACATAGAATTACCACCCAGCAAACCCACTTCTAGGTATATGATACCCAAAAGAATTGAAAACAGGGACTTGAATGGGTATTTGTACACCAATATTCATAGCAGCAGTATTCTCAGTGAAGTATTGATACATACCACATGGATGAACTGAAAATTATACTAAGGGAAATCAGCCAGACACAAAAGGACACATATTATATTATTCCATTTATGTGGGGTACCTAGAATAGGCAAATTCATAAGAACAGAAAGTAGAATAGTGGCTGACAGAGGCTGGGGAAAGGGGGAATGGGGACTTACCACTTAATGGGAACAGAATCTTGGTTCGGGATGATGAAAAAGTTCTGGAGATGTATAGTGGTGACGGTTGCATAACAATATATGAATAATCTTAATGTCACTGCATTGCACACTTAAAGATTGTTAAAATGGTAAATATGTTAAGTATATTTTATCACAGTTAAAAAATGTATAAAGTTTCAAGAAATGGGGGGAAAATACTATTAACAACTCTAGTAACAGTTGCATCAGCAAAAAGATCCTTCTCAAAATGAAAAAGTATCAAATATTCCTTGCTATCTTACAACTGCCAAGAGCAACTGACATCACATTCAGTTATACTGATTGAAAATTAGGTTGTTAAAAGCATAAACTTTGATGACCTAATCAATGAATTTTCAGAAAAGCCGGTCAGAAAAATCCTATGATCAAGATATTGCATAAAGTAATATATAGTATCATATAAAATTATGACACCAAAAATTTTTTTTAAAATTTATGTATATATTGATACCCATGTATCTCTATTAACCTTATTATATTTTACAAATAATAAAACATTTTTTAAAGGAAAAAGCTTTATAGTTAGCTTTTTTTTTTTTTTTTGAGGCGGAGTCTCGCTCTGTCACCCAGGCTTGAGTGCAGTGGCACAATCTTGGCTCACTGCAGCCTCCACTTCCCCGGTTCAAGCAATTCTCCTGCCTCAGCCCCCTGAGTAGCTGGGATTACAGGCACGCACCACCACGCCTGGCTAATCTTTTTGTATTTTTAATAGAGACAGGGTTTCACCATGTTGGCCAGTCTGGTCTCGAACCCCTGACCTCAGGTGATCCGCCTGCCTCGGCCTCCCAGAGTGCTGGGATTACAGGTGTGAGCCACCACGCCCAGCCTATAGTTAGTATATTAATGGCACGTTCCTCTGCTTTTGGAAAAGGAGCTCTGTATTCTCAGTTTTGTTTTGGCGAAGCCCCACAAATTATGTAGCTGGCCCTGGTGCCAGCTTACCCGTTGATAGCCTGTCCAGCTTTGATCAAGTCACTTACCCTCTGCACCAGTTTTCTCACCTCCCAAATGGGAACATTTACCCTGCATGAACATTTGTGCATATGTGCATGTGTATGTCTCCATGTCTCTCTGTGTATGTGTGTGTGTATGAAAGTGGTTTGAAAAAGTATAGATGCTTTAAAATATTGGGTGGCATTGTTGTGACTGTGAATAATTTTTAACCACTGCCCTTCCTGGAGTCTGACTCTTTAGCCAAACACATTTACTGGAAATGAAGAAACTAATTCATTTAATTCATTATTTTCCATGGGGCTTTCTAGACAAATATTTGAGAAAGGAGCTAAATGATTCATGTGGTCCATAAAGGTATCATTTTTATAGACTGGTGGTTATTTTATTATTATTATTATTTTGAGATAGAGTTTTGCTCTTGTCGCCTATGCTGGAGTGCAATGGCGTGTTTTTGGCTCACTGCAACCTCCGCCTCCTGGGTTCAAGCGATTCTCCTGCCTTAGCCTTCCTAGTAGCTGGGATTACAGGCAGCCACTACCTCGCCCGGCTAATTTTTGTATTATTAGTAGAGACGGGGTTTCGCCATGTTGGCCAGGCTGGTCTCAAACTCCTGACCTCAGGTGATCCACACGCCTTGGCCTCCCAGAATGCTGGGATTACAGGCGTGAGCCACCATGCCTGGCCCTAGACTAGTGATTTTATAGATGGCATTTCTTCACACGACTAAAAGCAGAGTCTAAACTGAAAATGATACGAAAACACTAGACTTCAGTCAACAGTCTTAAAAGCCTAAACTCTCAAATACACTGTTTGATAAACCCTCTGACTTTTAAGTAACTCAAAGGAAAAACACCAGCAGGAGAGCAGAGTGCCCCCAGAATCGTCCTTGGGCCATCTGTAGATCTTGTCTTACGATTCAGTGCTGCTGAGTATAAACAGAGACACTGCTGTAAATAGAAGCAAAACTGTCCCTGCACTCAGATGGCTGCATCTGGGAGCTCTGCCAAATTAGAGGATTTAGGAGTCTGAGAGCCATGTGGGTTCCAAAGCAGAAGCTGGGGTCTCACATCTGAACTTCTACTTAACACACACTTGTTACAAACTCTGACAATATTGTGACCCTTGGTAAAGTGACTATTAACCCCTATCACTGGGGCTTTCCTGAGCCCTTTACACATCCTCCTGACTCTCCTTGGAGACTGTGTAGGTAGCTAGCTGGCTGAGGGGTGCGGCTAGGACCTTCAGGCAAGCTCTTCTACCAAGAGGCTGGCCCTGAAGAGCCACACTTGTAACTGATCAATAGGTAAACAAGCTGGTGGGGGTAGAACTCCGAATGCTTCACCGTTTCTGCGTCCTCGAAGTTGGTCAACATCTCCCTCCTCCAGGGTGGCAGAATCCACTTTGAAGTGTTCTCTGTCCCTGGCCCTCCCACTCCCTAACCTTTGCCCTCTTTCTAATTGCCCTGATCTCATCCCAACCTCCGTAGCTATGTTTAAAGTCCACCTCTGGGGAACAGACAGATTGAATGTTCCAGATAATCCCTTTCCCAGTCCTGCCTGACATCTGGGTAGGGGGTTTGTCCCTGGACTTCTGGGACACTGGCTGGGGTTTGAGGAGAGAAGCCAGTACCTACCTGGCTGCAGGATGAAGCTGGCCAGTGGCTTCTTGGTTTTGTGGCTCAGCCTTGGGGTTGGCCTGGCTCAGAGTGACAGGAGCCCTGATGCGGAGGAGTCCTATTCAGACTGGGGCCTTCGGCACCTCCGGGGAAGCTTTGAATCTGTCAACAGCTACTTCGATTCTTTTCTGGAGCTGCTGGGAGGGAAGAATGGAGTCTGTCAGTACAGGTGCCGATATGGTGAGTGTGCGTTTTCTCTTTCTGTGAAAACTGTCGCTGGTGGACCCATGGGCAGCCCCAGAGAGGCCACGATCTGTCTTGGACTTTTTCCTGTTAACCATTTAGAGCTGTCAGATTTAGCAGATAAAAATGTAGGACACCCAGTGAAATGTGAAATCCAAATGAACAACAAATAAGTCATTAGTATAAGTATATCCAGTGAAATATCTGGAACATACTTATCCTGACAAATTCTTCGTTATCTCAAACTCACATTTCACTGAGCTTCCTGTATTGTATCTGGGTAACCTTCCCTGGGCCATTTTATGAGTTTGTTGTGAGGCTGTTCTTAGGAAAAGGGTAGCTGGGGTGGGAAGAAGGAGGGTAGGTGTGAGAGGTCTCTGTGAGGAGTTCCCAGGGATGAAAACTGAAGCTGAACATGCAGAGGAAAATCTGCCACGGGGCAAAACCGCCTCTTCAGTTGCTCTGTGCTCAGCTTGGAAACAAATTGTCCCTCCCCGCTGCTGCAGTTCACACCGTCCTCCCAGCTCTCGGTCCCTGACTGCCATCAATTTATTGGACTTTCCCAGGGGAGCTGTCCCTGCCTGCGGCCTCGGCAATGACAGGCCTGCTGTGGAGAGAAAGGGTTCGTGGCTCACCAGGGATCCCAAGGGCTGTCCCCTGGGCTTGGCGCCAGATGTAGAATTGTGAGCTGGCAGGAGCACTTCCCCTACCTTGCCTGAGTAGGACTGGGGTACACAGGAGCTGAGGTGCACACCTGACTGCCGGCACGGAGTCCCTGGCACGAGTGCTTCCTTCACTGGGCCCTGGAAATTAATGTAATGGGAGCAAAACGTGGAGCCCCAGGCCCTGAAGCTGGGTGGCACCTTGTAATTGCCAATGCGCATGAAAGCATGCACAGTCTCAGGTCATGGGTAGCATTAGTTTTATGGTTTAATTAGTCAACTATCTCATCATGGGATTAGAAATGAAAATGGTCAGTTTAGCCTAACAGGAAAAAATATTTGAGAAATATTTTCTCCAAATAACAGAGAAAAAGTCCGCTTTCAAGAGACACACAAAAAAACTACAAACTTCCCGGACTCACCCCATAAGTCTCTCTATTCGTTTTTGAATGGGGAAAATCGCTTCCTTACACACTAACAGTGACTAGGAGGTAATGGTTAATCATTGCATCAGGACCCAAAGTTTTGCAGCATAGATGCTTTAACCATCTATAGTTAAAATCTATGGTTTAACCATCTATGCTGCAGCTTCTTTGTGAAAGCTTCACAGAGAAAAATGCCTGGTCTGTTAGGACTACCTGGCCCTGAAACCGTGTATTTGGCCAAGGCAGTTAGACCAACGCAGAGGCCTTGCCACTGGATTATGCTCACCTCGTTTGCACAGATGGGGCAGGGAAGGGGTTGACTCACTTCAGACATTGGAATCAACACAGGTGTTTTCCTTCCTAAAGGCAACACAAGACTAATATCTGTGGTTCAGCAAATAGGTAACAGCAGGAATTTTTATTAGGAAATCAAGAACCAAACCCTCTTCTTCCTTCTCTAGCAAAACAGCATTAAAAGACTTCAGCAAATTTTAGTTGCAGAGCCTCTGGCTGGGCAGGGTGGACGCCAGCAGCAACTGGTGGGGGATGGGAAGAGTAAATAGAGAGAAGAGGAAGGCAAATAACTCTCCTTACTTTGTGTAAAACGGCCTGCTCAATGAGAGGCCTGAAAAACACTTAGAAAAATAGGGGACTACGCCTCCTTACCTTGGAACCCAGTGGAGCCAAAAACCTGTCGGCTGTGCCCAAGAGTACAAAATATCTTCTCAAATTGATCGTGAATCGAGCAATCTTTGGAACAGACAACGCCTACTAACGAGTCTGCGCTTTTGTAGTTTGCTCTGCGACGCAGCTCTCATGCACCGTGCTTGTTTTTTAAGTAGTGATTCTCAAACTCGCCTGTGCATTGAAGCCCCTGGAGGGCTGATTTAAATAGGTCGCCGGGCCCCACTCCAGGTGTTTCTGATTAGTAAGAGTTTCTGGGCTTAGGAGATCCTCCTGCCTCAGCCTCTCAGTTAGCTTGGGCTACAAGTATGCGCCACCATGCCCAGATAATGTTGTAACTTTTTGTAGAGAAGGGAGTCTCACCATCTTACCCAGGCTGGTCTCCAACTCCGGGGTTCCAGCAATCCTCCCAACTTGGCCTCCCAAATTGCTGGGATTATAGGCGTGAGCCACAGCACCAGCCAGATCTTACCTTTGATAGGTACTAACTACTATTTAAAACAGCGGCTTTCTAACTTGGGTACACTTCAGATCACCTGAGGGGCTTTAACAACACCTGGCACCAAATCAATTAAATCAAAATTTCTGTGGGTTGGTCCCAGACATCAGTAGTTTAACATTTTTCCCAGGTGATTGCAAAGCACAGCCGAGGTAAAGGAATGCCATTCGATGACGTCATTCTTAGAGAACTTCAGCCCACAGGTTAAATTATGCAGGCAGATAAAACTGTGTATGTATCCTGGTAGCCCACGATAGCATGTCAACATTGTTTTCCGTGCTTCTCCTATCTAAAGTAATTTGTTCTCATGCCAACACACAAAATCTGTACTTGTCAAACAAGTGGGCTATAAATATGACAAGATCCAGCGTGTGTCAATGGCATACCTAGCACAGCTGTCATTAAGGAGTCTGTACCAGCCGGGCGCGGTGGCTCAAGCCTGTAATGCCAGCACTTTGGGAGGCCGAGGTGGGCAGATCACGAGGTCAAGAGATCGAGACCATCCTGGCTAACATGGTGAAACCCTGTCTCTACTAAAAATACAAAAAAAAATAGCCGGGCATGGTGGCGAGCGCCTGTAGTCCCAGCTACTCGGGAGGCTGAGGCAGAAGAATGGTGTGAACCCGGGAGGTGGAGCTTGCAGTGAGCCGAGATTGCGCCACTGCACTCCAGCCTGGGCGACATAGCGAAACTCCGTCTGAAAAAAAAAAAAAAAAGAAAAAAGACTGTACCAATGCAAACAAGACTTCCTTGAGAATTGTTTCCAAAATGTAGATACCCTTTTCCATCTCCAGAGATTCTGATGCAGTAGGCCTGTGGAGGGACCTTGGAACTGCACTTTTTTTTTTTTTTTTTTTGAGACAGAGTCTCACTCTATCACCCAGGCTGGAATGCACCACCACCACACCCAGCTAATTTTTTGTATTTTTAGTAGAGACGGGGTTTCATTGTGAGCTAGGATGGTCTCGATCTCCTGATCTCGTGATCCGCCCCCCTCGGCCTCCCAAAGTGCTGGGATTACAGATGTGAGCCACCTCGCCTGGCTGGAACTGCACTTTTAATGGGTAGTCTTTGAACTAGACTTTGAGAAATAAGCATGGTAATGGAAAAATCATGGATTTGAATTTAGGGGAAAATATCCCATTGCTGGTGACCTTGGGTGAGTTATCTGACTCTCTCAACCTTAGTTTCCTCAAATATGTAAAAATAGTGTTACTAATACCCACCTTGCAAAGGTGTTGTGAGAATTAAAGATAATATACATAAAGAATCAGTAGTATATAGAGAGCATGGTAGGTACCAAACAAATTTTATAAACGTTATGAGAAAGACAGTCTAGTGAACAGGTTAATTGCATTCAGATTCTTCCAGTTCTCTTTCAACATAAAAATGAAAAATCCCAGAAATCCCAGTGGCTGGACAACAGCCTCTCAGCTTCTGGAAGAAGTCCCTCGAGGGAACAATGACTGGAGAGTTATCTGCCTCACGAAGGTCTCTGGAGCTGGGTCAATGGAGCAGAGTTTCTATGATGATGCTGTTCACACTTTCACACTTTAATAAAAGATCCTGAAAATGAATTTCTTCCTGGATTTAGTTCCAAGAGTAAAAGTATCTTAAAAGTTTCTTTAACCATCAATCTATTGTAATCCCAGCACTTTGGGAGGCTGAGGCAGGTGGATCATTTGAAGTCAGGAGTTTGAGACCAGCCTGGCCAACATGGTGAAACCCCATCTGTACTAAAAATACAAAAATTAGCTGGGTGTGGTGGCGCAACCTGTAATCCTAGCTACTTGGGAGGCTGACGCAGGAGAATCACTTGAACCCGGGAGGCGGAGGTTGCAGTGAGCCGAGATCACGCCATTGCACTCCAGCCTGGGCAACAGAGCGAGATTAAGTTTCAAAAATAAACAAATAAATAAATAAAAATAAATATCGGTCTATTTTTTAAAGAGAATTTTTATCTGACGTTTTACAGCAAAATTTTATAAACCTGTGAGTTTGTATCTTTTTCCAGGGAAATAACTCACAGACTTCATCAGATTCTCCAGGGGATCCAGAGCCCAAAAAATGAAAACAGCCACTGGCTTAGAGGCAAACAGATTATTCTTGTTTTTGGGTGACTGACCTCCTAGTCTGCTGGGGACTCAGGGAGTAGGGGAGATGCTCCTGGGATGTGGGACTTTCAGTACTAACACTGGGATGGTACCAGGCAAACCAGGACAAGTTGGTCACCCTACCTTTTGCAGTAACTTAATCTGTTTTCGCAACTGAAATACAGAGTTCTCCTCTTCAGGAGAATTGCCTCTGTCCTGCTGTGTTCCGTTGATGTATTAGTCATGTTGCATCTGAGTGTTTCTGGGAGGAAGGAAGACATACTTTTCTTTCTTTTTTTTTTCTGGAATTTTGTTTTTCTTGAGATGGAGTCTCCCTCTGTCACCCAGGCTGGAGTGCAGTGGCACCATCTCGGCTCTCTGCAGTCTCCACCTTCTGGGTTCAAGTGATTCTCCTGCCTCAGCCTCCTGGTGTAGCTGGGATTACAGGCATGCGCCACCACGCCCAGCTACTTTGTATTTTTAGTAGTGACGGGCTTTCACCATGTTGGCCAGGCTGGTCTCGAGCTTGTGACCTCAGGTGATCCCCCTGCTGGGCTTCCTAAAGTGCTGGGATTACAGGTGTGAGCCACTGCTCCCCGCCTGGAAATTATTTTTTCTCACGTTTGAGACAGCTAGTCGGGGTTGTTGATGAAGCCATGCCTATAATAGTTTAGTAAATACTCTTATTATGCATTTGGTATCATTATCTGTTCTTTATAGCAATACAACATTAATAGAAAAATCATACTATTAAGTGGAAAATTGTAAAACAAATGACAAAGACATAATATGTATACTACAAAAAGGTTCTTACGAACTGTGAAGAAATAGGCGAAAGGTCTAAAAGAAAAATGAGCAAATAATGGAAATAGGCAATTGACAGAAAAGAAAAACTAAATGGTTTGCATACAAATAATATGGTTGAATTCAGTATTGATCAGGGGCCTACAAATTAAAGTAACAATGAGATGCCACTTTTAGCCAACAGAGTGGCAAAATTTAAAAGAAGAGTGATAAGAACTATTGCTGCCAGAGAGGAAAAAATCACTCCCGTGAATTTCTTTTGGAAATATAAATGTTAATCCTTTTTTTAATGTTGATTTTTAAGTTCTGGGGTACATGTGCAGGATGTGCAGTTTGGTTACACAGGCAAATGTGTGCCACAGCGGTTTGCTGCAGATGTACCTTTCAATAAAGCGTACTCACTCCCTGCTAGCACCTCCCGGGGAACCAGCTGGGTGGAGAGGATGGACGCACCCTCCCGGGAAGGCAAAACTCTTGCCCTGGGACACAAAGCCCTGAAAGTTTGTGCTGCTCTTTCCAGTGAGAGATAAAAGGGTGGGCTCAGGAGGCAGTGCCCACCACTGGCAGGCAGAGCTCTTGGATTCTTGGCTAACTCTTCTCAATCTCCCTCCAGTTTGTCTTTTAAGACTTTTATGGTATTTCACTTTATTCAGAAGCTTTTAAGTTTTATAAGATCAAATCTGTCAGTCTCTTTCTTTATGGCTTCTGAATTTTATGTCTTGATTAGAAAACCATCCTCACATCAAGATTAGAACAGTATTCTGCTGTTTTTTTCTGTGAAAGCAGCCATAGCTAAATCATGAGTGCGGCTGTGTTCCAATAAAACTTTTTTTATGAACACTAAAATGTGAATTTGAACAGGATCAAGTTGTCGGCCTCTCACTCCTATAAACAGCTCCAGCCAGAAAATAAAACATCTGTGGATATGATACATTATTAATGCCTAGACTTAAAACATCAACCATAAGCTCCTCAAATGATAATTTGAGGATATGGTATTCTTGAATGATTTCTGTTTCTGCCTAGACTGAAACCATTACCTTTTGTCTTAGAACTTATACTTTCAGCTTCATTTCTAAACAGAATTTCTGAAGTTAACATAAAACATTAAATAAAATAAAAATAACCATCATCAGCTGCAGGCTGGATAGGAATTCCATTCCGGTATCTTTCAAACTAGAATAGCGGAGTTTTATCTTCTGTGAGTTATCAAGGGCAAAAAGGCAGAGGGTAACCCAAGAAACCGAGCCAAGTCTGTAGCGAATGTCCTTTTCAGCAAAGTTGTGAAAAAGATGTTTCATTCTCTGGCTAGGCGTGGTGGCTCACGCCTGTAACCTTGGCACTTTGGGAGGCCGAGGAGGGCAGATCACTTAAGGTCAGGCGTTCAAGACTAGCCTGGACAACATGGCGAAACCCTGTCTCTACTAAAAATACAAAAACTTAGCCAGGCGTGGTGGCAGGCACCTGTAACCCAGCTACTCCGGAGGCTGAGGCAGGAGAATGGCTTGAACCCGGGAGGTGGAGGTTGCAGTGAGCTGAGATGCTGTCTTGAATGTGGGGCCACCATGATGAGACTAGTGTCCTCGTAAGAAGAGAAAGAGAAAGAAGAGAAGACAAGGCCATCTGCAAGCCGGGAAGAAGGCCCTCACCAGACATGGAATGCACTGGCATCCTGATCTTGGAATTCCCAGCCCTCAGCACTGTGAGGAATAAATTTCTGCTGTGTAAGCCATCCAGTCTATGGTATTTTTGTTATAGCATCCAAACTGCCTGAGACAGGGAATGACTGCTGAATGGGCACAAGGTCTACCTTGGGGGTGATGAAAATGTTTTTGAGCTAGATAAAGGTGATGGTTGTACAATATTGTGAATATATTTAATTGCACACTTTAAGATGGTTAATTTTATGTTATCTGAATTTCACCTCAATAAGAAAAAGAAGGCTGGGTGCTGTGGCTCATGCCTATAATCTCAGCCCTTTGGAAAGCCAAGATGGGTGGATAGCTTCAGTCTGGGAATTCAAGACTAGCTTGGGCAACATAGCAAAACCCCATCTCCACAAAAAAATACAAAAATTAGTCAGGTGCAGTGATAGCACTTGTAGTCCCAGCTACTAGGGAGGCTGAGGTGGGAGACTTGCTTGGGCCTGGGAGATCAAGGCTGTAGTGTGCCAAGATCACACCACTGCACTCCAGCCTGGGTGACAGAGTGAGAGACCTTGTCTCAAAAAATGAAAGAAAAAAAGAAAATGAAAAGAGGCAGGGCACAGTGGCTCATGCTTGAAATTCTAGCAGCTCATTAAGCTGAGGTTGGAGAGCTGCTTGTGCCTAGGAGTTTAAGACCAGCCTGGGCAACATAGCAAGACCCCATCTCTATAAAAAAATTTACAAGTTAGCCATGCACGATGGCATGCACCTGCAGTCATAGCTACGTGGACAGCTGAGGCAGGAGGATCACTTGAACCAGGGAGCTTGAAGCTGCAGTGAGCTATGATTGTGCCACTGCACTCCAACCTGGGTGACACAGCGAGACCCCATCTCTTAAAAAAGAAGAGGAAGAAGAAGAAAAAACAAATAGTTACACCATCAAAAAAGTGAAAAGACAACCCATAGAATGGGAGAAAATATTTGCATATTTGACAAGGCACTTGCTTCCAAAATACATAAAGAACACTTACAACTCAACAGTAAAAAGATAAATAACTCAATTATAGAGTGGGTAGAGGCTTTAAAAAGACATTTTCCAAAAGAATTTATATGAATGGCCAATAAGCACATAAAAAGATGCTCAACATAATCATTAGAGAAATGCAAATCATAACTACCGTGAAACACCACCTCACTCCCGCCAGGATGGCTACAATAAAAAAGACAGACAATAGCTAGTGTTAGTGAGGATGTGGAGAAACTGGAACCCTCACTCATTGCTGGTGGGAATGTGGTGCAGTCACTTTGGAAAACAGTGTGGCAATTCCTTAAAATGTTCAACAGAGTTACCATATGACCCAGCAATCCTATTCTTATGGAGAAATGAAACACATGTCCACACAAAAACCTGTCTACAAATATTAGTAGCAGTATTATTCATAATAGCTAAAGGGTGAAAACAGCGCAAATGTCTATTAACTGATGAATGGGTAAACAAAATATGGTATGCCTATACAATGGAAGGTTTTTCTGGCAATAAAAAGAACTTAAGTACTGATACATACTACAACATGTATGAAACCAGAAAACATTATGCTAAGTGAAAGAAGCCAGACACTAAAGGCCACCTGTTGTATGATTTAATTCATGTGAAGGAGTTGCCTAGGGCTGGGGGTAGGGAGATGGGAGTGGTGACTAATGGGTACAGGGTTTCTTTTTGAGATTATAATGTTCTAAAATTAGATTATGGTGTTGACTGGACAACTCTGTGGATATGCCAAAACCATTGAATCGTACACATTAAATGAGTGAATGTATATGATATATGAATTATAGCTCAATAAAGCTGTCATAGAAAAAAATATAACAAAGAGATTAAAATCATAATGGCAGGCCAGGCAAGGTGGCTCACAGCTGTAATCCCAGCACTTTGGGAGGCCAAGGTGGGTGGATCACTTGAGGCCAGGAGTTCGAGACCAGCCTGGCCAACATAGTGAAACCTCATCTCTACTAAAAATACAAAAAGTAGCTGGGTGTGATGGTGTGCACCTGTAACCCCAGCTACTCAGGAGGCTGAGGCAGAAGAATCACTTGAACTTGGGAGGCAGACACTGCAGTGAGCCAAGATTGCACCACTGCACTCCAGTCTGGGCGACAGAGTGAGATTCCGTCTCAACAACAACAAAAAAAATCATAATGGCAACTGAAACAGTTATATATTATTGAGCAACAAGGTACCTCAAAACTTAGCAGCTTACAGTAGCAAAGATTATATCACACAGTTGCTAAGGGTCGGGGATCCTGGAGTGGCTTTGCTGGGGAATTCTGGCTCAGTTTCTCGTAAGGTTGAGGTCATGTTGCCCAGCTGATGCTGCCATCTCTGGAGATTCAGCTGGGGCTGGAGGATCTCTTGTTAAATTCATGTGGCTATTGGCAGGAGGTTTTAGTTCTTTGCCAGATGGGTCTTTCCATGGGACTGTTCATGACTTAACTTCCCCTAGAGTGAACGGTGAGAGAGGGAGAGTAAGAGAGCCCAAGACAGAAATCGTGGTCTTTTATAGCTTAGTCTTAGGAGGAGCACACCTCCACGTCTGCAGTATTCTGTTGGTCACACAGACCACTCCTGGGACTATATACAAGGAGGTGAATACCAGGAGGTGGGGATCATTGGAAGTCATCTTGGGCCACAATGTTATAACCACATGTATCACAGCAACAAATACCCAAAGTGTGGCAGAAACTGCTTAGTGTCCCCTAATGTCCATTCTTCCTCTTTTCTACAGTATCAAGCCCCTCCTTCCACGTTTTAGCTGGGCTCATGGCTGCCCACTTCATTTTCTAGCCCACCTTTGCAACCAGATTTTGCCATTTGATTAAGGTCTGGCCAGAGGGAAGTATGAGGAAGTGACGGGTATAACATTCTGGAGTGTGTTTACTGAAGAGAGGGGCTGGACGCTTCCAACTCCTCCTGTCCTGTTACAGGTAATATGGATGTTGGCTGAAGCGCCATCTTAGACCATGAGAGCCAGGGCTACACTCTACAGCTGGTAGAGTAGAAAGCTGGAAGCAGCCTGGGTTCCAGGAAAGTGCAGATTTACTATACCAGAGGCATGAGTCTTAGCTCCGGATTTTTATGAGATATTCCATCTTGTTTAAGGATCTGAATAATATAGGTATATAGAAAGTATAATACACATACGGAGAAAATTGCAGTGCTCTGTTGAATGACATACAGGAAGACATAAGTAAACAGAGAACTATACCGTGTCTGTATTTGGGAAGACTGAGTATCCTAAGAAAGGCAGCTGTCTCCAAATCTATACATTCGATGAATTTTTCAATAAAACTCTTGACCATCTTTCTTGCAGAATTTACTAAGTTGGTTCTACAAATTCAAAAAGATTGCAAAGTTCTTTGTGAGAGTAAAGGTCCAAGCATAATCAAGACAATTTTGCAGAATGATACAAAGTGAGGGCTTTAAAATATAAACTTAGTGTCTAAAAGTTAAAACAGAATGATGAGTGCAAAGAGGCTTCAACAGCACCCTAAACCTGTACTTTAACTGTCACATTTAATTAAAAAACAAAAAACATTTATAGCAAGTTTGGCAAATGTTAACATTTATTATGTTTG
>NW_012104142.1:4538930-4544050 GCF_000951045.1 Mandrillus leucophaeus | reverse complement strand
TGTAACTGATAAAGCTTCTCTCTACACATTTGAAAGATCATAAAAAACAGAAATTCAAAGCTGTTCAGATCATTTCTGCTTACTTCTATGAAATAAATGCCTAAGATATCACATCAGGGTGATTTCTTTGCTCTTTGCTCAATCATGCTCTAGGTTTATGGAATCTTGCTTGAATTTCCTGCAAGTTAAAACCCTTTTGTGGTGTTGTTACAACTCCGATTCCTTAAGTGTGCGATCAAGTTGTGTTCTGCTTGTTCTTTGAGTGGTGTATGGTCTTGCAGTGGTTAAGGAATGAGGAAACTTGAGCTTTAGTTGGGTTTTGCCATGGCCCTTATCTTCAAGGTTATGCATTTAAAAAACATTAGAAATGTCAGTAAAGAAGTGCTCACTGAGTGCGGTGGCTCACGCCTGTAATCCCAGCACTTTGGGAGGCCGAGGCAGGTGGATCACTTGAGGTCAGGAGTTCAAGACCAACCTGGCCAACATGGTGAAACCCTGTCTCTTCTAAAATTACAAAAATTAGCTGGGCATGGTGGCACATGCCTGCAATCCCAGCTACTTGGGAGGCTGAGGCACGAGAATTGCTTGAACTCAGGAGGCAGAGGTTGCAATAAGCCAAGATCACACCACTGTACTCCAGCCTGGGTGAGAGAGAGAGAACCTATCTCAAAAAAAAAAAAGCTCATGAGATTTTTTGAGATTAGGAGAAAAAGTCAAAGTCGTCTGAAAGTCATTATTCTTCTGTGAGAAGAATCATCATCATCATCACCTGATTTGGATGTGAGGAACAGTGACTTTTAAAGAAAAAGTGAAATATGCTTTTAGAAAATTTTCCTTTGATGAATGTTCCCAAATGCTTGATTTCTAAATATTTCTTCTTGCTTTCCTTTCTTCCTCCTGCAAGGAAAGGCACCGATGCCCAGACCTGGCTACAAGCCCCAAGAGCCCAACGGCTGCGGCTCCTATTTCCTGGGTCTCAAGGTACCAGAAAGTGTATGTACTGCCAGCATTACCTTCTTGGTTGATTGGTTCTGACTGAGAGCAATCCTAGAGTTATCCTTGATGGAAGTGATTGTTTCTGGAAAAAAGTTGAGCAATACAATTAAGTATTTTAAGGATATGAGGGAGAGAATTTTCGAAGAAGATATGTGATTTCCTTTCCCCAGGGACAGCTGTCCCTCAAATAAACCCTTGGTAGTGGATCAGAACTTTGAAATCACCAGTGAAAATGTCAGCTGAGACTTAGGACATCACGACATAACTTAATTTGAGATAGATCTGACAGGTTTGACTTATTGAAATTAGTGGACCATTCCAGTGACATGCCGGAGCCAGCTGGTGCTGGCCAGTGAGAGCTGATTGTTACATATCATCATGACTTTTGCAAGCAGCTGACTTCATGTTAGTAGTGCCAAACTGGCTATGTTTGGAGTGCTGACATCGTAGAAATCTGCAAACACACAAACATACCCCATGCCCTGCTAATTTTTGTATTTTTGGTAGAAACAGGGTTTCACCATGTTGGCCAGGGTGATCTCGAACTCCTGACCTCAAGTGATCCACCCACCTCGGCCTCCCAAAGGTGACTGGGATTATAGTCATGAGCCACCACGCCCAGACACATGTGGCATTTTATGAACTTAGTTACACAGTTTATGCCACTACATTTACAGTTGTTTATAGGATGCTTAGTAAGCATGGGTGTGTGTGAGATGTTGTGGTTTAACTACAGCCCTCTTGTGATCAGGAGCTGTGTGTTCTATACCCACACTACTTTCCAACACATCCACACACACTCACACACACACACCTTTAAAATAGTGCTGTCTGGGATGCTGGTGATCTCTTGATGAACTGAGGCTGAATTTTTTTATACTTCTTAGCCGTAGAATCCTTTGCTCACACAAAATCTCACATGGGAATGTTAAGTGTTAATTAATTTAGAAGCCCTGTGGCTCTGCTCTCTTGACTACCCTTCCGGTCTCTATTTTCATTACTGTAAGCTGCCTCTGAATTGTAAAATTACTAACATCTAAAAAAAAAAAAAAAAAAAAAAGGTGAAAAATGGGCCAGAATCGCTTATTGAACTAATAACTAAGTAACAATGAAAACTTGTGATCCTGTGACTGTTGGCATTTTACTGAGTCATTGGTGTTTCTGAATTGATCGGGATATGCAATAGAAATGTGAGAACCGGCTAGTTAATAACAAGGTGGGCAAGGTTGCCTAAGGTCCTTAGTCTAAACGTGGCATTTCTTCCCCTTCTTTTCCCTTTCTTCCCTTTTCCCCAGATGGACTTGGGCATTCCAGCAATGACCAAGTGCTGCAACCAGCTGGACGTCTGCTATGACACGTGCGGTGCCAACAAATATCGCTGCGATGCAAAATTCCGATGGTGTCTCCACTCCATCTGCTCTGACCTTAAGCGGAGTCTGGGCTTTGTCTCCAAAGTGGAAGGTAGGTATCTCAATGGCATGTACAGTGCACAGGGAGTTTTGTTCCTGTTTTCACGCTGAGATATAGCCAGAACCCCTTGACTCAAAGAGATCATCAGAGCTAACTGAATATTCTTGACAGAACACTGTGGCTGAGCAAGAAATGGTGAAGGAAAGATTCTGGGCACTCCTTCACTAAAGTTCTTGCTGTCCTGCCCGCGAGCTGCTGGCACCACTCCTGAAGGTAAACGACTACACCAAAGCCTTCCCAGAAAAAATAAAAATCTATCATTTAAGGCTGGAGAAGGAATTGCCCAACTGGCTTGGATTATCCATTCCACTGTTAAATGATTTTTCATATCAGGAATTATTCCTTATAGGACCACTTGGTTTGGCTTAAGCCTTTTTTGTTTGTTTGTTTTGTTTTCAGTCAGGGTAGGAATTCAAGAAACCTTTTCTGTGTAAAGATCTCTATACACTTGAGGACAATTATTTTATTTAAAAATTTAAAAAAATTTTTTGAGACAGAATCTCATTGCGTCACCCAGGCTGGAGTGCAGTGGTGTGATTTTGGCTCACTACAACCTCTGTTTCCGGGTTCAAGTGATTCCTGTGCCTCAGCCTCCCATGTAGCAGGGATTATAGGCATGTGCCACCATGCCCAGCTGATTTTTGTATTTTTAGTAGAGATGGGGGGGTCTCGCCATGTCGCCCAGGCTGGCCTCGAACTCCTGAACTCAAGTGATCTGCCTGCCTCAGCCTCCCAAAGTGCTGGGATTACGGGCGTGAGCCACCATGCCCAGCAAGGATAGTTATTTTAAACAACTGCTTTGCTACCTAGTTTCTAGCACTGACTATTTCTTTTTCCTAATTTACTTAGGAAGCTTTTACTCTCTCAGTTTCTGAAGCCAGGATATTGTATCCAGGTGTGAATTAGCATTTTCTATTTTTAGAAGACAAGAGTTGAAATGCAGGCTGATAAAGAGCTGGCTCCACACCACAGACAGTGTCTGCAGCAGAGAGAATTTTGGATCTTTTCATAGATCAATGTCTAGAGTGCAGTCTGGAGGTGAAGGTGTGAGGGCTTGGAAATGTGAATAATTCAGTGTGCCCGATGAAAGGGAGTATCATCCTATTTTGTTTCTACAGAGGATGAAAAAGTGCCTGCTGCTAATCTATGGTCAGGTCAAGTTACTTTCTGCAAGCAATGTCCTATTGATTCATTCTCCCAAGTATCTCTTTCATATCCCACTTGCCTGGTTACTGCAAATTAACCCAGTCTCTGTGTCCCATCTCATTGATGGTCACCATTGGGACCAGATATGCCACACAAATCTGATCATCTTGACCCCCTGTGTAAATCATTCAATACATTCCTCCTTATGGATTAAATCCAGACTCCTCAGTATGCCGTACATGGCCCTTTCTGATTCAGCCCTAGCCTTCCTCTCCACCATCATCTTGGGCATTCCTGGTCTCTCTCCTGACTCCTGCCTCAGTGGGCTCAGAACTGTCCCTTCGTAGATTCTACAAAAAGAGTGTTTCCAACCTGGTGAATCAAAACACAGGTTCCATTCTGTGAGGTGAATCCACACATCATAAAGCACTTTCACAGATAGCTTGTTTCTAATTTTTTTTTTTTTTTTTTTTTTGTACGTTACTCGATTTTTCCTTATAGGCCTCAATGGTCTCAGAAATACCCCTTCTTAGATTCTACAAAAAGAGTATTTCGAACCTGGTGAATCAAAACACAGGTTCCTTTCTGTAAGATGAATCCACACATCACAAAGCATTTTCAGATAGCTTGCTTCTAGTTTTTATCGCGGGATATTAGATGTTTTTCTTATAGCCCTCAATGGGCTGAGAAATGTCCCTTTGTAGATTCTACAAAAAGCGTGTTTCCAACCTGGTGAATCAAAACACAGGTTCCGTTCTGTGAGATGAATCCACCCATCATACAGCATTTTCAAAGATTGCTTATTTCTCATTTTTATCACAGAATATTCTATTTTTCCTTATGGGCCTCAGTAGGCTCAGAAATGTCCCTTCGTAGATTCTGCACAGAGTGTTTCCAACCTGGTGAATAAACTACTTGGGTAGATGGCCCATTCCTTTCTGCCCCTGTGTGAAACGCACTAATCATTCATTTTTTGTTGTTGTTGAAACAGATTTATTAAGTTACAATTCACACACGATACAATTCACCCATTTAAATGCTTTTAAATATGTTCACAGAATTATGCAGTCAATCCCACAGTCAATTTTAGAACATATTCATCACCCTGAAAAGGAACCCCAGGGCCATTAACAGTCTCTCCCCAAACTCCCCCTGCCCAGCTTGAGGAAATCACGAATCTACTTTCTACCTCTAGAACTGCCTGTTCTGGACATTTAGTATAAATGGAATCATATAATATATGGTTTTCTGTGACTGACTTACTTTACTTGGCAAGGTTTATCCATGTTGTAGAATGTATCAGTATTCCATTCCTTTTTATTGCCAAATAATATTCCATTGTATGGCTGTATTGTATTTTCTTTTTTTTTTTTTTTTTTTTTTTTTTTTTTATTCTTTAAGTTCTAGGGTACGTGTGCACAACGTGCAGGTTTGTTACATATGTATACATGTGCCATGTTGGTGTGCTGCACCCATTAACTCGTCATTTACATTAGGTATATCTCCTA
>NW_012104142.1:4533359-4534224 GCF_000951045.1 Mandrillus leucophaeus | reverse complement strand
TTTTTCCTTCATTTCAACTTTGGTGAATCTGACAATTATGTGTCTTGGAGTTACTCTTCTCGAGAAGTATCTTTATGGCATTCTCTGTATTTCCTGAATTCGAATGTTGGCCTGCCTTGCTAGGTTGGCCTGCCTTGCTAAGTTCTCCTGGATAATATCCTGAAGAGTGTTTTCCAACTTGGTTCTATTCTCCCTGTCACTTTCAGATATACCAATCAAACGTAGATTTGGTCTTTTCACACAGTCACATATTTCTTGGAGGCTTTGTTCATTTGTTTTTACTCTTTTTTCTCTAAACTTCTTGCTTCATTTCATTAATTTGATCTTCAATCACTGATACCCTTTCTTCCACTTGATTGAATTGGCTACTGAAGCTTGTGCATGCATCATGTAGTTCTCATGCCATGGTTTTCAACTCCATCAGGTGGTTTAAGGTCTTCTCTATGCTGTTTATTCTAGTTAGCCATTCTTCTATTCTTTTTTCAAGGTTTTTAGCTTCTTTGCGATGGGTTCAAACATCCTCCTTTAGCTTGGAGAAGTTTGTTATTACCGATCGTCTGAAGCCTTCTTCTCTCAACTCGTCAAAATCATTCTCCGTCCAGCTTTGTTCCATTGCTGGTGAGGAACTGCATTCCTTTGGAGGAGAAGAGGCTCTCTGATGTTTAGAATTTTCAGCTTTTCTGCTCTGATTTCTCCCTATCTTTGTAGTTTTATCTACCTTTGGTCTTTGATGATGGTGACCTACAGATGAGGTTTTGGTGTGGATGTCCTTTGTTTGTTAGTTTTCCTTCTAACAGTCAGGACCCTCAGCTGCAGGTCTGTTGGAGTTTGCTGGAGGTCCACTCCAGACCCTGTTTGCCTGGGT
>NW_012104142.1:4527973-4529149 GCF_000951045.1 Mandrillus leucophaeus | reverse complement strand
CCTGGGTTCAAGCGATTCTCCTGCCTCAGCCTCCTGAGTAGCTGGGATTACAGGCGCCCGCCACCATGCCTGGCTAATTTTTGTATTTTTAGTAGAGACAGTGTTTCACCATGTTGGCCAGGCTGTTCTGGAACTCCTGACCTCAGGTGCTCCACCCGCCTTGGCCTCCCAAAGTGTTAGGATTAAAGGCGTGAGCCACTGCATCTGGCTGAATGTTTTTATCATGAAAAAGTGTTGGATGTTTTCAAATGTTTTTTCTGCATCTATTGAGATGATCATGTGGTATTTGTTCTATATTCTATTGATGTAGTGTATCATATTAATTGATTTTAGTATAGTTTAGCATTATTGGGCTAAATCCCACTTAGTCATGATGTAAACCTTTTTATATGTTGCTGGATTCAGTTTACTAGTATTTTGTTAAGGATTTTGCATCTATAGTCACAAGAGATACTAGTCTATAGTTTGTTATTTTTGTGATGTCTTTGGTTTTGGTATCAGAGTAATATTGACCTCGTAAAATGAGTTGGGCAATGATCCCTTCTCTCCTAATTTTTTAAAAAGTTTAGAAAGGATTGATATTAATTCTTTAAATGTTTGGTAAAATTCCCCAGTAAAGCCAAGTAGAACTGGATTTCTTTGGGGAAGTTTTTAATTACTAAATCACCAGCTTGGGTTAGTAATTGTATTTGTATACACTAACAATCTATTCATATTTTCTATTCTTCTTGAGTCAGTTTCAGCAGTTCATGTCTTTCTACGAACTTGTCCATTCCATCCAAGTTATCCACATTTTTTGGCATGTAGTTATTCATAGTATTCCCTTATAATCCTTTTTATTTTTATTTTTTTGAGACGGAATCTCACTGTGTAGCCCAGGCTGGAGTGCAGTGGTGCGATCTTGGCTCACTGCAATCTCTGCCCCCGGGTTCACGCCATTCTCTTGCCTCAGCCTCCCGAGTAGCTGAGACTACAGGCGCCTGCCACCACACCCTGCTAATTTTTTGTATTTTCCGTAGAGACAGGGTTTCACTGTGTTAGCCTAGAGGGTGTCGTTAGCCAAGAGGTCTCCTGGCCTCTGATCTGCCTGCTTCGGCCTCCCAAAGTGCTGAGATTACAGGCGTGAGCTACTGTGCCTGGCCCTAATCCTTTTTATTTCTGTAAGATTGTTGGTGA
>NW_012104142.1:4527255-4527923 GCF_000951045.1 Mandrillus leucophaeus | reverse complement strand
TGGTCTAAAATTCTTTTTTTGTTGTGTCTCTGCCAGGCTTTGGTATCAGGATGATATTGGCCTCATAAAATGAGTGAGGGAGGATTCCCTCTTTTTCTATTGATTGGAATAGTTTCAGAAGGGATGGTACCACCTCCTCTTTGTACCTCTGGTAGAATTCAGCTGTGAATACATCTGGTCCTGGACTTTTTTCGGTTGGTAGGCTATTAATTATTGCCTCAATTTCAGAGCCTGATATTGGTCTATTCAGAGATTCAACCTCTTCCTGGTTTAGTCTTGGGAGGGTGTATGTGCAGGAATTTATTCATTTCTTCTTCATTTTCTAGTTTATTTGCGTAGAGGTGTTTATTGTATTCTCTGATGGTAGTTTGTATTTCTGTGGGATCAGTGGTGATGTTCCCTTTATCATTTTTTTATTGCATCTATTTGATTCTTCTCTCTTTTCTGCTTCATTAGTCTTGCTAGTGGTCTATCAATTTTGTTGATCTTTTCAAAAAACCAGCTCCTGGATTCATTGATTTTTTTGAAGGTTTTTTTGTGTCCCTATTTCCTTCAGTTCTGCTCTGATCTTAGTTATTTCTTGCCTTCTGCTAGCTTTTCAATGTGTTTGCTCTTTCTTCTCTAGTTCTTTCAATTGTGATGTTAGGGTGTCAATTTTAGATCTTTCC
>NW_012104142.1:4520212-4522411 GCF_000951045.1 Mandrillus leucophaeus | reverse complement strand
AAAAGTGCAGTATTAGGGTGGGAGTGTCCTGATTTTCCAGGTACCATCTGTCACGGCTTCCTTTGGCTAGGAAAGGGAATTCCCTGACCCCTTGCACTTCCCGGGTGAGGCGATGCTTCGGCTCACACTCCGTGGGCTGCACCCACTGTCCAACAAACCCCAGTGAGATAAACCTGGTACCTCAGTTGGAAATGCAGTTGGAAATGCAGAAATCACACATCTTCTGTATCGCTCACGCTGGGAGCTGTAGACTGGAGCTGTTACTATTTGGCCATCTTGGAACCTCCCTCAACATATTTTTTTTATCCATTCATCAATTGATGGACATTTGTGTTGTTTCTACCCTCTGGCTATTATGAATAATACTGCTATGAACATTTATGCACAAATTTTTGTGGAAACATATGTTTTAATTTCTTTTGGGTATGTATCTAGGAGAGGAATTGCTAGGTTAAATGGTAACTCTATGTTTAACATTTTGAAAAGCTGCCAAACTGTTTTCCAAAGTGGCCACACCATTTTGCATTCTCACCAGCAAATTGTGAAGGCTCAGGCTCTTCCACATCCTCACCAACATTTGTCATTATCTGTCTTTTTAATTATAGACCCTACTCCCTGTGAAGCTGTATCTCATGGTGATTTTAATTTGCATTTCCCTGACAGTTACTGATGTTGGGCATCTTTTTATGTGCTTATTGGCCATTGCATATATACTTGAATGTCTATTAGGATTCTTTGTCTCTTTTTAAATTGTGTTGTCTTTTTATTATTGAATTGTAAGAGTTCTTTATATATTCAAGTCCTTTATCAGATATACGATTAGCAAACATTTTCTCCCCCTTTTTTTTTGTTTTTTTCCCCTTACTTTCTTGATGGTATTATTTGTAGCACAGAAGTTTCAAATTCTAAGTCCAATTTATCTATTTTTTAATCTGTTCTTTTGTCATTTGTACTTTTGGTGTCATATGTAGTAATGCTTTGCCTAACCCAAGGTCACAAAGATTTACTCATGTTTTCTTCGAAGAGTTTCATTGTTGTAGCTCTTAACATTTAGGTCTGTGATTCATTTTGAATTAATATTTGTATATGGTGTAAGAAAAAGGTACAATTTCATTCTTTTCTATGTGGATATTCAGTTGTTCTGGCACCGTTTGTTGAAAAGACTATTCTTTCCTACATTAAATTATCTTTGCACCCTTGTCAAAAATCAATTGACCATAAAGGTTAAGATTTATTTCTAGATGCTCAGTTCTATTCCACTGATCTATGTCAGGACCATGCTGTCTGTTACTGTTGTTATGCAGTAAATTTTGAAATCAAGATGTGTTCCTAAACTGTGTACTTTTTTGTCAAAACTATTTTGGACATTCTGGATCCCTCACATTTCCATATGAATTTTAGGAACTGTTAGTCAATTTCTCCAAGGAATAGCAGCCAGAATTTTGAGAGGGTTATCATTGAATCTATAGATCAATTTGAGAATATTGCCATCTTAACAAAATTATATTTATATCAATGTCCTTTCCATTTATTTAGGTCTTCTTTATTTCAACAATGTGTTTATAGTTTTCACAGTACAAATCTTGGACTTCTGTTAAATTTATTCCTAAGTATTTTACTCTTTTTAATGCTATTGAAATGTAATTGTATTTAAATTTTATTTTCAGATCATTTACTAATAATGTATAGAAATACATTTGATTTTTGTACATTGATCTTATATCCTGCAACACAGCTGAAATAACTCCTTAGTTCTAATTGATTTTTTTCATGGATTCCATAGGTTTTTCTATATATAAGATAATGCCATCTGCTTTTCATCTTCCTTTACAATTTGGATTTTTAAAATTTTTTTCTCTTGCCTAATTGCCCTGGCTAGAGCTTCCAATACAACATTGAATAGAAGTGTTGTGAGTGGACATTCTTGTCTTGTTTCTGATCTTAGAGTAAAAGCATTTCATCTTTCACCATTGAGCATGATTGTTAGCTATGGCTGTCTCTAGATGGGCTTTATCAGGTTGTGGGAGTTCTCCTCTTTTCCCAGTTTGTTTTTTTTTTTTTTTTTTTTAATTCTTCTTGGGAGTTTTTCTTTTTTGTCCTGGCAGGAGTGCAGTGGCAGGACCTCGGCTCACTGAAAGCTCCACCTCCTGGGTTCACGCCATTCTCCTGCCTCAGCCTCCAGAACAGCTGGGACTACAG
>NW_012104142.1:4513296-4519169 GCF_000951045.1 Mandrillus leucophaeus | reverse complement strand
TTTTTTGTATTTTCCGTAGAGACAGGGTTTCACTGTGTTAGCCTAGAGGGTGTCGTTAGCCAAGAGGTCTCCTGGCCTCTGATCTGCCTGCTTCGGCCTCCCAAAGTGCTGAGATTACAGGCGTGAGCTACTGTGCCTGGCCCTAATCCTTTTTATTTCTGTAAGATTGTTGGTGACATTTCTCTCTTATTCCTGAATTTGGTAATTTGAATCCTCTCTTTTTTTCTTGGTTAGTCTAGTTAAAAGTTTGTCAACATTTTTTATCTTTTCAATGAACCAACTTAAAAAATTTGATATATCATTCACATACCATAAAATATACCCTTCACTTCAGTGGTTTTTGTATATTCACAGAATTGTACAACCATCACCACAATCTAATTCTAGAACATTTTCATTAGTCCCAAAAGAAACCCTGTAGCCATTAACAGTCATTACTCATTACCTTCCCTACCCCACCCCAGCCCTAGACAATCACTGTTTTACTCTCCGTATGGATTGCCTATTCTGAAAATTTCATATAAATGGAATCATACAATATGTGGCCTTTTGTGTCCGGCTTCTTTTGCTTAACATAATGTTTTCAAGATTCATCCATGTTTTAGTATGCATCAGTACTTCGTTTTCCTGACCATTCTTGAAGTTTAAACTTAGATATATTACTTCCCCTAAGATACCTCCCCTAATAACCCTTGCTGCGAAGGGATAGAGACCCTTTCTGTGGGCTCCCATACCACCTTGGGGTTATTTTCATCACGAAGTAGTGTAGCTATCTGTTTACCTGTCCACCTCTTTATCCAAACTGTGGAGTCCTTAAGTTGAGGATGATGCCTTTTGTCTCTGTATCCTTGGCTCCTAAGACAGTGGCTAACGAACATATCCAACACATGCAAATGTTTTTCCATCAGTGAATGGTTGTTCATCCAATACCTGAACAGTGAAAACTCTAGGCGAGGTTGGGTGTGTTCCGAGTGGTATGTCCATAGATGGGAAAGCTATGGGAAACATAAAAGAGGGAGTCTTCTGGAAAAAACATTCTCCACGGAGTGAGCACGGTGGTGTGGGAGGTTCTGGTCGCTCACCATTGTTTTGACCAAGGGCCCACATGCGAGGGCACCTCCAGGTGTCTTCTGCTTTACTGGATTGGGTGGGAGCTTGTCTGAGAATGTTCTCTGGAATGTATGCTCTTCTTTTGAATTCTGTATTTGGATTACTGTCTCTACTTTCCTCTGGGTATCATGTCATCTCTGGAAATACAGTTCCTCTTCAAAATTACTCAGTGTTAACCTTTCTGTCCCTCTTCATCTTTTTCAAGTAGCCTGTGATTCCCTGGTTGACACTGTGTTCAACACCGTGTGGACTTTGGGCTGCCGCCCCTTTATGAATAGTCAGCGGGCAGCTTGCATCTGTGCAGAGGAGGAGAAGGAAGAGTTATGAGGAAGAAGTGATTCCTTCCTGGTTTTGAGTGACACCACAGCTGTCAGCCTTCGAGATGTCAATCGAGTCAGCGTGACTCATTCGTTCTTCCAACAGTTTGGACACCACAAAGCAGGAGAAAGGAAACATTTTTCTACACCTGGAAAGTGAGTCCTATCTTTTGAGGAAAATTGAAAAAAACATGGAGTGGTTTGAAGGCTACTCTTCATTTAAGACTGCTCTCCCCAGCCAAGACACGTTGCCTGGAAATTCAGTTCTTAGCTTAAAGACTAAAATGCAAGAAAACCCTGCAATTCCTGGACCTGACAATTATTTTCATGAATGAAATTGTGGGGAGTACAGGCATTTGGGAGGCAATGACTTTCTGCTGGCCCATGTTTCAGTTGCCAGTAAGC
This sequence comes from Mandrillus leucophaeus, assembly GCF_000951045.1. Taxonomy (NCBI): domain Eukaryota; kingdom Metazoa; phylum Chordata; class Mammalia; order Primates; family Cercopithecidae; genus Mandrillus; species Mandrillus leucophaeus. The sequence continues at coordinate 4,517,337 of NW_012104142.1, read as the reverse complement.
ATCTCACATTTAATAAAGTGTACTTTTTAGAACATTTGGATAGAGATGAATGAATTCCATTATCACCAATATGCTTCCATTTCACTTAGAAGAGACCAAAACCCAACCTGGTAAGTTCCACCAATGACCACAGTTATTCCCACTGATGCTAAAAAGAGAAAACAGGTGGGCAGGTTCAGAGGCTTACCTGATTAAGGCCAATGGAGGAGAAGGTCAGATGGAATTAGGTCTCCGAGGATTCATTTTTCCCTTCGGTGACCTGACCCTGCTGGTATTCCCAGTTACTAAATGACGTTAGAGCCATGCTAAGATCTGAGATGTACTTGGTAAGAGTTACTAACGGAGCTGGCTAGGAAAAGTCCCTGCAGCCTGTCGGGAGTGAGAGACAAGTGGCCATTCCCTAACTTGTGGGTCACAACCCTAACCATGGATTAGAATCACCTGAGAATCCTTTAAAACAAACCAATAAAGAATACACACTGGTATTTTATAAATGTTTTCCAGGTGATTCTGCTGCACAGAAGGGCTGGGGGCCACTAATCTACAGCAGAAATTGGCCCACTAAGTCCTGTGGACCAAGCCTAGCCCAAAACCTGTTTTTGTTGTTGTTGTTGTTGTTGTTTGTTTATTTGTTTGAGAGGGAGTCTCACTCTGCCACCCAGGCTGGAGTGCAGTGGCTAGATCTTGGCTCACTGCAACCTCCGCCTCCTGGGTTCAAGCGATTCTCTTGTCTCAGCCTCCTGAATAGCTGGGATTACAGGTGCCCGCCACCAGGCCTGGCTAATTTTTGTATTTTTAGTAGAGACGGGGTTTCACCATGTTGGCCCGGCTGGTCTCAAACTCCTGACCTCAAATAATCCGACTGCCTCGGCCTCCCAAAGTGCTGGGTTTACAGGCATGAGCCACCACACCTGGCTCAAAGCCTGGTTTTGAATCCTTTTTTGCAATAACCATGCTCACATTTGTTCACATATTCTCTGTGGCTGTCCTTGCACTACAACAGCAGAGTTGAGTAGCTGTGGCAAAGACTGCAGGGCTCAGAAAGCCTAATACATTTACCGGTTGGCTTTTTACAGAAAAAGTTGCTGACTTCTATCTAAATCCTTTTCTCCTTGCCCTTACTTTTGTTAATTTTACTTTTCTACTAAGAACTATTAAATGTAGCATTTTGTTTGTTTGTTTGTTTGTTTGTTTGTTGGGATTTGGGGTTTTTTGGAACAAGGTCTCACTCTGTCACCCAGGCTGGAGCACTACCATGGCTCACTGCAGCCTCAACCTCCTGAGCCCAAGCAATCCTCCTACCTCAGCTCCCCAAGTAGCTGGAACCACAGTGGCACACCACCATGCCAGGCGAATTTAAAACAATTTTTTTGTAGAGACGAAGTCTCACTATGTTGCCTAGGCTAGTCTTGAGCTCCTGGGCTCAAGGAAATCTCCCACGTTGGCCTCTGAAGTGCTGGGATTCCAGGCATGAGCCACTGAGCCCAGACTGCAGCAACTTTTAAAAACTAAAAGCAGAAAAACTTTTCTGATCTTATGTAAAGGCCATAAAATTAATTGGCATATAAAGAAATTGGAGTTAACTGCAGATAAAATTTATCTTTGTGGTTTATATTTTTATTTTTTGTGGTTTATAACTTTATTTCAATAAAACTTATTAAGTACCTACAAAACAGAGTATGGCAGAATTGTATACTTTTTTCTATTATCTTATCAACCTGAGGGTACAGAATACCAAATAACAGGGAATATGGTACCAAACTTTAATTCTGTTACATCTCATTGAAGCACTTAAATACATGTTGATGAATTTATTAATATTTATTAGGTAAAAATATTTCACTTAAGGCAATATATTAGAAATATCAAAAGATGGCCGGGCACGGTGGCTCACGCCTGTAATCCCAGCACTTTGGGAGGCTGAAGTGGGTGGATCACCTGAGACCAAGAGTTCGAGCCAGCCTGGTCAACCTGGAAAAACCCCATCTCTACTAAAAACACAAAATTTAGCTGGGTGTGGTGGTACATGCATGCCTGTAGTCCCAGCCACTCAAAAGACTGAGGCGGGAGAATTGCTTGAACCCTGGAGGCAAAGGTTACAGTGAGCTGAGATTGCGCCTCTGCACTTCACCTGGGTGACAGAGCAAGACTCTATCTCAAAAAAAAAAAAAAAAAAAAAAAAGAGAGAAAAAGAAAAAGAAATTAGTATGAGACAGAAAAACCAAATACTACTTTTAAAATTATATACTATTTTATTGATAAACTTCCAACTCCCCTATCATTAGTCTGTATTTGAATTGAAATTACAAGGTATAACTATTATTTACATATTTAAGGAGTCACTGGGTATTTAAGTCATAATTTCAGTAACTGTTTAATTTTTCTAGGGTTTATTACTTGAAATATTATACCCGGCTTCTGATTTTGTGATCTGATTGCATCGTACACGAGGTATTTAAGTGTAGGAAGGAAATGAGAGAAATGGGGTGAGTGTCTTTCTGGGTGGACAGTTTAGTTTTCAGCCCTAGAAAGATGAAACCCCACCCAGGCCACGTTGTTCAGCAGTGCTGTGGCCTGTGTTGACCGAATGGACCAGAATCAGAGTGAGTTGGTGCTGGGAGTCTGAACTCACAGTGTGAAGTCTGAGCCTAGGTGTTGGCGGATGTTCTTAGAGGGCCGGGGGGAGAAGCTCCAAAGAGCAGAGCCACCCAATACAGGGACTCGAGCTGTGGCTGCGAACTAGTCCTCCCAGTCAATACGGATGGGGCCGCCTGTTAGCGTCTGGCTCTGTAGACCGGCTGAGTCCTCTCCTCCTGCCCCGCGACGCATTCGCCGGTGGCAACCCTGGGCACAGCGGGAACGCTCGTCCAACACTCCACAGACAAGAACCCGGCAGTGCAGAAACACTTCCTGAAGAGATGATCACGATTGTTAATAAAAACAGTAACTGCTGCCACTTGGGGGGCACCCTAAGGGGCCAGACACAATACTTAATGTTCCCAAGCATTAACTCATGTAATCTTAACAAGGACACCCACAAGCGGAGGTTATCATCCCGTTTTACAGATAAGGAAACAGACAGAGAGGTTAAGGAACTTGCCAAAATGTAAACATTTAGTAAAAAATGTGGCAAAGGTTGCATTTAAGTCACGTGGGTGATTAAAAAACCCATATTCATAACTCCTGCATGGAGCTGGAACAGAAGAGGCCTTTGTGAAGCAACATCTACTAGAACATCTTCCTTCTTCACACCAAGGTCTGGGGATAGCATTGGCTCCCATGCACTTGTGCTGTCAAATAACCAGTGTTCTCTGCAAGCGCCTTTCTGTAGGTAACTGCCTGGGCTGCCTGCCTGATTGAGGGCGATCGGGATCAGCCATCATTGTCAGCAGTTGTTCTGTAACCATGGTATAGCTGGAATGGACCCGCATATACTTACAAGCAGTGTGGAAAAGAATGTCGGCCTCTTCAACTTCCTTTTGTTTAAATGTTTCGCAACTACACTCTAACAACAACGATAAAAAAACTTTCAGCTTATCTCACTACAACCTTTTCTATACAGCCCTTTATAACCTCTATCCATGAGTATACATGTTTTTTAAATGTAACATATTTAATATGCCTGTAAATTGCTATGACAACAGTTTTTATGTCTGCTTTTCCCGTATTTATCATTTTAATAACTCTTAATATTGCATTAAATTGATATACTGTGGCCCTTAGCCCTGTTTGTTTGGGGCTTTTTCTTCTACCCCCTTATAACAATGATCTACAGACACTTCCAACACATCTTGTCCATTTTGGCTTAAAAATCTTTCTGGGGCCAGGCACATTGGCTCACGCCTGTAATCCCAGCACTTCGGGAGGCCGAGGCGGGCGGATCACAAGGCCAGGAGATTAAGACTATCCTGGCTAACACAGTGAAATCCTGTCTCTACTAAAAATACAAAAAATAAGCCGGGTGTGGTGGGGACTGCCTGAAGTCCCAGCTACTCGGGAGGCTGAGGCAGGAGAATGGCGTGAACCCGGGAGGCAGAGTTT
>NW_012104142.1:4439748-4513217 GCF_000951045.1 Mandrillus leucophaeus | reverse complement strand
TTTGTTTTTAGGGACAGGGTCTCATTCTCTCACCCAGGCTGGAGTGCAATGGCCTGATCATAGCTCACTGTAACCTTGAACTCCTGGGCTCAAGTGACCTGCCTCAGCCGCCTGAGTAAGCTAGGACTACAGATGTGTGCCACTATGCCCAACTAATTTTAAAATTTTTTGTAGAGAAGAGGTCTTGCTATGTTGCCCAAGCTGGTCTCAAACTCCTGGCCTCAAGCAATCCACCTGCCTCTGTTTTGTTTTGTTTTTAAGAAACTGTCAGAATTGGAATTTTTAGATAAAAGAATATGATGATTTTATGATTATTATTACATATTATCAGACAATGTTCCAGAAAATGTACCAATTTATACTGTCGCTGTATACTTCTCCCTGTAACCTTGTAAGTGTTGTATTTTATAATTTTCATAAATTTAATATGTATAAAATGGTGTCTTATAATTGTTTTCATCAGCACTTAAGTACTATTTTTCAGTGAACATTTCACTATTTGTCTTTTCTGTGAATTTCCTGTCCATATCCCTTGCCATTTGACCAATCACCACACCGACTTTTCAACCATAACTGCCCGCAAAGATTTTAAATTAAATTATGATCCTATAATATTTTCTTTGAACAGCACAGTGATTTTGGCAGGCAGTGGGGTGTGACATGCATGAAAGGGTTAAGCTTCTCAATGGCCAGTTTCTCTGTATTTTTTCTTGAGCCCATGCAGATCCTCACAGTGGGCTGTTAGAATGTCAATATATTGGGACACCAAAAAAAAAAAAAAAAAAAGGCTCAGGTTCAGGGGTTATAAATTAAAGATATTCAACTCACCTTGTGGTCTTTGCCCACAAACTTGAAGACAGGGACCTGGAAGTGCTTTGCTAGGTGATCCCGGGATGTGTACTGCTTTACCGAGTCATCTGAAACGCAGCTGAAAGTAGGGCAGATAGCACATAAGACTTGATTGCTTCAACAGAGGTGGAAAAACAATCTAGCCCAACATTTTGGCCCAAGGAGAGCCAAAGGGGTGGAGGAGGCTGGAGTGTACTCAAGCTTTTTGGGAATGAAAGAAAAATTAAAGTTTTCCCTGTGAAGGCCTCTTCAGACCTAGCCTTTTTCACTAATAGCGTCTGTCCCATTTATCATTCGCCGTACTCACAAACTGGACACCAGTTTGTGTCATGAGCCACTGTGCCCAGCCTAGGAGCCATTTTTGACTCTCCTCTCACTAGTTTTACCTTCAAAATGTCAGTAAGTGGTTCCTGAACTAATAAAGAGCTGACAGTCGTGCCATGCAGTTTTAGTAAATAACTGGGTGTGCTGTGAACTTAGAGGCTGGATGCGAACTAGGGGTGATGAGACCATTCCCGCAGCAGCATTACCCATCCCGGATGAGGTAGTATTTCAGGACCTCGTCGATCTTGGAGGTGGGGGTGGCGAAGCAGCTCTCCACCAAGCTTTCCAAGCCGCTCACGTGCACCAGGGGCTCAATGCCAAAGTAGAGGGAGTCACGAAGCTTGAGGGTAGGCAGAGCTTCCCGGTAAGGTTCCTCAAACTCATTGTCCTTGAAGATCTCCAGAGTGAATGGGAAGATCCCATGATTTCGGCTCATGATTTCTAGTGGGGAGTTTCTAAGGTTGGGAACGTATCCTTCAGAAATGGTGTACAGGCATGGAAACTCGCAGGTCACTGGGATCAGCAGCTTGCTGGTTCGGATGATGAAGTCCCCGCTGCTCCCTGGGGTCTGCTTGGGTAGACCTGTCACGAGGTTGCTGGCCACAATCTTGTCATTCACCACCTGAGCCAGGTGAGGGTGAGGAGAGGAAAGAGATTGTCTGTTTATTTCTACAGAGTTTTTTTTATCCTCCCCTCTCACCTTAACATTCTACCAGCGTCTATCTAACTCAAAACACATTAGAGATTTGGTTGCCTAAGGCTGAGTTTTGTTTTGTTTTGTTTTTTCCCACTGCCCTCCTCTTTTTATCACGCCATCCTGACTGTTAAGAGTCTTAGCTCTACCAAAACACAGCCAGACTGCTTCTTTAAGTGGGACCCTGTTCTGCTCCTTATCTCTGGGGGGGACCTCCCAACTGGGGCCTCCTACTGGCTCTGCCCATATTCTCCAGCAGACAGAGTTTTGATTTCTACCTGTGATGGAGTGCCAAGGGGGAGGGGTAGGCTGTTTGGACAACTGTTTGGACAACTCAGCCATTTTAGCCTGCAGGGAGTCCAAACTGTCTAGAAGTGGATGCAGTACCCCAGGATGGCATAGCTGCTCTAGGAAAGCATGGCCACACGGCTTCTTTAAGCAGGTCCTCGATCCTTTTCCTCCTGGCTGGGTGAGATCTCCCAAATGGGGTACCAGTCACCTCCTAAAGGTGTGTTCAGGTAAGCAACAGGTCTGTACCCACTGGGATGGAGCTCCCAGAGGAAGGGGCAGGCCACCATCTTTGCTGTTTCAGCAACTTAGCTGTTTCAGCCTCCAGGCTTTGGAGAGCTCAACCTGACTGGGGGGTGATGGAAATGGTACCTCAGCACACTTCAGTTGCTCTATGAAAGCAGGGCTAGACTGCTTCTTTAAGCAGGTCCCCAATCCTTTTCTTCCTGGCTGAGTGAGACCTCCCAACCGGGGTTTCCAACCACCATCTACAGGTATGTTAAGACTGGCAACAGGTCTGTACTGTGCAGGGATGGAGCTCCCATTGGAAGGGGCAGGCTGCTATCTTTGCTGTTTCACAGTCTTCACTGGTGATACCTCCAGGTACTGGAAAATCTGAGGTGACTAGGGACTGGAGCAGATGCCCAACTAACCACAGCAACCCTACAGAAAGGTGGCCAGACTGTTAAAAGGGGGGGGAAAAAGGCCAAATCAGTACACCTGTAATCCCAGCACTTTGGGAGTCCCAGTCAGGTGGATCACCTGAAGTCAGGAGTTCGAAACCAGTAGCCAACATGGTGAAACCCCATCTCTACTAAAAATACACAAAAATTAGCCAAGTGTCATGGCATGGGCCTGTAATTCCAGCTACTCAAGAGGCTGAGGCAGAAGAATCGCTTGAATGCAGGAGGCAAAGGTTGCAGTGAGTCGAGATTGCACCACTGCACTCTAGCCTGGGTGACAAGAGTGAGGGTCCATTTCAAAAAAAAAAGTGGGAGAACAAAACCCCCCAAACCTCATCCAAAGATCAGCAACATCAAAGACTGAAGGTAGATAAGCCCTCAAAGATGAGAAAGAATCAGTGCAAGAACACAGGGAAAACTCAAAAAGCTAGAGTGCCCTCTCTCCCCCAAATGACTACATCACCACTCCAGCAAGGGTTTGGAATGGGGCTGCAGCTGACGCGGCTGAAATAATAGAAGTGGACCTCAGAATGTGGATAAAAACGAACTTCGCTGAGCTAAAGGAGCATGTTCTAACTCAATGCAAGGAAGCTAAAAATCATGATGAAACATTATAGAAACTGACAAAGAAAATAGCCAAGATAGGCCAGGTGTGGTGTCTCATGCCTGTAATCCCAGCACTTTGGGAGGCCGAGGCAGGTGGATCACAAGGTCAGGAGATTGAGACCATCCTGATTAACACGGTGAAACCCCATCTCTACTAAAAATACAAAAATTAGCTGGGCGTGGTGGTGTGTGCCTATAGTCCCAGCTGCTGGGGAGGCTGAGGCAGGAGAATGGCATGAACCTGGGAGGCGGAGCTTGCAGAGAGCCGAGATTATGCCACTGCACTCTAGCCTGGATGACAGAGCGAGACTCCATCTCAAAAAAAAAAAAAAAAAAAAGAAAAGAAAAGAAAAGAAAATAGCCAAGATAGAGAAGAGCATAACCAACCTGATAGAGCTAAAAAAAACCACAAGAATTTCATAATGCAATTGCAAGTATTAATAGCAGAATGGATCAAGCAGAGGAAAGAATCTCAGAGCTTGAAGACTATCTTTCTGAAATAAGACAGGCAGACAAGAATAGAGAAAAAGTAATAAAAAGGAATGAACAAAACCTCCAAGAAATATGGGATTATGTAAAGAGACTGAATATATGACTGATTCGAGTACCTGAAAGAGCTGGGAGAATAAAACCAATTTGGAAAACATATTTCAAGATATCTATGAGCGCTTCCCCAACCTTGCTAGACAGGCCAACATTCAAATTCAGGAAATGCAGAGAACCCCAGGAAGATACTCCACAAGAAGATTATCCCTGAGACACAAAATCTTCAGATTCTCCAAAGTTGAAATGAAAGAAAACATGTTAAGGGCAGCCAGGGAGAAAGGCTAAGTCACCTACAAGGGAAGCCCATCAGACTAACAGTGGACCCTTCAGCAGAAACCCTACAGGCCAGGAGAGACTGGGGGCCAATATTCAACATTCTTAAAGCAAAGAATTTTAAATGGCCAGGCACAGTGGCTCACACCTGTAATTCCAGCACTTTGGGAGGCTGAGGCAGGCAGATCACTTGAGGTCAGGAGTTTGACACCAGCCTGGCCAACATGATAAAACTGCATCTCTACTAAAAATATAAAAATTAGCCAGGCATGCGTGTAGTCCCAACTACTCAGGAGGCTGAGGCAGGAGAATCGCTTGAACCTGGGAGACAGAGGTTGCAGTGTGCTGAGATCATACCACTGCACTCCAGCCTGGAAGACAAAGCAAGACTCTGTCAAAAGAAAGAAAAAAGGAAAGAAAGAAAGAGAGAGAGAGAGAGGAAGGAAGAAAAGAAAAGAAAAGAAAAAGAATTTTCAGCCCAAAATTTCATATCCAGCCAAACTAAGCTTCATAAGTGAAGAATAAATAAGATCCTTTTCAGAGAAGCAAATGCTGAGGGAATTTGTTACCACCACACCTGCCTTACTAGAGCTCCTAAGGAAACACTAAATATGCAAAGGTAAAACCACTACCAGCCACTATAAAAACATACTGAAGTACACAATGACAGGATCAAATCCACACATAATAATACTAACCTTAAATGTAAATGGATTAAATGCCCCAATTAAAAGACACAGAGTGGCAAACTGGATACAGAGCTAAGACCCATTGATATGCTGTCTTCAAGAGATCCATCTCACATGCAAAGACACACATAGGCTCAAAGTAAAGGGACTGAGGAAAATTTATCAAGCAAATGGAAAACAGGAAAAAGCAAGAGTTGCAATCCTAGTTTCCAACAAAACAGACTTTAAATTAGCAAAGATCAAAAAAGACAAAGAAAGGCATCACATAATGATAAAGGGTTCAATTCAACAAGAAGAGGTAACTATGGTAAATATATATGCACCCAACACAGGAGCAACCAGATTCATAAAGCAAGTTCTTAGAAGCCTTCAAAGAGACTTAGATTCCCACACAATAATAGTGGGAGACTTCAACACCCCACTGACAATATTAGACCATCAAGACAGAAATTAACAAAGATATTTAGGACCTGAACTCAACTCTCAATCAGTTGGACTTGATAATTATCTATAGAAGTCTTCACCCTAAAACAACAGAATATACATTCTTCTCATCACTACATGGTACTTACTCTAAAATTGACCCGTAATCGGAAGTAAAACACTCCTCAGCAAATGCAAAAGAACTGAAATCATAACAGTCTCTCAGACCACAGCACAATCAAATTAGAACTCAAGACTAAGAAATTCACTCCAAACCATACAATTACATGGAAATGTAATAACCTGCTTCTGAATGACTTTTGGGTAAATAATGAAATTAAGGCAGAAATCAAGAAGTTCTTTGAAACTAATGAGAACAAAGATATAACATACCAGAATCTCAGGGACACAGGTTAGGCAGTGTTAAGAGAGAAATTTATAGCACTAAATGCCCACATTAAAAGCTATAAAGATTTCAAGTTAACAACCCAACATCACAACTAAAAGAACTAGAGAACCAAGAGGAAACAAACCCCATAGCTAACAGAAGACAAGAAATAACCAAACTTAGAGGTGAATTGGAAGAGATAAAGACACAAAAAAACCATTCAAAAGATCAACAAATCTAGGAGCTGGTTTTTCCAAAAAAGTTAATAAAATAGATAGACCACTAGCTAGACAAGGAAGAAAAGAGAGAAGAATCAAATAAGCACAATCAGAAATGATAAGGGGATATTACCACTGACCCCACAGAAATACAAACAACGATCAGAGAATATTATAAATGCCTCTATGCATATACACTAGAAAACCTAGAAGAAATGGATAAATTCCTGGACACATACATCCTCTCAAGACTGAACCAGGATGAAGTTGAATCCCTGAAGAGACCAATAATGAGGCCCTGAAAATGAGGCAGTAATAGCCTACAACCAAAAAAAAAAAAAAAAAAAAGCCCAGGACCAGACAGATTCACAGCTGAATTCTAGCCCCTGTACAAAGAAGAGCTGGTACCATTCCTACTGCAACCATTTCAAAAAATTGAAAGGGAGAGACTCTTCCTTAAGTTGTTCTATGAGGCAAGCATCATCCTGAACCAAAATCTGGCAGAGACACAACAAAAAAAGAAAACCTCAGACCAATATCCTTGATGAACATTGATGCAAAAATCCTCAGCAAAATACTGGCAAACTGAATCCAGCAGTACATCAAAAATCTTATTCACCACAATAAGTAGGCTTCATCCCCAGGATGCAAGGTTGGTTCAACATATGCAAATCAATAAATGTGATACATTACATAAATAAAACTAAAGACAAAAACCATATGATTATCTCAACAGATATAGAAAAGGATTTCAATAAATTTTGGCATCCTTTCATGTTAAAAACTCTCAATAAACTAGGTATTGAAGGAATATACTTCAAAATAATAAAAGCCATGTATGACAAACCCACAGCCAACATCATACTGAATGGGCAAAAGCTGGAAGCATTCCCCTTCAAAACAAGCACAAGACAAAGATGTACTCTCTCACCACTCCTATTCAACATAGTGTTGGAAGTTGCCAGAGCAATCAGGCAAGAGAGAGAAATAAAGGGCATTCAAATAGTAAGAGAGGAGTCAAACTATCCCTGTTTGCAGATGACATGATTCTATATCTAGAAAACCCTATCATCTCAGCCCAAAAGCTTCTTAAGCTGATCAACAACTTCAGCAAAGTTTCAGAATACAAAATCAATGTGCAGAAATACCAGCATTGTTATACACCATCGACAGTCAAACTGAGAGCCAAATAACAAATGAACTCCCATTTGCAATTGCCAGGAAAAGAATACCTAGGAAAACAGCTAACAAGGGAAGTGAAAGATCTCTAAAAGGAGAACTATAAACCACTGCTTAAAGAAATCAGAGATGACACAAACAAATGGAAATACATAGGAAGAATCAATATTATTAAAATGACCATACTGCTCAAAGCAATTTATAGATTCAATGCTTTTCCATTAAACTACCACTGATATTCTTTGCAGAAAAAATCTATTTTAAAATTCATATTGAACCAAAAAAGAGCCTGAATAGCCAAGGCAATCCTAAGCAAATAACAAAGCTAGAGGCATCATGCTACCCAACTTCAAATTATGCTATAGGGCTACAGTAACCAAAACAGCAAGGTATTGGTACAAGAACAGACACAGATCAATGGAACAGAAAAGAGAACCCAGAAATAAGACTGCACACCTACAACTATCTGATCTTCAACAAATCTGACCAAAACAAGCAATGAGGAAACAGTGCTGGGATACATGGCTAGTCATACGCAGAAAATTGAAACTGGACCCCTTCCTTACACCATATAGGAAAATTAACTCAAGATGGGTTAAAAACTTAAGTGTACCCTGGTGTGATTCCGTCCTGTGCGGCTGTTCTCTTGAGCAGTGGTTGTTTATCTCCGTCCGCCTTCTCTCCCACCTAAGTGTGTGCCGCCACCCAATGGAAGATTCGATGGACATGGACATGAGCCCCCTGAGGCCCCAGAACTATCTTTTTGGTTGTGAACTAAAGGCTGACAAAGATTATCACTTTAAGGTGGATAATGATGAAAATGAGCACCAGTTATCTTTAAGAACGGTCAGTTTAGGGGCTGGTGCAAAGGATGAATTGCACATTGTTGAAGCAGAGGCAATGAATTACAAAGGCAGTCAAATTAAAGTAACACTGGCAACTTTGCAAATGTCTGCACAGCCAACCATTTCCCTTGGGGGCTTTGAAATAACACCACCAGTGGTCTTAAGGTTGAAGTGTGGTTCAGGTCCACTGCATATTAGTGGACAGTACTGCGTAACTGTGGAGGAAGATGCAGAGTCAGAAGATGAAGAGGAGGAGGATGTGAAACTCTTAAGTATATCTGGAAAGCAGTCTGCCCCTGGAGGTAGTAGCAAGGTTCCACAGAAAAAAGTAAAACTTGCTGCTGATGAAGATGATGATGAAGATGATGAGGAAGCTGAAGAAAAAGTGAAGAAATCTATACAAGATACTCCAGCCAAAAATGCACAAAACTTAAATCAGAATGGAAAAGACTCAAAACCATCATCAACACCAAGATCAAAAGGACAAGAACCCTTCAAAAAAACAGAAAAACTCCTAAAACACCAAAAGGACCTAGTTCTGTAAAAGACATTACAACAAAAATGCAAGCAAGTATAGAAAAACGTGATTCTCTTCCCAAAGTGGAAGCCAAGTTCATCAATTATGTGAAGAATTGCTTCCAGATGACTGACCAGGAGGCTATTCAAGATCTCTGGCAATGGAGGAAGTCTCTTTAAAAAAATAGTTTAAACAATTTGTTAAAAATTTTCCATCTTATTTCGTTTCTGTAACAGTTGATATCTGGCTATCCTTTTTGTAATGCAGAGTGAGAACTTTCCCTACTATGTTTGATAAATGTTGTCCAGGTTCCATTGCCAAGAATGTGTTGTCCAAAATACCTGTTTAGTTTTCAAAGATGGAACTCTACCCTTTACTTGGGTTTAAGCATGTGTGGAATGTTATGATAGGACATAGTAGTAGCAGTGGTTGGACATGGAAATCGTGGAGAGAGAAAAAGATACACATAAAATAAAACTCAGTATTTTCATAAAGTAAAAAAAAAAAAAAAAAAAAAACTTAAATGTAAAACCCAAAACTATAAAAATCCTGGAAGACAACCGAGGCAGTACCATTTGAGACATAGGCACAAGCAAAGATTTCATGATGAAGATGTCAAAAGCAATTGCAATAAAAGCAAACATTGACAAATGGGATCTAATTAAATTAAACAGCTTCTGCACAGCAAAAGAAGCTATCATCAGAGAGAACAGACAACCTACAGAATGGGAGAAAATTTTTTTTTCTCTGATGAAGGTCTAATATCCAGCATCTACAAGAAACTTAAATTTATAAGGAAAAAAACATTAAAAAGTGGAAAAGGACATGAGCAGACACTTCTCAAAAGAAGACATACATGTGGCCAACAAACATATGAAAAAAAAGCTCAACATCACTGATTATCACAGAAATGCAAATCAAAACCACTATGAGGTATCATCTGACACCAGTCAGAATGGCTATTAGTAAAAGTCAAGAAATAACATGCTGGTAATGTTGTGGAGAAAAAGGAATGTTTTTACACTGTTGTTGGGAGTGTAAATTAGTTCAACCATTGTGGAAGACCGTGTGGTGATTCCTCAAAGACCCAAAGACAGACCTACCCTTTGACCCAGCAATGCCGTTACTGGGTATATACCCAAAAGATTATAAATCGTCCTATTATAAAGACACATGCAATTCACGTGTATGTTTACTGCAGCACTATTCACAATAGCAAAGACATGGAATCCACCTAAATGCCCATCAATGATAGGCTGGATAAAGAAAATGTGGTACATATACACCAAGGAATACTTGTAGCCATAAAAAAAGAATGAGATCATGTCCTTTGCAGGGACGTGGATGGAGCTGAAGGCCATTATCCTTAGCCAACTAACACAGGAACAGAAAACCAAATACCATATGTTCTCACTTATAAGTGGGAGCTAAATGATGAGAACACACTGACACATAGTGGGGAACAGCACACACTGGGGCCTATCAGAGAGTGGAAGGCAGGAGGAGGGAGAGAAGCAGGAAATATAACTAACAGGCAGTAGGCTTAATACCTGGGTGATGAAATAATTTGTATAACCAACCCCCATGACACACATTTACCTATGTAACAAACCTGCACATGCTGCACATGTACCCCTGAGCTTAAAATAAAAATAAAAATAAAACTCAGCTTCAAAGACTATGGTATACAAGAGTAAGAAATGATCTGTGGTCGGCTGGGCACGGTGGTTCATGCCTGTAATCCCAGCACTTCAGGAGGCTGAGGCGGGTGGATCATGAGGTCAGGAGCTCAAGGCCAGCCTGATCAACATGGTGGAACCTTGTCTCTACTAAAAATATAAAAATTAGCTGAGCGTGGTGGCACACACCTATAGTCCCAGCTACTTGGGAAGCTGAGGCAGGTGAATTGCTTGAACCTGGGAGGTAGAGGTTGTGATGAGCTGAGATTGCGCCACTGGACTCCAGCCTGGGCAACAGAGTGAAACTCCTTCTCAAAAAAAAAAAAAAAAGAAATGATCTGTGGTCAGGAAGGGACGAGTGTGATGATGAGACTAGAACTCATTAGTGGCTGACATCTCTCCTCATCCATCATTCCCATCTTCATTTACCCATCCTTCAATGCCTCACTCAAACTCATCTCTTCTATGAAGTCCCCCCAGGTTTACCATGTACAGTTGATGCCCATTATTCGTGCATTTAGTATGTGTGAATTCATCTAGCAGCTAATATTTATTTATAACCCCAAAATCAGTACTCACTATGCTTCTGAGGTTATTCCCAGAATGTGCACAGTGGCACATTCCCAGCTGAGGTCCAACAAGGCACCACTGCCTTCTTCTTTTAGCTCTCATACTGTAAACCAGGATCCTTTTTGTGATCTACAGAACGGCATGGTTTGCATGTTTGTGTTTTGTGAGCAATGTTGCTGTTGAAAGGCACCCACACATGCAGTGCAGATGGGCTGTCTAGTGATCCCAAGCTCAAGAAGGCTGTGACAGCCTTACAGGGAAAATGGGAAAATAGGTGTTTGATAAACTCCAGATATGAGTTGCAGTGCTGCTGGCCATGAGTGCAATGTTAATGAATCTATAATGCACGTTAAATAAGGTATCTTTAAACGGAAACACACACAGAACAAGACTGTTAACTGATCGGTTAACAAAAATGTTGTAACCAGAGGATTACAGGAACCTAACCCAGTGTTTCCCCTAGGAGCAATGCTTAATTGCTAAAGAAATTAGCTTCCGTATTACCTAATTCATTGCTTGTGGCATCTTGGTAGAACATAACTACTGTGAATAACAAGAATCAACTGTAACTTAAACTCACATGGCTCGCATTTAGAACTTCTCTCTACCTCCTAATTAGCCCATTATTATACATAGCTTTATATCCTAACTATTGGTATTATACAGCCTAACTCTTTGTTGTGTACTTTTTAATAAATAAGAAAATAATACCAAAAAAAAAAAAAAAGGCTGGGTGCAGTGGCTTACACCTGTAATCCCAGCACTTTGGGGGTCTGAGGCAGGTGGATCACCTGAGGTGAGGAGTTGAAGACCAGCCTGACCAACATGGTGAAATCTCGTCTCAACAAAAATACAAAAATTAACCCGGCGTGGTGGCAGGTGCCTATAATCCCAGCTACTTGGGAGGCTGAGGCAGAAGAATCGCTTGAACCCAGGAGGGAGAGGTTGCAGTGAGTCAAGATTGTTCCATTGCCAGCCTGGGCAATAAGAGCAAAACTCCATCTCAAAAAAAAAGAAAAAAAAAAAGAGTTTTACACACTACTTCTTGGGCAGCCCCACACATTCCTTTAGAGTAACTCATAATACCCGATCTCTGCAGAATCAGCGAATCCAAAGCTCTGGTATTTTAGAAAAGGACAGCTTCCGCCCGTTATGTTTCTTTCAGGAATTTTAGACCTGGTGATGCGGCGGCAGCATGACCTTGTGTGAACTCTTGCACACTCAGAATTTCGGCTGTGGCATTCACCGGATGGTCTTCAGCTCTTTATCTCCAGATTCCTCTGCTCTGCTGTACACGGGAGAATAGCGCCAACCTACCATGCGGCATGTCCATTTGATTATCCACCGATATGATCAACATAACTTGCCTCAAGTGGGACCACCTGCTCCTTGGATATCCCCCACTTGTCTCACTGCAAGTCGAATCAGCTTTCTGATTTTCATTTAATTAGAGTCATAAATAAATATTCATTTAACCAAATGATCGCAAAGGCCTCCGTGCTGATCCACATGCAGGCCCCTTCTGCTCTATCCATCTTGCAAGCTGCCGTCAGATCATGGCATTCATCACCACAGTCCCTGCCTAAACCCATTTCTGTGGGATCAAATCCAGACGGCTCACCCTAGCACACAAGGCAGGCCTTTGGAAGCTCAGCCCGCCCCATCTACTTTTCCGGTTTCATTTTCCAATAGGAATTCCTGGCCAGTCCGGCTGCACTCTCCACATGCCTCCGCACAGGCCTGCATATCCCCTCTCAGAGACTAGCTCACTTGTTTCCCATCTGAAAGGCCCTTTCTTTTGCTCTCTGCTGTGTAAACCACACACACACTTCCACCTGGATCCAAGTCCCACTTGTCTTGACTGCTCCTGTGTTTGTCCCTTGACTGGACTCCTACAGGACCTGTCATCCGTCTCACTGTTCATCCTTTCCTTACATTTTCTGTGTCGTCATCTCAATTTTGCTGTGCAAGTTCCTAAAAGGCAGGACTTCATACATGTCTAACTCTCCAGTACAGGGCTGTGTGCAGATTTTGGGATGAAAATATAAACCTTTTCATTCAACCTGGTTCAATACTTGAACTCTCCACCATAAATGAACCATCATCTGTATTAGTTACTTTCTTCAAATAAAATAGTTTGTCAGAGGGGATGTAGCCAGCCTTCCAGTACCACTGGTACTGATGCGTTCAGGAAAATGTCTGCGCATACTGGAGAGATGGGGTATTTGAAAACAGGAATAGCAGAATTCTTCATAGTGCCAGGACCACAGCAGATGCTCAAGAACGTGTTGGTTAAATGAATGACATAAGATGTTTTGAGCTCAAATCTTTTGTGCGTAAATATCTCATCTATGACACAAGCCACATGGCATACCTCTGTCCACCACCTCCCAAATAACCGGCTTTTGGCCATTCCCCGAGTGCCCTCCAGGAGGAACCTACATCGACCACTGTACCACACGTCTTGAGAGAGAAGAGGATGTTGACATGGGTGCCGTTGGATACTCCTCGGCAGGAGGTGTTGGTCAGGAAGAGCTCCAGGCCACCAACCAGCTCCCTGGGGATGCTCACTTCAATGGCATTTGATTTGCACAACACAGGGACTGCAGAGAAAAGAGGCCACTGTTAGAGCCAGGAAACCTGAATCGAGAGGAAGGCTTTTAGGAGAAATAATTTCACCCTCACACAACCTGAGCTTTTTGTTCCATCCCCAAGGAAATCAGAGGGGCTGAAAACAAGTTGGTGAATAAAACCACTATTCCTAACTCCCAAGATTATGGTGAAATAATGTTACTCAAATATATGGTTCCCTGAATTAGGAAATACCAGGTTCGACTTTCAATTCACCAAACATTGGTTTCAAAGTGTAGCCAGCATAACTCTGTGAACTGAAACACCTAAGAGATTAACTTTCAGCACAAACACAGTTTATTGGCAATACAGAAAAAGTGCTGCTTTGATATAGGCCTAAGGTACATAACGATACTGCTGTGACTTTACCATTATTTACTGCCTACTAAAACAGAGACAATAAAAACAGTGTTAGCGCACTTGGGAAAGGCTTCCAAATTGTCCTTGCATTGCTCAGGAAACCATAAACTCTGACTATAAATTTCATCACTTTAGCTTAATATAAAAAAGATTGCTTTTCCTTAGCATTCCCAGGTTCTTCTCTAGACTCTGCAAATATCCTGAAAAGAATACTTGAGTTCTGTCAGTGTCCAATACGTGAAGACACATCATAACGATGGTGTAGTGGTGCAAAGAAATCAGACACAGGTGCCCCTTACATGTTTGGTAGATGAATGGATGAATATTCTGGACATCAGGAACTAGATTTCCAGGCCAGGCACGGTGGCTCATGCCTGTAATCCCAGCACTTTGGGAAGCTGAGGAGGGCGGCTCACTTGAGGTCAGGAGTTCGAGACCAGCCTGGCCAATATGGTGAAACCCCACCTCTACTAAAAACACAAAAATTAGCCAGGCATGGTGGCACAAGCCTGTAAACCCAGCTACTCAGGAGGCTGAGGAAGGAGAATTGCTTGAACCCAGGAGGTGGAGGTTGCAGTGAGCTGAAATCACATCACTGCACTCCATCTGAGCAACAGAGTGAGACTCTGCCAAAAAAAAAATTAGATTTCCAGAAAATAATTATCAGAGGATTGTTAACCCTCATATCCTAAGTGTAGGGAGAGGAATATGTTCCTCAGGGCTTTCAACTGAGTTCACTTAGTTTCAAACCCTGTTAGAAAAGAGAGGAGCTGTATCAATGACTTATGCTTCCATATTGAGTATTAGTCATACAACTAACCATAGAAAGTAGTCAAAAACCAAAGATAAACAGCAAAGGAAAGTTAACTTTCTGATAATCCTTTCTTAGAGATCTTCTCTGTTAAATGATTCCAGAGTGATGATTCAGCAATATACACTGCTCAAAGAGCCATTGTTCTAAAAGATGAGAACCCTGACACACTTGGGGGAGGAAGACAAAGAGCTTTGGGAGAGGAAGAAATGTCATCAGAGTAGAGACAAGCCCCCACTCCGCCCCATGTACTACCTTGGCAAGTGTGGTTATCCTCAGACAGCACCAGGCCCCGGGGACATTCGCACTGGTAGCCCTTCTCAGATCCAAGGCAAGAGTGGCTGCAGCCACCATTGTTATTGTGGCATCCTTCAATGTCTGCAGTAGAAGCCAACAGAAAAGGGAATCATCTTGCAACCCTCTACCCCAAGAATTCTGGCACTTTGCATCAGGGATTATACTTAACTTATGGCAGCATCCCTGGTGCCTAACCTAGTGACTGAGACATTTGGGCAAGACCTCAAAGAATGTTTATGAAATATCATAGCTACAAAGAGCAATCTTCCAATATCCGTAACTCTACCCAATTAAGCTGGTCAGGAATTTTGTAGCATGGCCTTCAGTTTGGGTTTGTCTGATGTTTTTCTTATGGTTAGCTGGGGGTTATGAGTTTTTAGGACTAGGACCCAAAAGTGATTTCTTATTTGCTGTAACATTTAATCCAACCAATTTGACATTTTATAGAGCATTATTGATGTAAAAGAGACTGACAGAATACAAATTCACCTGAATTGGCTGGATAGATCTGACTTATTGTGGACTGGCTGGGTCACCTGGCCCCCTCCTCAAATATCTAGGACAAGAGCACTGGGGGTAAAGGGCTTTGGGCTGACAGCAAACTATAAAAATGAGGCCTGGACAACATGCTGAGTCCATTCAATGAAATTCTTGGTGATTGTCCTCTTATGAGATGGTTTTGTTTAATTTTCCCTTTTTAACGTTTTGCATGTTCAAAAAGCAAACTCAAGGCAATGGACAAAAAGGAAAAATATTCCATTGAAAACTGAAGAATCTATAAGGTGATTTCATGTTTAACAGAGAGAAAAAAAAAGACCTTTGTGGGACTTGGACATTATCTTCTAGGTCAGAGGTTGTCAAATTCTAATCTGCTACACATTATTACAAATAAAGTTTTATTGGCACATAGCCGTGTGCATTCATTTACCTGCATGGCTGCTTTCTCACTACAAGAACAGAGTTGAGTAGTTTCTACAGATTCTGTATGGTCCACAAAGCCTAAAGTACTTACCATCTGACCTTTGGAGAAAAATTTGTTGACCCCTGTTCTAGGTTAAAATAAAGAAAGGGAATGTTTTCAAAACATCTGAGATGCTCAGGGAAAGATAAAAGCTGATTTCCAGTTATAGCAATAACTCTCTCAGTTCAATAATAGTTTTTAAAAAGCAGTTATTTGGAACATCAATAAATTAACTTAGGATGAATTAGTTTTTGTGAAATGTATATAGAGAAAAATATGGCAATGAATTACTCTTTGCAACACTTAAAAGAGATTAAGTAATACTAGTTTATACATCTGTATTTTTTGTTTGTTTGTTTTTTGTATTTTTAGTAGAGACGGGGTTTCACCTTGTTAGCCAGGATGGTCTCAATCTCCTGACCTCGTGATTTGCCCATCTTGGCCTCCCAAAGTGCTGGAATTACAGGTGTGAGCCACCATGCCTGGCCATTATACATCTGTATATTTTTGAAGGATAAAAGCATACCTAAGGGCTTTTGAAATGGCTGAAGATTATATATAATACTATAGAAGAAAGCACAAAAATATGTTGTAAGATGTTAAAATGAACATTAATAGCACTTTTTTTCTTAAAAATTACCTTCCTTAAGTCATTTTATTTCTCTCAGTCACAATTTCAATATCTGTAAAATGAAGAGGTTGTACTAAATGTTCACTCAGGATATTTCCAGGTCTAAAAATACAAAATATAAAAGAAACTGAAAATTTAAACTAGCTTAAAATATTTAAGTCTCTCAGGAAGATATACCAAAATGTTTAGAATGGCTATGTCTGGCAAATGGATTGTGGGTCATTTTAATTATTTTTCTCTTGCTTCTCTGTATTTTCTTCTACACTTTTGTGATAAAACAAAACAGGCAGGTGTGGTAGCTCACACCTGTAATCCAGCACTTTGGGAGGTCAAGACAGGTGGACTGTGTGAGCTTAGGAGTTCAAAACCAGCCTGGCCAACATGGTGAAACCCCGTCTCTACTAAAAATTAGCTGGGCATGGTGGCAGGCACCTGTAATCCCAGCTACTCAGGAAGTTGAGGGAGGAGAATCACTTGACCTGGGAGGCAGAGGTTGCAGTGAGCTGAGATCGTCCCACTGCACTCTAGCTTGGGCAACAAAGTGAGACTCTGTCTTAAAAATAAAAATAATAATAAATAAATAAATAATAAGTAAAACAAAAAATAAAAATTACTTAAAAACTAACAAGAGCTGAATTAATGCAGGAACAGAAAAATACTACATGTTCTCACTTGCAAGTGGGAGCTAAACAATGGGTACACACAGGCATAAAGATGGGACAAATATAAACTATATAAAAATAGACACAGGGAGCCTGGCACAGTGGCTCACACCTGGAACCTCAGCACTTTGGGAAACCAAGGCAGGCGGATTGCTTGAGCTCAGGAGTTCGAGAGCAGCCTGGCCAACATGGTGAAACCCTGTTTCTACAAAAATTAGCTTGGCGTGGTGGTGCATGCCTATAGTCCCAGCTTCTCGAGAGGCTGAGGTGGGAGGATCACCTGAGCTCAGGGAGGCAGAAGCTATGGTGTACCAAGATGGCACCACTGTACTTTAGCCTGGGTGACAGAGTGAGACCTTGTCTCAAAAGAAAAAAAAAAAAAGAAACTGGGAACTCCAAAAGGTGGGAGGAGGGAGCAGGGTGAGGGCTGAAAAACTACCTATTGGGTACTATATTCACTATTTGGGTGACAGGCTCAATAGAAACCCAAACCCCAGCATTAAGCAATGTCTCCATGTAACAAACCTGTGCATGTACCCCCTGAATCTAAAAAAAAAAAATTAAAAAGGCCATTTTTTTTAAAAAAAATGAACATATAATTATCAAATAGCTTAGCTAAAGAAACATATATGTTTGGACTATCAATAAAACTTAAGGGTTATAAACAGGAATATTAATCCTAAAGTATAACTCACACTTAATTTTCATCTTCTGCTAAAATATTTTTTCAGTTATGGTTATTAGGTTTTAAGATTATATGAGGCAGGATTAACTGCAATCTTTCCAATAAAGTACTCATAAATAATTACAAATGTTTTTATGGAACATTTTATTAACATTCAAATATGCAAAGATTCATACATAAAATAATTAAGATTTAAGGAGGACTCTGGACATTACCCCTATTCAATAAAGTTTAAAATACATTTAGTCTTATTATAAGGAACAGTAATTTAATATTCTGGTTAATGGTCTCTCAGTTAATAATGCAAAGTTAGTTGCATGAAATAAAATATGGACACTAGCCATAATTTTTCCCTTTGGCGTAGTATTTTATTATTTTGAGTATAGCTAGAATAAAGTGAACTTTTGTAAGTAGTACCACAGCTCTATTATTCCACAAATTTAATTATCCTAAGGAACAAATATATATCCTCTGTAAATAATAACAATTATACCATTTATCTCTCCATGTAATCTGCAGGGTGTCATGAGAACTCTGACTTATTAAAGTAGAAGTGATGGAATTTTTTTTTTTTCTTTTTTTTTTTTGTCGCCCGGGCTGGTTTTTTGTATTTTTTAGTGGAGACGGGGTTTCACCATGTTAGCCAGGATGGTCTTGATCTCCTGACTTCGTGATCCGCCCGTCTCGGCCTCCCAAAGTGCTGGGATTACAGGCTTGAGCCACCACGCCCGGCCCTTTTTTTTTTTTTTTTTAAGATGGAGTTTCTCTTTGTTGCCCAGACTGGAGTGCAGTGGCGCTATCTCAGCTCACTGCAACCTCTGCCTCCCAGGTTCAAATGATTCTTGTGCCTCAGCCTCCTGAGTAGTTGGGATTACAGGCGCCCACCATCACACCTAGCTAATTTTTGAATTTTTAGTAGAGATGGGATTTTACCATGTTGGCCAGGCTGATCACCAACTCTTGACCTCAAGTGATCCACCCACCTCAGTCTCCCAAAGTACTGGGATTACAGGCATGAGCCACTGTGCCTGGCGAATTTTAGTTGTGACAATTTGCAAGGGTAAATGTGCCTTAGAGAAGGGTTATTATCTAAGTTTCATATAATAATGGTAGGCAATTTCCATTTCAATTATTTGATATATATTATGAATTCTTTTTTGTTATTAGTTATATAAATGTATAAAGTCCTATAAAATGTCTGCTATTAAAAACAGATCTAAAAGTAAAATTAAATAGATTATTTTATTTACCCCCCAAACTGTATTCATCTCCCATAAACACAAAGCATATGGGGAGGAGAGGAAATGGCTTAAACTTCCAAGATGATAAAAGTCACCCGTGGAACTTGTTGAAAACACAAACTCTAAGGCCCCATCTTAGCTCCTCTGAAGCTGAGGCTGCAGGAGAGGGTCTCGGAGGGGCTGAGTGTAAAATCCCCAGGTGCTTCTCAGTAGCAGGGAAGTTTGGGAAACACAGCTGTCGGCCAGTGGTTATGCTACTGCCTCTATTACCTGGCTAGTCCAGGTGTGCTCCTTGGACCAGCAGCATAGGTGACTCCTAGAACGTCTTTAAAAATGCAATATATTGACCTGATCTCAGACCTACTAAATCAGAATCTGCATTTTGACAAGATCCTAAGTGATTCATGGGCACATTAAAGTTTGAGAAATACCGAATATCCCCCCTCCTTTTTTTTTTTTTTTGAGATATTTTCTCTCTGTTGCCCAGGCTGGAGTGCAGTGGCGCAATCATAGCTTAATGCAGCCTCAAACTCTTGGGCTCAAGTAATCCTCAGTCTTCTGAGTGGCTGAGACTATAAGCATGCACCACCATACCCAGCTAATTTTTATTTTTTAATTTTTGTAGAGATAGTGTCTTACTATGTTGCCCAGGCTGGTCTTTCAAACTCCTGGCCTCAAGTGATCCTCCCACTCCAGCCTCCCAAAGTGCTGTGATTTCAGGCATGGGCCACTGCACCTGGCCAGAACACCCTATTTTTATTTCTCGTATAAAAATGTGGCTTTCTGCCTCTTGCAAAATTCGCTCCTGTTAAATCTTAGAGACAAAATCAAAACTGAATTCTGTCCACAGCGTGAGTATTCTCAATGTTGATGAACCCCTTTGTCGTTTCTTTGCACAGCCAAACTGTTGCTCTCTTTGGACACTAAGGCAGTTTCCTGAACATCAGAGAATAAGCCAGTGGCTTCCTTTGGCTCTTGATTTGGGTCCCTTCTTGCCCATTCTCACCTTCACAAGTCTTGCCATCATTTCTCAGCACACGGCCAACCCCACACTCACAGCGGTAGGAGTTTTTGAGGTTCACACAGATCTCACTGCAGCCACCATTGTTTTGCTCACATTCATTTTCATCTGCAGAAGAGAAACCACACTGTTTCTATACTGCTGAGTGATTCAGCCTTTCCCAAACCCCCGGGCAGAGTTTCCACATCTTTTCAGATCCTGTTGATGGACCTTCCACCACCCAGCTCCCGCTCTGATCCAGTATCATCGCTCCCATCTACCTGATCTCCTTAACCATGTTATTGGTTCATCTGCCCTTTACTGAGTGGAAGGTACCTAACTGCTTGCCAATTACTTTCTCTTCAGGGAAAAACAATGGGAAAATGAAGTTCCTTTTGTGTCCTGGGTACACCTACTTATTTGTATTGGTGAATTTCACTTTCTTTAATGAGTTCCTGAGAAGTTGCTAAATAAATACAAACTTATAAAGTAAATTGTTTTAAGTCATGAGAGGAGCTTACATTACAGAAGGAAATAGCTGATAAAATATTTTGTAAGGCAATTTTCTTTTATAATATGAGCTATTGCCCTCAAAATCTGTTTTTTAAATTAGTATATTCTCACACTGTACTTAAGCAATGGTTGCTAATCTTTTTAAGAATCTGATGGAGGGTATGAACTCTTGCTGTAAAAAAACGCACAGTTGGCAGAAAATGTCTATGCCTTTCTTTTTACAAACAAGGAAAGGGAAGCTTGGGAGCTAAATTTGTCATGGTCTTCAGGAATAACAGGCCTAGATAGGACACAAACCATGGACTGAGGTTTAAACACCCATGCGGTGACAGGAGTCATGACCTTGGCCCCAGGAGAGGAGATAAGCTGTGACTGAAACCCTGCTTAAGTCTAAACCCCAGAAAATGTATCCCCTCAATGAGATGGGGAGAACTTTGCCCAGCGGCCCAGGGAAACAATAAGGAAACTCCGCCCAAGGCTCTAGGAGAAAGAAAAGCCTTCACAACCAATGGAAGCCCCAAGCCAGGGCTCTGCCATGGCTCAAGTATGGTTTTACACTTCCCACACGGTATGGGGAATCTTGAAGCTGAGAAATTGATGGAAAATTTGGCCTGGTCTGATAAAGAATCTGTGATGCCAACAGAAGCATTTGAAAAAGTGCCCTGTGTAAAACTTCCTCAAACCAGGTGCTGTGGTTTGGATATTTGACCCCTCCAAGTCTCATAGTGAGATTTTTCTCTTTTTTTTTTTGGGACAGAGTCTCTGTCACCCAGACTGGAGTGGAGTGGCACGATCTCACCTCACCGCAACCTCCGCCTCCAGGTTTCAAGCGATTCTCCCGCTTCAGCCTTCCGAGTAGCTGGGATTACAGGCACGTGCCACCACGCCCAGCTAATTTTTGTATTTTTAGTGGAAACGGGGTTTCACCATGTTGGCCAGGCTGGTCATGAACTCCTGACTTCAAGTGATCCAACTGCCTCGGCCTCCCAAAGTGCTGGGATTACAGACATGAGCCTCCATGCCTGGCCTCATATTGAGATTTGATCTCATGTTGGAGGTGAGGCCTAATGGGAGGTGTTCGGGTCTTGGAGGCAGGTCCCCTGTGAATGGCTTGGTGCTATCTTTGCAGTAATGAGTGAGTTCTTGCTCTATTAGATTAGTTTCAGCATGTTTAAAAGGAGCCTGCCACCTCCCCCTTCTCACTCTCACTTTCTGTCTTGCCATGAGATCTCTGCACATGCCAGCACCCTTCACCTTCCTCCATGAGTGGAAGCAGCCTGAGGCTCTCCCCAGATGCTCACTCTCCCAGCCAGCAGCATTATAAACCAAATAAACCCATTTTCTTTATAAATTACCCAGCCTCAGGTATTCCTTTATAGCCACACTAAACAAAGATACCAGATGACAAGAGTGGTGTCCTACAGAAAAAAAACTACAACAGAAGATGGTTTGCCACAAGACACTTAAATGAAGAATGATCCACTGTGAGACAGCGTTGGCGTGATCATTGGAGGCTTTGAACTGGAGATAACAGAATTATCCAGAAAAGTCCATAATACAAGTATTTAAAGAATTAGTAAAAAGATAAAAGAAAGGATAATAAGCAAAATAAAAGAAGTGTGTAAAAAGACAAGGCAGAACTGAAAATAAACAAACAGAACTTGTAGAAATGCAAAATGTAGTTGATAATATTAAGAATCTTTATCAAGGCCCCTTCTTTCCCTTTCCTCATTATATTGCCTGGAAAGTAGACGGTTAGAGGCTCACAGCCTTCCCGGATGTGGACATGGTGACACCCATGCTTGGGTAGGTCCCTTAGAAGCCTCCATTCCAAGCCTGGACTGCTTATCTTATGAGAGAGAAATAAACTTCTACTTTTTAAAGCCGTCATTATTTGGGAGTTTATTGTTTATAGCTAGTGAAGACACTCTATGCCCAAGCAGTTCCATTCTTACGGGTACCTGCTAGAGAAAATCTCAACACACTGGGTAAGGTATCATTTTTATGTTAATTCTAAGAACACACAAAACGATGCTATCTACTGTTATGGGTACATACATAAATAATAAAAGCATTAAAATGGGAGCAGAAGAACACATGCTAACTTCAAAACAATGATTACCCCTGGAGGGTGAGAGAAGAAAGCAGGATTGGGTAGGATGGCTTTATTGTATTTACAAAATTGTATTTAAATTAAAAGAAAAAGAGGGCTGGGTATGGTGGCTCACACCTGTAATCCCAGCTACTCTGGAGGCTGAGGCAGGAGAATCGCTTGAACCCAGGAGATGGGGGTTGCAGTGAGTTGAGATGGTGCCATTGCACTCCAGCCTGGGCAAAAGAGTGAAACTCCATCTCAAAAAAAAAAAAAAAAGAAAAAGAAAAACAAAAAGGAAGCAAAACTTAACTCTAGTTAAATCTAGGTACATAAGTGTCTGTTATATTATTTTCTTGTATGCTGCCCGAACAAATTATATAATTTAAAATAAATAATTAAAATTATTACATTTAAATAAAAACTAAAGGAAAATTGACACATGCTCACAAACACAAAACACTGTCTACAGTTTCAGAGGATTCACCTCCCTGAAGTCCCACAGATCCCACATAGGAACTTGGGGCTTTGATAGAAAAAGATTGTCTAAGATAAATTAAGGAAGAGAAGTCAATGATACGCTACCTTTGATGTTTAAAAATGGCCAATAAGTAAACATATTGATATGATTTGGCTGTGTCCGCACCCAAATCTCACCCTGAATTGTAATAATCCCCACGTGTCAAGGGTGGGGCCAGGTGGAGATAACTGAATCATGGGTGCAGTTTCCCCCACACTGTTCTCTTGGTAGTGAGTAAGTCTCACGAGATCCAATGGTTTTATAAATGGGAATTCCCCTACGCATGCTCTCCTGCCTGCTGCCATGTAAGATGTGACTTTGCTTCTCCTCATCTTCTGCCATGATTGTGAGGCCTCCCCGGCAATGTGGAACTGTGAGTCGATTACACTTCTTTCCTTTATAAATTTCCTTTATAAATCTAGGCTTGGGTATGCCTTTACTAGCAGCATGAGAACAGGCTAATACACATATATGTATTTGCATTTTAAAATCTGACTGTAGAAACCCTGGAAGCACATATAAGAAAATAATACAACGGTTTCCTTGGGATGGAGTTGGGGAAGAGGGAAATGGGGCAAGAGGGTGACTGAGAGCTAGACAGCCTGCTGTATACTTTTTCATGTTGTTTAATTTGAGAACCATTTAAATGTATTACCTCTTCAAGAGCTGCATTAAAACAAAAGCAAAGAAATGCATAAACAACTCCTGGTTTAAAATAAAGCCAAATATTTTTGAACAGGAATACATGAGGGTAGGGAGAAACTTGAGGAACCACTATTGCCCCTACCCCAAGTCATTTAGCATTAAATCACATACTCAGAATCAACCACACCAGACCCCTAACAACTCCTATGGCAGGGCTGAAACCTGCTCCACAGGATGGTCAGTGGGGTTCATTTAGGAGGTTTTATTTATTGATGTATTTATGATTTTTGTTTGTTTGTTTAGACAGGGTCTTGCTCTTCTGCCCAGGCTGGAGTGCAGTGACGCAATTGGAGCTGACAGCAGCCTTAAATTCCTGGGCTCAAGCAATCCACCTGCCTCAGCTGAAACTTCAGCTACTTTGGAAGGCTGCCACTATGCCTGGCTAATTTATTTTTTATTTTATAGAGATGGGGTCTCACTATGTTGTCCAAGCTAGTCTTAAACTCCTGGTCTCAAGCAATCCTCTTGCTTCCTCCTCCCAAAGCACTGGGATTATAGGCATGAGCCATTGCCCCTGGCTCATTTAGGAGATTGAAGAGCAAAAGCTCTTCTAAAACAAGAAGCCACTTGGGCCCAGGATGTCGAAGCTGCAATAAGCTGAGATTACACCACTGCACTCCAGTCTGGGTGACAGAGCAAGATCCTGTCTCAAAAACAAACAAACAAACAAACAAACAAACACCAATAAGCCTTTTATGCTCCTTTCACCTTAATCTGCTGCCTCAATCCTGACCTGTTACTGTTCTTCTTGGGGGACCAGAGTAGGGCAATCTTCCCCTTTCTCTCTAGACTTGTTTTAAATCTATTTGAGTCTGAATCCAAAACCTTCATAACATTAAAGAAAAAGAGAGATGATATTCAATCTTGGGGTTTTCATCTCTGTTCTTTTCTAGTTATAGACAACATAGTATACAATTCAACAACTCTGGATTTCCTACGGACAATCTGACTCATCTTTCTTGCTACTCAGAATGACCAAAATTATATCAGTGAAGCTAGAGGAGTAAGTCCTCAGATAATTCTAGATCAGTGCTGTCCAACAGAAATATAAAGCAAATTACATATTTAAAATTTATTAGTAGTCACATTAAAATTTTTAAAAAAGAAATGTGAAATTAATTTTAATAATATTTTATATAGCCCAATTATATGCAAAATATTTTCACTTTGATACATAACCAATATTAAAGATATTATTATTATTATTATTATTATTAGAAACAGAGTCTCGCTCTGTCACCCAGGCTAGAGAGCAGTGGTGTCATGGCTCACTGTAACCTTGAACTCCTAAGTTCAAGTGATCCTCCCACCTCAGCCTCCTGAGGAGCTGGGACTATGGATACATGCCATCATACCCAGAAAATTTTCATATTTTTTGTAGAGATGAGGTTTTTCTTTGTTGCCCAGGGTGGTCTTGAACTCCTGGGCTCAAGCCATCTGCCAGCCTCAGCCTCCCAAAGTGCTAGGATTACAGGCGTGAGCCACCGTGTGTGGCCAAACATCGGTTTTAAAATTAAAATACAATTAAATTAAAATTCAATTTTTCCGTCATACTAGCCACATTTCAAGTGAGCCATGGCCACCTGTGGCTACTCTAGTGGAGGGCACAATTCTCCACTGTCCCTAACCGTGATACAAATTTGGTGTGGGGCTTTCAGTCCAGGTATAAACTAAAAAGGAAACGCCATTCCAAGTGTTTGGAGACACAAACTGGGAAAATGATGGCGCTCTGAGGCAGGAAGAGTTTTTGATTTGTCCTTTCAATCCTAATAGCCTGATTCTACCTTTGATGAGTTTCTTACCAAAGCATGTCTGCCTGTCAGGGCCTAGCACCGTTCCTGGAGCGCATGTGCACTCGCTGGTATCTGAGCAGCTGCCATGGCAGTCCTCGTCGCAGATGTCATAAAAATCTACGGAAGAATAAAGATTATCTTCATGAGAGGAGGAGACCGGAGGACACTCTTTCATTCATTTTAGAGATGGTGCGGTGGGGCAGGAGGGGTGGTCTCCCTATGTTGCCCAGGCTGGCCTCAAACCCCTGGGCTTAAGCAATTCTCCCACCTTGACCTCCCAAGTAGCTGGCACTACAAGCATAAGCCACTGCATCCAGCTGACCCTCTCCTTGAGAGAGCCTCATGAGTGTAGCCTGGGGGATGAGTTTCCAGCCACCATCGAGGGAATTCTCATTGTTCAGGGTTTATATAACCCAATGGAAAACAACAAACTAGGGCATCTTCTGTCTTCTAGATCAATGATTCCCAACTTCAGATCCATAGGCCCTTGAGTGGCCACAGACTGTCTGCAAATCTAAAACCTCACCATAAATGAGCTGTAGACTAAGAAAGTGTTACGTCTTACTCTTCTAGTGCTCTATTTTTAAAATGAATACAGATCTTGACAGGATTAATAACACAGAAATTAGAAGTATTGCTGACACAAAGTAGCTTCTTCCCATTATATATCATTTTAAAAAATCAGTGGACACCAAACACAATCCAACCATATGGGTGTCTGATTATCTGTCTGTCTGTCTATCTATCTATCTATCTATCTATCTATCTATCTATCTATCTATCTATCTATCTAGAGATCTTAAAAAGGGGTTCTCCATACTCAAACAAGTTGGAAATCCACTATTTAGATAACCTAAATCAATGTTTCATTTTCTTTTTTTTTTTTTTTGGGTTGGAGTCTCACTCTGTCACCCGGGCTGGAGTGCAATGGCGTGATTTTTCGGCTCACTGCAACTTCCACCTCCCGGGTTCAAGCAATTCTCCTGCCACAGTCTCCCAAGTAGCTGGGGTTACAAGTGCACGCCACCACACCTGGCTAATTTTTGTATTTTTAGTAGAGACGGTGTTTCACCATATTGGCCAGGCTGGTCTTAAACTCCTGACCTTGTGATCCACCTGCCTCGTCCTCCCAAAGTGCTGGGATTACAGATGTGAGCCACCACACCTAGCCCAATATTTCATTTTCTAATGTGTTGTTTGAATGGAATTCGGACAAAATTAAAAATAACTGATTAAAGTCATAGCTCCTTTCCCCTTCTATTTCTTCAGGAATTTTTCAGAAGTTCTATGAAGAGATCTCAGAAATCACAATCTAGAGGTATCTTTGGCCCCACATCAATGTTGTTCAGATTGAGATATAGTTGTCACTGTAACTGCGTATCCTATAGTTGGCACTTTTGGACTCCATCTGTGGCCTTGTTGGTGGAGAAAAAGAGCACAGGGAAGGTACTCACGACCACAGTAGACGTGGAAGCAGACGCTGGGCTTGGTCAGACGATACACATAGTAGCCTCCAGGGCAAGCCTTGACTTCCACTGTGGTGTTCCAGAGGCAGCAGTTCCCATTGAAGCTTGCACAAGCCTGGCGTTGCACAATACCGTCACCTTCTAGGGGGTGGCTGCCATTGAGCCAGACAGGTGCGTGGGTTCCACAGTGGTTTTCTGGTATGCAGAAGGTAGGCATGGCATCTCCTGCCATGCCCGTGAAGCGGTACCACTCCCCATCCACATGGTTGTCACATAGAGGAGGACCTTGAGACTCATCCAGTTGGTGGTCAGTGTTCCTCCAGGGCTCATTCAGGCTGATGTAAGCAGAACAAGGGTCTAGGGCTGGAAATGAAAAAGATACCTCAGAGTACCTGGAGTGTTTCAGATCACAGCACCAACAGCCCAAGTTCACCTTCCTGGTCTTGCATTTGGACATTTTTGAATTCAAAAGAGAAATTAGTTAAGGTCCCAAAAAAAATAGTTGTTTAAGGTTCCTTAGGTTGATTTAAACATGCTGCATAAATGCCCTTTTCAAAATTATTTCAAACCTAATATTAAGCGTTAGCTTGAACTGAATTTTTATCCGTAATAATTATTTGATAGAAGGATAGGTGTATCAGACCAAGGGAGGTTAGGATTAAAGACTCACTGAACTCTGCGCGAGTCAGACCATACTCTGAGTATTTTGTTCATTACCTGGAAACTGTAGTATTATTATTTTTGAGACAGGGTTTGGCTCTGTCGCCCAGGCTGGAGTGCAGTGGTACAATCATGGCTCACTGCAACCTCCGCCTCCTGGACTCAAGTGATCCTCCCCACTCAGCCTCTGAAGTAGCTGGGACCACAGGTGTATGCCACCACACCTGGCTAATTTTTGGGGGTTTTTTTTGGTAGAGATAGGGTTCTGGCATCTTGTCCAGGGCTCAAGTGATCCTCCTGCCTCAGCCTCCCAAAGTGCTGGGATTACAGGCATGAACTTGGTGCTCTGCTGGAGACTGTATTTTTTGAAAGCAATTGACAAACTTCAGAGAAAGTTGACCAGACTTAGAAGGGGTCCTAAAAATTATTTACTGGTGAAGTTGAGAATTATGGTTTTGAAAAAAGAAGACTGAAGAAAACACATATTCGTTTTTTAAAAATCTGGAATAGGCTTGTGGAAGAGGAATTAGCTATTCTGTTACAAGAACAAGAACGAATTATGGGGAAGCACATTTCAGTTCAGCTATCCAGTCATGGGAGAGGCTATGTCACAGGGCAGTTAGCTTCCAATCCTTGGAAATATTCAGAAGAGTATTTGGCTGGCTATTTGTAAAGATTACAGGTGGAATTTTGCATTATTAGAAAGTTTGACTTGATCAGGAATGTGTAAAAACTCATTCCACTGAAAAGAAAAAGGCCTCGGGCACATGCCGCCTACTTTGAAAAACACGGTATACTAGCATGTAGTTACCAGAAATATTCTCAAAGTGAATTTTGGTATATCTTCTACCAGCTTATTGAAAATATCAAGAACTTTGTGTATTCGTAGTTAACCATGGCATTATTATCCTAGCTGTCATATAGCCAAGTTTCTCAGGCATATGTGTTTAGTGCATAAATTACCATATCTCAACCAAAACATTTTATCATATGTCATGAAGACATTGAAAAACAACATTTTGACTGGGTGCGGTGGCTCACGCCTGTAATCCCAGCACTTTGGGAGGGCGAGGTGGGTGGATTACCTGAGGTCAGGAGTTCGAGACCAGCCTGGTCAACATGGTGAAACCCCATCTCTACTAAAAATACAGAAATTAGCTAGGTGTGGTGGCGTGTGCCTGTAATCCCAACTTCTTGGGAGGCTGAGGCAGGAGAATCGCTTGAACTCAGGAGGTAGAGGTTTCAGTGAGCCAAGACCATGCCACTGCATTCCAGCCTGGGCAACATGAGTAAAACTTTGTCTCATAAATAAACAAACAAATAAATAAATAAATAGAAAATAAATAGAAAAACAACATTTCAATGACTAAAGACACCAATATCTCCAATATTCTCATTGCTCCCCTTAGCTCCAGGGAAACTAATTAATGAATCAACATAGGTAAATGGTCCTTATGAAGAATCTATGAAATCAAGAAATTCTAGAAAGGAACATTGGTCAGAGAGTACTATATTATTCTTCTTAATGCACATGAGGTTGACTTACGTAACTGATATCGTAGGCAGGGAATTCACATTAGGGCCAATATATTTTGTGGGCAGGGAATTCAGTATTCGCAAATACTGCACAACGACTAAATATGAATCGGCCATGATCACCAAATCTAACTTGTCTAGAAAATACTTTAGATGTTTCCAATCTACATATCCATATTTCAAAGTTAAGTTTACTCTCTAAACTTCAGTCACACGTAGAGAAAAGTATAGCCCACTGCTAATGGCCTCCAAGAAAATATGACAATTTAAGGCAAGAAAGAAGTGGATATTGCATTTTCTGGAAATAACACGCAGGGATGCAAATGGCAGAAACAACCCTCTTTCTTTAAAATGCTCCTTATGTGTCTCAGCTGAGCCCTAGACCAGAATCCTTTGAGGGGAAGAAATATCCTCAGATTCTCTCTCTCCTCAAAGGGGACAAATTTCCTCCTTTGCTCTCCCAGCTGTGGCTTTTTTTTACAAACAAGTTTCCAGAGCAGTTTCACAGGTGATTATAGAGTCATGGAAATATTTGGTTCCTCTCCCTGGCTCTAATTTTATAAGAGATGGCTAGATACTCAACTTTTAATGGCTTCTACAGAAACTCCTAAACCTCTCTCAGTAACTATTTCCTTATTTATAAAGTTTTTCCTTCAAGTAAAATGTCATTTCTTGGCTGTCTGCTAAAAGTTCACTTGCTCCCCTGCTGTAGGGGAGATAGGGTATGAGGAGGAGAAATTTATCTGCCACCTTCTGTAACTAACTAAATAATACATACGTATTTTTAAAAGTTAACCATCCAATACTTTCTGACGTTAAATGTACCCATCCCACTCTACACCCTTTTAAGGCAGCAATCCAATCTAATAATCTGGCTGCTGGTTTTATATCCTGTTTTCAATCTCAGTGTGAAGCCCAGAATCTGGTATTGCACACATTCATCCTAAACTGCTGATCTATACATCTAATTGGGAGGGCTTCAAAAAGAACAGCCCTGTGGGTTCCTTCCTGGCCTGCCAGAAGCTCCTCAATGGTTTGCTAAGATGCCCACTTGCCAGCCACTCCTCTGGCGTCTTCCACCAGGACCATGCAGGGCCAAGGGCAGAGAACCGATGTCTGTGTCCCCACCCTTTCGCCCCAGTGTTGAGTCCTCCAACCCTCCAGGTCCTATCCAACAGACAGCCTCCCCTGAATCACAGCCCACTTTCGACCCTGCGCCTGAGCTTGGTTGGGAAGCATCCCTTCTTTCCTGCTCCCTCCTCTTCCATCCTCCTCCCTCATCACCCCACTTTGCTTCCCCCTTTCTCATCCCTTCTTTTCCCTCTTCTCTCACTTCCAGGGCAAACACCAGCTCCAGTCCTCAAAGTTCCCCCTTTATCACACCTCTGGCATTGAGCCATATATCATCCTTGAGGAGTTGGGGGTTGGAGGAAAAGATCTGGGAAGGGCAAGGGTATATGGAAAGAATGGGGAATACAGGAGGTACTAGAGGCAGAATAGGTAAGGAGAAGGGTGGGAAGAAAGGGGAGTGGAGATTTTTCAGGAGGACAACTTTCTGAGAGAACCTTGGGTTAGTTATTGGCAGCAGATATGGGGTGATTAATGACAGGTAGCTCAAGCATATTTTTTGGAACAGTTTTGGATTTACAGCATAATTGAGATGATAGGACAAAGAGATCCCACATGCCCTACACCCAGTTTCCCTTGTTATGGCGTGTTACCTTTAGCCATACACTTACCATACATTAGCATGGTAACTTTGTCGCGTTAATGAGCCACTATTGATACCTTCTTATTAACTCAAGTCCACACTTATGCAGACTTCCTTAGTTTCCACCTATATCTTTCTGTTCCAGGATCCCACATTACATTTAGGTATCAGGTCTCCTGAGGGTCTCAAACCGCCATTTTTTAAAATGCATTTTTATTTTTTATTTTTTTGAGACGGAGTCTCCCTCTTTTGCCCAGGCTGAAGTGCAGTGGTTCGATCTCAGCCCACTGCAACCTCCACATCCTGAGTTCAAGTGGTTCTCCCTCCTCAGCCTCCCAAGTAGTTGGAATTACAGGCATGCGACACCATGCCCATCTAATTTTGGGTGTGTCTGTATTTTTAGTAGAGATGGGGTTTCACCACGTTGGCCAGGCTGGTCTCGAACTCCTGACCTCAGGTGATCTGCCCGCCTTGGCCTCCCAAAGTGCTGGGATTACAGGTGTGAGCCACCGTGCCTGGCCACAAGCTTTTGTTTAATGTGTATCCTTTAAGGTGCTAGAGCAACCATGAAGAAATAGACCAGGGTCAATTAAATACTGAACTACTCAAAAGTGTCAAGAAGGATGGTTCTCTCCATCTCACCCCCACCCTCTCTTCCAGTTAGTACTGATATTCTACTAGAAAAAGAGGCAAGAGAGAAATCTGTTAGTAACTGGAATTGAAACTTTTCTTTGTCTGATTGGCCAGTTTTGCACCAAGTCTGAGGAGGGAGACAATTTAAGATTCACTCGATCTGTGCAAAAAGTATATTCTGATATAAAGACTGATAAGTTTGGTTTATCCAGATCTGTGCCCCTCATGGCAACAGAGCTTTCAGTCCCTTGCCTTCATTAAAGAAAAACTCTATGCTCAACTTTAAATTTTTTTTTTTTTTGGCTCTTCAAGTTGGAACTATAAAAGTGCCTAGAACACAAAGAAGACAGAATTATTTTTACACAAACTCCAGGAACTCTTTAGCTAGTGAAAGCTGTGGGATATGGCAGATCCATGGAAATTTTGGATGTCCAGGCGAGAGGCTAAATGGAACATGTAACAGAAATTCTCTGGAAATCTATTTTCAGGGACTTTTCTTACAAGATTCTAGAGCTAGCATTTAAGGTACTGGAATCTAGTTCTTAATCATCTGTACATTATAGCAAATTGCCACAACAAAAAGTGCATTGTGCCAAGTTCTTGACGTGAGACTCACCCACGGGTGACACGGAGGTGCCTGTGATGAAGAGGCAGGTGAGAAGCAGGAACGGAGGCATCCTTCTGGACAAACTGCCAGAAACACTGGAAAATCCTCTTAATACTGGTGTTCCTTTGTCCCCTTCTCTTTCAAGCACTTTTTTTTCTTTTTTTTTTTTTTAAGGCCTCTAGGCTCTCACGAGAAAGACTTTATCAGCACTGGCAGGGGCTTTATCAGAGGAAGAGGATGAGGATGAGTGGGACAAGGTGTCCACAGCTCTGGCCTTGGCCCCAGAGAGAAGCACTGCTTTACACTGTCAACACGGTTCCTTTATTGATAGTTTTCTTTAGGAAAACAAAACAAAACAAAGCCACAATCCCTCATCCTCCTATTGTTTTCTCTCAAGAATTCCCTGCAATGGAACCTCCAGTATCTTATCCAGAAGGGAATTCTAAATGAGGGACATCCCCTCACATCAAATTCTTGCTTTGTGACTTATAGGAATTGATTTCACAATGTTGCAGCCATAGCATTGCACACTAAACGAGAATGGATGAAGCCAAATCATTGAACGTGTCTTGGTCAGATAGTCAAGGAGCTTACAATAGCACACAAAACAAAGTAGTAAGGACAGGTATGGGACAAGGACAGTATTCTCTTGAAATGAGCTCCTAAGTTTGTTTTATTACGGTCTTTGACATCAAAACTTCTGAAAGAAACAAGGTTTAAATTGTGTTTTTACCAATTCAAGCAGCAATACCTCATGTTTTTATTGTCTTTACTCCCAAAATTAAAAAATGGTTTTATGTTATTTATTTCACTAATTCTCACATTAAGATGGGGTAGGAGCTTAAAATTAGAAACTACTCATTAAATTAACACTCTGGAAAATTAAATGTCAAAATTTACTGAAGTTTCACATTTAGACAAAGGAGAGAAAATGTGCTTCATAGCACATTTTTTGAGACAGAGTCTTGCTCTGTCGCTCAGGCTGGAGTGCAGTGGCCTGATCTCGGCTCACTGCAAGCTCCACCTCCCAGGTTCATGCCATTCTCCTGCCTCAGCCTCCTGAGTAGCTGGGACTACAGGCACCCGCCACCATGCCCAGCTAACTTTTTTGTATTTTTAGTAGAGACGGGGTTTCACCATGTTAGCCAGGATGGTCTCGATCTCCTGACCTCGTGATCCACCCGCCTTGGCCTCCCAAAGTGCTGCGATTAGAGGTGTCAGCCACCGAGCCCGGCCAATCACTGGTTTTTGACAATGACAAAAGTACAAATGGTCTCCAGAAGCACAGGGTTTATGGTCAAGCAAGGGGTTTCCATTGATCTAAAATTTTAGTTAGCTACTTTATTACTAACATCAGTGGGACACAGGCAATTTGACCATTAACTTATTAAGCTGTGGTTTGATGGCAGCAATGGATGACCCTGCTGTCTCATTGCAGGATAGTGTTGCTAAGTATTAGTGCTTTAAACAAAAAAACCAAACTCCCACAACTTCCTGTGCCTAGGAAGCCATCTGAGGGCTTCATATGTGTTGCAGAGAAACAGAGGACGTGTGCATGAGATAAACCCAGACTTCTTGCCAGGATTGATTGCTGGAGTCAAGGACTTTCACCAGATAGCTTTTGGTGCTGTAAACAAGAATTCCCAGGATGGTAAGTTTTTTTCCACCTTATTTCTATTTTTTCCTTTTTAGTTGACCTGCCCTTTCATTTTTTACTGTTTATGATGAAACATTTCAAATATATATACAAAAGTATAAAGAACGATAATGAACACCCAGCTACAATAATTACTAACATTTTGTCAATCTCATTTCATTTACATACCAGTATGCATTTCTAACACATGGTCTTTTTTTTACATAATCATGATGCTTTTATTACAACTATGAAAATTAGTAATAATTCCTTAACTCATACCCAAACCATATTTAAATTGCTCCAATAGTTCCAAATATTCCTTTTAATCCTGGATTGAGTCAGGATTCAAACAAGATTTATATATTACACTTTGGTTGTCACTTAAATTTATTTTTATTGGCTGGGTGCAGTGGCTCATGCCTGTAATCCCAGCACTTTGGGAGGCCAAGGCGGGTGGATCACCTGAGGTCAGGAGTTCGAGACCAGCCCTGCCAACATGGCGAAACCCCATCTCTACTAAAAATGCAAAACTAGCTGAGTGTGATGGTGCACGTCTATAATCCCAGCTACTTGGGAGGCTGAGACAGGAAAATCACTTGAACCTGGGAGGCGGAGGTTGCAGTGAGCTGTGATTGTACCATTGAACTCCAGCCTGGGCAACAGAGGGAGACTCTGTTTCAAAAATATATATATTTATATTAATATATATAAAAATATATATATATATATTAAATCCATAATGGTCTTCCCCTCTTTCTTCCATTTGTTGATGAAACCCCACCATTTGTCCTACAGAATGTTCCAAGTTTTGGGTTTGGTGAATTGCTTCTTTGTGGTGTCTTGTCTCCTCCCCCATATTTAATGTTGATGCTTGGTCATATGTTACAATTTTTCTTAATTATGTGCCATTAGAATTTAAAAACAAAAATACTCTGGTGACACTGAGAGAATTTAATGTACAGAAGGCAATGCTAGAAATAGACCAGTTAGGAAGTGAATAAATCAGTCTACGATCTGCATCTGAGCTAGAGTAACAATTTGAAAGCTACCAACATATAAATGGTAATTGAAATAGGGGAGGGGGGTGAGATCACACCCATGGAAAATGGGGTCCAAGATGGAACCTTGGGGAAGCCTGATATCAAAGATGTGGACAGAGGAATACAACGCTGTAAAGGAGACCAAGAAGTAATCACAGATTTATGAAAGGAAATGCAAGGGTGGAGTCACAGGAGCCGAAATTCAAAGAGGAGGGGTTGCTCAGTGTATGATGCATTTATAAAATATAAACATTTATCAAATAAGTATTCTTTTGAGACAGGGTCTCACTCTGTCGCCCAGGGTGGAGTGCAATGGCGCGATCTCAGCTCACTGCATTCTCTGCCTTCGGGGTTCAAGTGATTCTACTGCCTCAGCCACCCGAGTAGCTGGGACTACAGGTGTGCACCACCACGCCCGGCTAATTTTTGTATTTTTAGTAGAGATGGGGTTTTGCCATGTTGCCCAGGCTGGTCTTGAACTCCTGAACTCAAGCTATCCACCCACCTTGGTCTCCCAAAGTGCTGGGATTACAGGCAAAGTAGGTAATCTTATATTCAGTAGGATTCATTAAAAATGACCTATACATTTATCCTAAGGAAATATCACAAGTGCACCATGGGAAACAAGGAGTTTGGACTTACTTGGGAGAGCAACAAAGGTTGGCAGTGATGAAACTGAATTGAAACTCTGGTGTTTCGGTGAAACTGAGCTCTAAAATCTAAGAAGTCCTATTTTTCTGTGAAATCTTTCCAGATAGATTTTAAAAGTCAACCTATTTGTATTTGTGTTTGAAAGCGTCTACCACGTGCTTACCGCTGCACCCTGACGAGCAGGATACCACATTAGCGTTAACATGACCCCTGGTTACATCTTTTCTACTCACCAGTCACCATGCTCAGCAGTCCTCCAGTCACTTCATCTGGTACTTGACTACAGGACGCTCTGAGGAGTTGTGACATAGACGCCATCTCTGTGCCTTCGTTCCTTTCTCTTTAAAGCAATAGTTAGGCTAGATTAAGGGTTCTCATCAGAATCACCAGGAGGGTTTGTTGAACACTTGGATCCACTCCTAGTTTCTGATGCAAGAGGGACTGGAAAACTTGCATTTCTAACAACTCCAGGAGATGACATGCTGCTGTTCTGGGGACCATGTTCTGAGAACCCTTTTACTTTTTCCA
Organism: Mandrillus leucophaeus; assembly: GCF_000951045.1. Classification (NCBI taxonomy): domain Eukaryota; kingdom Metazoa; phylum Chordata; class Mammalia; order Primates; family Cercopithecidae; genus Mandrillus; species Mandrillus leucophaeus. The sequence continues at coordinate 4,477,073 of NW_012104142.1, read as the reverse complement.
CCTCTAAAGTCTATGCTCCCTCAGCGAAACTGCATTACTTACACTCAGTAATAGATTTGATGCTATCATTATTTGCCTCTAATCCACTATGCTTTTTAAATTTCCATTGTGGTAAAATATACCTAAAATCTATCATTTTAACCACTTAAGTGTACAGTTCAGTGGCATTAGGTACATTCACATTGTTGGGCAACCATCACCACCACCCGCCTCCAGACCTTTGTCATCTTCCCAAACTGAAACTCTGTATGCATTAAACAATAACTTCCCATTCTCCCCTCCCTTATCCCTGACAGCCACTATTTTACTTAGTATTTCTATGAATTTGACTACTCATATAAGTGGAATCATACAGTAATTGTCCTTTTGTGACTAGCTCGATTCATTTAGCATGTGTCTTCAAGGCTCATCCTCATTACGGCATGTGACCAAATTCCATTCTTGTATGGCTGAATAATAATCAGCTGTGTGTACACACCATATTTTGTTGATCCATTCATTTGTTGGCGGACACTCAGATTGCTCCTACCTTTTGGCTATTGTGAATAATGCTGCTGTGAACATGTGTGTACACGTCTGTTTGTCCCTACTTTCAATTCTTTTGGACATATGCCCAGAAATGGAATTGCTGGATCATATGGTAACTGTTCCACTTTCTGAGGAGCCACCATACTGTTTTCCACGGGAGACAAACCATTTTACATTCCCACCAGCAGTGCCAAGGGTTCCAATTTCTCTGCTTCCTCACCACCGTTTTATTTTCTGCTTTTTCTGATAATAGCCATTCTAATGGGTGTGACGTGGTATTTCACGGTAGTTTTACCTTTCCTTAATTATTAGTGATGTTGAGCATCTTTTCGTGTTTATTGGCCATTTGTGTATCTTTTTGGAGAACTGTTCAACTTCTTTGATCAATTTTTAAATCAGGTTTCCTTTGTTGTTAGGTTCACTATACTTTAAGCTTGTCCTACCCATGGTTCGCAGGCCGCATGCAGCCCAACACAAATTTGTAAACTTTCTTAAAACATTGAGGTTTTTTTGCGTTTTGTTTTAGCTCATCAGTTATCATTAGTGTTGGTGTACTTTATGTGTGGCCCAAGACAATTCTTCTTCTAGTATGGCTCAGGGAAGCCAAAAGATTGGACACTCCTGCTTTACACTTCAAATTGTAAGCTCCTTAAAGGCAGGAATCATGTTTTTATTTTCCTTAAAAAACCTAACCAAAACAAAAACAACCCTGCAAAGCTTAACAGAATGTGTGAAGTATGTAGATACTATTTATTGAATGCAAAAAATGACTTAATATTTTCAACCTTGTAAGAGTTGAAGAAGAAACAAACACAAAAAGTGGCTCCATAGTCAAAGACAGGTTTATTTTGGAGAATATTCTGGCTGATTTCCATCAGGAGCATTCTCTTACAGACTATGGGTACTTCAGGGTTTAGTGAGGGAGAGCCTATCGCAGGCTCGGAGTGTTTCTGGGTGGAGGAGAATTTTATTGCAGGGTTGGAATGTCTGTTCCGAGGAGAGGTTATCTCGGGGCTGGGATGTTTCTGGTCAGAGGGGGCTTTATCTCAGGGTTGGAATGTTTCTGGTCTAAGGTGTCATTTGTGGTTTATGGTCATGCTGACATTAGCCATTAAGCTGATGATTTTGGGCTGGATTTAGGCGGTTTTTAATCAAAGGGAACTTAAAATGGCGGTGCTTGTCCAAGATGGCGATGCTCCTGCTCTGTCAAACCTTAAATTCTTACACCTTACATGTGGGTGAGGGTTGTCTGTGTTAGGCTGCTGTAAGCTGCCAGAAGGCAGGACCACAGCTACAGAGGCTGTTTGGACAGCACCTCATATTGCACTACAGCAACCAGATATTTAATACAAGTTTTTAAATATGCTTGTGGTGACCTTGGCAGCATGTGATATTTCCTGTTTGGCTACAACTGTAAATTTGATACAAACTCTGAAAATAATGAATACTTAATTTTGGTGCATCTTTGAACAATTAATTCTTGAGTCCAGGAGCCCACACTGGGCAATCCAGGTGATCCGATACCATGGACATTTTGCCTGTCAATCAGGAGATGAGGATTCAGGCTCACTGAGACTGCTGCTGCTGACTTTATTTATGGTTGTAGAGGTCACTCAACCTCTTGGTGACTCTGGCAAATTAGGAAAATACTGACTATCTTAGGTTCAGGAAGAATTAGTGAAACGCCTATTTTTGAAATACGGGCTTAAGGAAGACAGCTTAATTTGATAATGATATTTTTATAAAAATGAATTTTAGAAGTAAAAACTTACTACCTAGAATCACAGGAAATGTAGTTTTTCTGGTTTTGTTTTAAATAATGAGATGTATCGTTCAAAAATTGAGTAAGTATTTATTGTTCCAGAAGGTACATTGCTTTTTATACATATTTCATAAATGATACAGGATTTTACACATGTTCAATAGTTTGCTATTTGTTTAAAGAACTTTTCTCCATGTCCTCCCTCCCTTGCCTCCCACACACCCCGAAAAGATTTGCTCATTGCACTGTGCTGTTTCTTCTTAAAAACCCTATGCACAAACAGGATAAATGGTTTAAAAATAATTCACACAACTTAACAAAAATAAATGAGGGAAGGAGCTGATGACTGGGGGTGGTGGAGGGAGAAGGAAGTGGGCGGAGGGTCAGGAAGTGGAGACATGCATCCTTTCATTCCATCATGCCAATGAAAGGGGTGGTGGCAGGAGTAGCAGCAGCAGCAATCCTGGCTGGCCTTCAACCTTTGCAAGGCACCTGGAGTCTGGATTTGTCATTTAAAGTTTTTCTTTTCATACACAATGATCCCAAAGGAGGAAGAAAAAGAGAAAGAAACTCCTTGCCACAATGAGGAAGGATGAATCACATGAAAGAAAAGGCCAATCAGTGGTGTGGCAGCCCCCATCATCCTTTCCATCCTGCCCCTACAGCAGTTAAAAACAGGATATTAGACACAGATTCCTTTGACTCTTCAAGCGCAGATGTCATCTGGAAATATGGTAGAAAATGTTTTGACAAAGTATAAGATTAATTCTCTTTCTCTCAATTTAAGATAAGAAAAAATAGGGTGAAGAGAGTGGGCTGAAGGAAGCCCTAGAAATGTATTTCTATATAAAGATAAATTGCACCCTTTGAGACTCACACACTTGATTTACAACAACTGAAGTTGTGGAGGTGGGAGGGCTCACAAACAGTGTGGAATTGTGTGTCCTTCGAGATGAACAAAGCCTCCAGACAAGGCAGTGCCATCTGGCTGGCCTGGAATGCTGTCACACAAGCAGATTAGCAATAAACTTATTCTGGTTGAAATGGCTACAGAGCCATGATTTTTAGCCAATTTGTAAACCTTACATCTTCCTGATTTGGTAGTACAGCTGAATGCCCCCCTTCCCTCTGATTTGTGTTGTGGAGGGAGAGGGGATTATCCATAGATAAGTATATAAAGGAGGGCAATTTTTCCTCCTATGAAAGACTAACTAATAAAAAAACAAAACAAAACCAACAACCTCATGCAGTGTTGCCAATGATTTTTAGACACTGATCCAGAGCACTGGGATATATAGACATTTAAGAAGGTATTAAGAGATAATCTAAAGTGTCAATTATTAAACAGTTTTAAGTTGGTTCCAATTATCAAATGGAAAAAATGAGTGTAGCTAAGAGGTACAGGTAGGTGGTCAGTAAAGGGATCCAGGAAGGAGAGATTCCTGGTAACTCTGCAGAGACTGGGTCCAATTTAAAATAAATGCTAATGATATTTTAGCATATCATGAGAATTTGCTTTTCTGGTAGATTTATTTACTCCTATGTCAAAAATAGGGACAGTTAAATTAAAAACAAATGGAGCAGAGTGGGGTGCTGGTGTGTTACTGTTTTGCTGACTCTGCAAAGATGCAAGAAACAAACACCTCCAGCATCATTTTCTCTTTATGAATCTCTCTACTATATAACTGCATCATTTTCATCCAGAAACTGAGATACTTGGTTAAGACAATATTCACTAAGCCCTTTGAGCTTATAGTCCACAATGCCTGATCCTCAGGTTTTAACATTCCCTTCTTCCCTCAGATCCTTTCTGTTTTTGTTTTATAATTAAAGGTAAAAACGCTCTACCCCCCATCGCTCCCAGCTTCCACCTGCAAGGCTTTAATTAAAAAGGCAAACAGGTGTTCCTTCTGCCGGGATTCAGAGGCTCTTTGCAGATCAATCTTTTTCACCAATTTGTCGGAGAGGCAGATGTACTTGTAATGGGTCTCTCAGTCTCTTAAGGTCCATTTCTGCCTAAAATAGAAACAAAAGGTGAGAAAAACTGGCTAGCGAAGCTTTCAATGAAATTACTCTCTACCGAGAAAAGGAAACTGTTCTCCATTACTATGAGTCAGAGATCATCTCAATAACTCTCAAAATAAGAGTGCCTTGAAAAACAAAGCATTTTAACCTCACGACATAGGACAACAAAGCGTGAATACAAAATGGAAGCCTTCCTTGGCAGTTTCGGCCCTCAACAAAGCCTCCAGAAAAAGCAGTGCTATCAACAGGGTAGGACTCAGAGGCTAAGAATGTAAAGAGCATCTGAGACATGCATCTTGATGGTGTTTCTCCAGTGAGAAGCCCTTTCACAAAGGCTAAGAGCCAGGACTTCATGCTACTCAAGATTTTATTTATCCAGTATCTGTTTACGTTTTTACTTAGCCAATTAATTTTAAAACAGCGTGTGGAGTCAACTGTAGTACTTTCAAAACTCACACATGCTTGGACTTCACCCCAGAGGAGTTGGACTAACGAGCAAGCCTAGGGTGAGACTGAAGCATCTGTACTTTTAACAGATCCAGGGATGTTTCTGATGTATTCCCTCCAGTTTAGAACCACCGTACATAGTAAAGGAAGACAGAACTCCACTTAGGCCAAAGCAGGAAGATGGATTAAGCCTATTCAAAGCACAACCCCATCATCAAGAAGAGACAGGAAAGGCAGAGAAGGGCAACTAAACATAAAGAGGATGGAAAAGCTTCTAGAGATTGCTGAAAAATCTCTAAAGTCACAAAGACTACAGAGAAAAAGAATAAGGGTTTATTCACCAAAATCAAAGATAACAGAGTGAGGAAGGCACATCCAGAAATTTGAAAGAGGTAGCTTTTATGAAAAATAAAATATATCAATCTTTTCCAAGTATCTTCTAGTTTAATAACCTCTAACCTGTCCCTGGCAAAGATTTCTAGCAGTCTTTCCCTCTTACCTGGGTTTTACTTTTCCCCACTGCTACCACACATTTATGTGAAAAATCTTAGATCAATTATTATAGAAATAATCAAAAAGCAGAGGGAAAAGTAGAAACAGACAACTACAAAGAAATAAAATGGAAAAAAAAAAAAAAGTAAAAGTAGGCCTAAAAATGTCAATGTGCTGGTGTTAACAGGATGGAGCGGACACACCATCTTCTCACTTGCTTTTTATAAAACTTTCTAGTGAAATGTCCATGCCTAAAATAGTTACTGTAATCAACTGACGAATAATTTATACAGGAAGAAGGTTGGAACATTCTTTCAGTTTACTCATTTGAAGAACTGTGGCTGTGGATAATAATAATAACCATGCAAGATGGGGCTGGGATTTATTTTAATTTTTGTAATACCTGAGCAATTGCATCCTTGAGTTGATTGTATTTCTCTAGGTCAAAACGTGACTTTTTGGCTCCTTTATGGAAAAATAATAAGTATTGTCTATCTCTGGCTTCTGGATAAACATACTCCTAAAAAAATGAAGAAATGGAATTATCAGTCCTTAGCATACTATCTTCACAAAATAGTCACTAACTGCTGCTTAGATTCAATACATATATACACATGTATGCTGACATGTGCTGTGTTAAGTATTTAATTACTACCTGAACATTTCTACTGTGAAACATACAGAGCAGTACACACAAAATGTACATCACAATGAATCAACACACAATGAACATGTTACTCATCACCAGATTTTATAAAAATAGACCACTGCCAACAATCCAGAAACTCCCTCTTGCCCCTTTCCAATTACTCACACTTCTTTCCCCCAAAGTAATCAGTCTCTTGACTTTTATGGTAATTGTTTTCTTGCTTTCTTTATAACTTACCTCCTTAAGCATGTATTCCTAAGTTCCACAACTTAGTGTTACCTGTTTTATGAATTTTATGGAGTCATACAGTACATATTTATATGGCTACTTGCACTCAACATTATGTTTGTGAAATTCACCTTTTGTGTGTAGCTGCCGTCTATTCATTTCCATTATATTATATTGTATGACTTCATCGTAGTTTATTTAACCATTCTACTATTGATAAGCTTTTGGGTTGTTTCGGTTCTTACTAATAATGCTGCCAAAAGCATTTCTGGATTTATCTCTTCTGCTGGAGATATATCTAGGAGTGGAAAATCTTAGATCACAGGGTATGCATGTGTTCAAATGTAAGAAGTGATGTTAAACAGTTTCCAAAATGGCTGTACCAATTATATTCCTACCAGCAGGATTATGAGAGGTACCATCATTCCACATCATTGCCAATACTTGATATTGCTGGTTTAAAAGATGTTAGCCATTCTGCTGTGTATGAAATACTATCTCATTTAAAAAAAAAAGCTTTAATGAGATATAACTCACACACCATACAATTTACCCAATTAAAGTATAATGCTGAATGGTTTATATATAGTCACAGAGTTGTACAATCATTGCTATAATTTTAGAACATTTTCATCACCCCAAAAAAGAACTCCACACCCTGTGACAGTCAATTCTCCTTTTCCCCCAAACTCCCAGTTCTAGGCAGCTACTAATCTATCTTCTGCCTCTATAATTTGTCTATTCTAGATATTTCATATAAGTGGAATCATACAATACATGGCCTTTTGTATCTGGCTTCTTTCACTTAGCATAACATTTTCAAGGTTCATCCATTTGTGGCATGTATCAGTATTTCATTTATTTTTATTGCCAAATAACATTCCATTAATAGTTATGCCACATTTTATTTATCCATTCCTCAGTTGATAGCATTTGGATTGTTTCCATATTGGAGCTATTATGTAGAATCCTGCTGTGAACACTTGTGTACAAGCTTTTGTGTGGATGTATGTTTTCATTTCTCTTGGAGATACACAGCATTTTCCTGATCCCTAAGAGGCTGAGGCCTTTTCATTTAATCTATTATTGGCCATTTGCATATCCTTTATTAGAAATGCCTGTCCAGATCTCTTGCCATTTTTTCTAGTGGATTCTGTCACCTTCTTACTGATCTGTAGAATTTGTTTTTACATTCTGGATATAGATCCTTTGTAGGTTATACATACTGCAAGTATCTCCTTCTAGCCTGTTTACCTTCTTCATGGTGTTCTTTAATAAACAGATAATAATTTAATGTAGTCTAATTTGTCATTCTTTCTCTTTTGTGATATGGGATTTTGCTATGTTGGCTGGCCTCAAACTCCTGGGTTCAAGCGATCCTCCCATCTCAGCCTCCCAAGTAGCTGGGATTACAGGCACACACCACAGTGCCTGGCTTACTTTACCATTCTTATCCTGTATGGTTAGTGCTTTTCATTCTGTGTAAGAAATCATTCTCTATAGTCATTAAGATATTCTCTTATAGGAGTTTTATTACATTACCTATCACATTTAGATCTACAATTTACCTGGAATTTATTCTTGTTTATAGTATAAAATGGGGTTATTTCATTTTTTTAATATAGGCATTCAATTATCCTAGCACCGTTTATTGAAGAAGACTCTCCTTTCTTTGTAGGGCCATCTTTTTTGTTTATTTATTTTTGAGTCTCACTCTGCCACCAAGGCTGGAGTACAGTGGTATAATCATAGCTCACTCCAACCTCAAACTCCTGGGCTCAAGCAATCCTCTCACCCTGGCCTCCTGAGTAGCTGGTACCTACAGGTGCACGCCACCACACTCAACTAATTAAAAAAATTCTTTTAGCAATAGGGTCTCACTATGTTGTCCATGCTGGTCGTGAACTCCTGGCCTCAAGTGATTGATTCTCCCACCTTGGCCTCCCAAAGCGCTGGGATTACAGGCATGACCTATCACTTTTTAAAATCAAAAGTTCATTTACATTGGGTCTGTTTCTATACTCTTCTATTCTATAGGTCTATCTTTGAGCCACTGTCATTGAAGTGTTATAACTAAAGCTGTAGTCTTCATATCTAATAGAGCAAATCCTCTTATCCAGTTTTTCTTCAAGAGTTTATTGGCTTTTCTTAGTCTTTTACATTTCCATATCAGTTTTAGAAGCAGTCTATTCAAATCTCTTCCCCAATCCCCAAATCTGTTGGGTTTTTGACTGACTGGGATTGCACTGAATCTAATGGATCAGTTGGGTAGAATTGACATGTTTGGATAGAGTCTTATCCATTTTTTATACAATATATTTCTAGGGTTTTCCCCCCTTCTTTGCCTTCTACATGTGGTCTATGTATTTTTAAAAGTAATTTTAAGGTGCAGCTTTAAAATATTTTCATTTTCTAACCATTTGTTGCTAGTATATAGATATGCAATTGATTTACATACATTGACCTTGTATCCAATAACCTTATGAAACTCACTTACGGATCCTAACCAATTATGTGTACATTTCTTCTGTATTTTTTCATGTATAAAATCTCTAAGTGTCAGTTTTCTTTCTTTCCAATCCTTATATCTTCCATATTCTGTTCTTGCCTTCTGCACTGGCTAGGGCCTCCTCTTCAAAGGTGAACAGGAGTGGTACTTCTACCTTATTCCCAGACAATGAAGGAATATTAGAACATTTTAAGTCTATTTACCTGCTCCAGACATATATGTCATTGTTGTTGCATATTTAAGTTTATTTATTTATTTATTTATTTATTTTTGAGACAGAGTCTCACTCTGTCACCCAGGCTGGAGTGCAATGGCGCGATCCCGGCTCACTGCAACCTCCACCTCCTGGGTTCAAGCGAGTCTCATGCCTCAGTCTCCCCAGTAGTTGGGGTTACAGGTGTGTGCCACCATGCCCAGCTGAATTTTTTGTATTTTTAGTAAAGACAGGGTTTCGCCATGTTGGCCAGGCTGGTCTCAAACTCCTGACCTCAAATGATCTGCCTGCCTCAGCCTCCCAAAGTGCTGGGATTACAGGCATGAGCCCGGCCTGTTGTTACATATTTTAATTCTCTCTATATCTTAAATTCCTTAAGAGTTTATTATAATGGTTTTATATATTTAATATTTGTTTAGACTCATCACTCACAGGTTTACCATTTTTGTTGCTCTTTATTCCTTTCTGCTTTTCTGACTTTTCATGTGTGATAATCTTTCTTCTGCCCAAAGAACATCTGTTAGTATCTCCTTCAGTGCAGATCTGATGGTGACAAACTCTGTTTGTCTGAAAATGTCTTTATTTTGGAAAGATATTTTTTGCTGAGTATAGAATTCTAAGATGACAGTTATTTTCTTTCTAAAAATTGAAGATACTATCCCATTGGCTTTCACTGCTGCTACTGAGAAGTCAGCATTCAGTCTAACAGGGACTCCTTTGAAGGCAAACTTTTTCTCTCTTTGGCTGCTTTTAAGATTTTTCCATTTGGCTTTGGCTTTTGAAGTTTTACTACCGATATGTCTCAATGGAAATTTCCTTTTTTATTTTTATTTTATTTTTTTGATACAGAGTCTCGCTCTATCATCCAGGCTGGAGTGCAGTGGTGTGAGCTCAGTTCACTGCAACCTCTGTCTCTCAGGTTCAACTGATCCTCATGCCTCAGCCTCCTGAGTAGCTGGGATTACAGATGTGTGCCAACATGCCCAGCTAATTTTTGTATTTTTAGTAGAGAAGGGGTTTCACCATGTTGGCCAGGCTGGTCTCAAACCCCTGGCTTCAAGTGATCTGCCCACCTCGGGCTCCCAAAGTACTGGGATTACAGGCGTGAGCCACTGCGCCCAGTTTTTATATTGGTTGATATTGGTTGGAATTCTTAAATCTGTAAATGGATGTCTTTCATCATTTTGGAAAATTCTCAGCCATTAACTCTTTATTTAAATATTGTTTCTTCCCATCCTCTCTCTCTTCTCCAAGACTCCAATAAAATTAAATATATATTAGGCCTTTCCACTGTGTCCTGTGTCTCTTATCCTTTCCTATATTTTACATCTTTCTGTATCTGCACACTTCATTTTGAATAGTTTCTTGTGCCTCACTCAAGGTCACGTCTAATCTACTATTAAACTCATCCATTATATTTCATTTCTAAAATTTTTCAATGGGTTCTTTAAAAAAAAAAAATCAAGTTATCTGCCAATATTCTCAACCTTGTTGTTTATCTCCCTGAATATAGTAAGTATATTTATTTTAAAGGCTATGTCTGATAATACCAATATCTGGAGTCCTTGTGTCTGTAATGTCTATTGTTTCTGTAGGTATTTGTGTATCTGCTTATTTTTATTGTATGTCTAATTTAATGTTTGCAAAACTGGCCAGACACGGTGGCTCACACCTGTAATCCAGCACTTTGGGAGGCCGAGGCAGGCAGATCACTCGAGCCCAGGAGTTTGAGACCAGTCAGAGTGACACGGAGAAACTACAGCTTTCCAAAAAATGCCAAAAAAAACCTAGCTGGGCATGGTGGCACGTGCTTGTAGTCCCAGCTACTCAGGAAGCTAAGAGGGAGGGCTGCTTGAGCCTGGGAGTTTGAGGCTGCAGTGAGTCACGATTGTGCCACTGCACTCCAACCTGGGCAACAGAGTGGGACCCTGTCTTAAAAAAATAAAATAAAATAAAAATAAAAAAATAAAAAAGCAAAATTATTTGTAGAAGTAATTTAAGGTTTAGAATAATGTTATCTCCTCCCAGGGATGATTTATGTTTGCTTCTGCATTAAACCTGTGAGCATCAGCACTCGGGGATTACCATTATTCCAAGACTACCTCAATCTAATTTACAGGATTGAGATGAATGAAAGATGAGCTACAGTACTTGAGAGAGCCTATAACAGGTTCATCCTTATTCTACAATGGTAGCCTTTACAGGTTCCAAATCAAAGCAAGACGGTTTCTGTTTCACCTACTCTAGTGATTATTAGACACCAATCTCTAAGGCTGCGGTTCCTCTAGGCTAACAAGTGTGGCTCAGCTTCTTGGCCTCTCCACTATACCCTCCTCAATTAGCATAAATTACCAGAGGAAAAAGCACACCTAAATGCTAGTCTCATCTTCCTGGAACTCTTCTTATTTAGACCCTCACCTAGCAATTTTTGCTATTTTGTTAGTTCTCTAGTATCTTCAAGCAGATGTGTATTGTTTTGTCTAACAATTCTAACTTTTCTTAGTGGAAGGACTGGTTGATTGCCTAGTATGCTACAACTAGAAACAGAGTAAATATTTAATTATTGATGATGACAGATAATAGATACTGGAAGACTGATAGCTAAAGTGTTTGTGGAAACCTTTTTAAAATGAATAAAATCGAGGTCTGAATCGACTGAAGGGATAATTAGTGGATTAAGAACTTGAGGGAAAGCCCTCTACATTCATCTAACATGCTGTTACTAGGCTATTCACCTATGTTCCCTTAGGATGTAAATATACACACTAATTAAGTTTATTCAAATCTATTCTGTGCTTCCTCTTTTGGGCAACCAGCATTTACTGAGCAACTATGTACTAGACTCTTCTAAAATTTCTGTGATTTGGGCTGGGTGCAGTGGCTCATGCCTGTAATCCTAGCATTTTGAGAGGCTGAGGTGCAGGATCACTTGAGCTCAGGAGTTCGAGACCAGCCTGGGCAACGTAGGGAAACCCTGTCTACAAAAAATTTTTAAAAATTAGCTGGGGATGGTGGAACATGCCTACGATCTCAGGTACTCATGAGGCTGAGGTGGGAGAATTGCTTGGGTCTAGGAGGTAGATGCTTCAGTGAGCTGTGATTATGCCACTGCATTCAAGCCTAAGAGACAGAGTAAAACCCTGTCTCAAAAAAAAAAAAAAAAAAATTGTGATTTGATAGTAAGTGAGAAAAGATGCAGACAATTTCATTAGGAAAGAAAGTCAGAGGGAGAGGTTGAAAACACAGGGAATACAAAAAATAAATTGGAATAAGATACTAGGAGGAAGGAACGGGACTAAGAACATGTGGAGGGACTAGCCCTAAATAGGAAAATGCCACCTCTTCTTGGAATTTGATGGAAATAGTGTAAAATTCGGTACAGATATAGTTGCATTTACAGTCTTAAGAGTTAGAAAGCTTCTATCTGTTAATTTCAATTTTCTAGGAGAAGTAGGAGGTAAGGTTAAGGGTGGGATGGGGATCTTGATGTGAAGTCTTAGAATAATTACTATGGGGATATGAGGGAAGAAAACGTGATTAGAAACACAAGCAGTGGCCCGTTCTACACTATGACATGATTTTTCTCTAGCAATATTTAATAGCCTAGACATAGATAGGATAAAGGACTAGATTAGTCCAATATTAGGAGTTTATAGAGTACATACTGTAGAAAGACAAAAGGGCAGGGATGGTAGGATACTAACAAGAGAATGACAACACAGTTTAAATCGGACAGAAAAGGAAGTGATACAGGAGGAAGGTGATAGTAAAAAGTTAAGAGAAAGATGCCAGTAGCTTAAAGGTCTGGATGAGGTCAAAGGAGTGAGTGAGTGAATAAAAGGTCTAGAAAGAAAATAAATTATCAGAAATTAACATACTAATTTATATTATAAGTGGGACAGTTCTAGGAAAGAAGGCCCTGAACAGCCATTGAAGTGGTTTGCTGGAGTACAATATAAATGATGGTTATTGGAATTGAGGAGGTAAAGGGTATTAAAGGCTAGGTCACTATTTATGAACACTTTTTTCATTATTGTCCCCCTAAGTAGCCTTTTAAGGCATTTTTTCCTGATTACTCCTACTTCCCAAAGGAGGTTTAATATACTGTTTATCTGTTTATGCATTGTAATATGTAAAATGTTTTTACTCCCCAAGAATCAATGCTCACTCCCATGAGGCAACATCATCCCCTTCATTGAAAAGGCATGGGCCAGATGGTGGGACGGCTGGCCCATGTGCACGATGACACAGCTCCCACAGGCAAGTCTTACTGCCCAGCTCCTTTTCTACATAGTAGAAATCAGTACTCAGGTTCTACTGAAATATTAATCAACACTCAATATTCCATTTGATTTTATGATTTCAAGGAGCTTGCCATCTTAGAAAGATTCTTTGGAACTTAACATATTATTGGCATATATTTAGATTGCTAACAAGTACAGCAACTCATAGTAACAGCAGTTTAGAAGAGTTTAAATGCCACTGAACAGGCATTCGCTTCGGGGTATTAAGATGGATATGTTAGTAAAAATATTTAATGTGAAAACTACATTTTATTTGGTCACTGTTTTCCTATTCATAAGTGAATAGTGACTAAATTGTTTACTACTGCTATTTTGCAACTTGTCACTTGAGGGCAGCAAGACTATTTTGGGAATCACAGAATGGAGCATTTAACTAGTAGGACAGGTAAGGCATTAAAGATTCTACAGCAGCATGAAAAGGGAGAAAGTGGTAACACTGTATTCAAGTCTAATACAGAAAACATTTACAAAACAGCTTTTTGTAAGCAGTAATTATTTCCCCAATATATTTTTATTTCTATTCTAATTATAGTTTTCAAAAGTTACTCCTCATAAATGAACTCAACGGAAGGCAGTATAATTGAGTAGAAAGTGAGCAGCCTACAGAGTCACACTAATCTGGGTTCAATTCCTCGTCCTACAGTGAACTAGATATAATGTTTGGGCAGATTACTTAACCTCTTGGAGACTCAGTTTCCTCATCTATGGAATGGGGATATATAAATACTTACAGGGTTGAGGTTAAATATATGAATATATGTACTTATGTTACTAGATGTAAAATGCTTAACACATAATAAGGCTTAGCAAAAGGTACTTAACAGTAATGACCAAGCAAAAGGTATGGGTATCTCACAGTGGAAAGAATGCTTCACCTCTTCAGTAATCAAGGAAATGCAAATTCCACAAGGAAATACCACCATTTTGTACCCAATTAATCAGCAAGAGATATATCAAGGGTGATCTTTAGATTTAAGGTATAACTGGAAAAAATTAGTGTTCGGCTGAAAACATGGCTGTTATATATCTATTTACTTATGACACAGGGTCTTGCACTGTCACTGGAGAACAGGGGCATGATCACAGCTCACTGTAACCTCAAACTCCTGGCCTCAAGTGATCCTCCTGCCTCAGCCTCTCAAGTAGCTAGGACTATAGGCATATGCCACCACACCTGGCTAATTAAAAAAATTGTTTTTTGGTAGAGACAGGGTCTTGCTATGTTGCAAACTCCTAGCTTCAAGTGATCCTCCTGCCTTGGCCTCCCAAAGCATTGTGTCATTTATTTGATATGTTCAGTTCATTTAGTATTTTAGATGTAAGGCACATGTTACACAGTGCCTAAGGGAATGTAGATATAAATCACTGTGTAACATGTGCCTTTTATCTAAAAGACTTAGACTTAAGTCTTTTAGACTTTTAAGACTTAGACTTAAGTCTTTTAGACTTAAAGACTTAAGTCTTAGAAATAAGATCTTAGAAATAAAAACTGAATAAAACCAAATGCTTAGCCTCAAAAGATATTACAGTCTAGGCTGGGTGCGGTGGCTCACGCCTATAATCCTAGCACTTTGGGAGGCTGAGGCGGGCGGGTCACGAGGTCAGGAGATCGAGACCATCCTGTTGAACACGGTGAAACCCCATCTCTATTAAAAATATAAAAAAATTAGCTGGGCGTGGTGGCAGGCGCCTGTAGTCCCAGCTTCTCAGGAGGCTGAGGCAGGAGAATGGCGTGAACCCAGGAGGCAGAGGAGCTTGCAGTGAGCAGAAATCGTGCCGCTGTGCTCCAGCCTGGGTGACAGACTCCGTCTCCAAAAAAAAAAAAAAAGATACTACAGTCTAGCACAGAGAAAAAGAAAGCATATAATAATTACAATAAAAGGGAGCACATGGGATGAGTAAAATGAGGGGCACAATATGTTATAGGAATTTAGAAGAGGGAGAGATCAAAGTTAGCTACAAGGAATTGGTCAAAGGTTCATGAAAGATAAACATTTAAGTAAACCTTGAAAGATGACAGGTAGAGATCAACAGGGAGAACTTTCCCAGTTGAAAGAATGATGTGAAGTAAGGAACAAAAGGGTGGAAAACTCAGGTCACTATGGGGAATAGAGAATAGAATTTGGCTTGTTTAGAACATACACAGAGGAGTTGAGAGACATCTGAAAAGGACAGATAGCAACCTGTTATGAATACCCAGGCTAAGGAGTTTGGACTTAAATCAGTAGATAAAAAGAAGCCATTAAAAGTGTGTGTAAATGAGAGAGAAGAGAGAGAGAGCACAAGAGAGCAAGCGCTAAAGATACACACACACACACACACACACACACACACAGAGAGAGAGAGAGAGAGAGAGAGAAATGTCACAGACAGATGCAAGCCATGCCCAGAGCTGTGATCAGATAAGAATGATGTGACTGTTAGTTCTGTTCACAGTGACTAGTATGAGCCAGACATGCCACTAGGTGCTAAAAAGTCTGAGCAAGCAATTGTAGGACATAAAACAGTTTACTTTCTTCTCTATTAGACACATTTGCAAGGCCAAGATAGGTTAAATAACATTCTTGTGCTGTCATTTTCTCAAACACAAATAGGTTGTAACCACTGATCTAACAACAGAAAGAAAATGCATATGTTCAACAGCAGCCATATTAAATATGAGACGCAACTGTCATCCATGTCTTTTATCTACCTCTCAATCTACAGCACTTGCTTGGAATATTGCCTAATACACAAGTGGCACACGTGTGTGTATGCGTGTAAAGGATGAGTACTTAAAGAAAACTGGCCTTAGAAAATGAGAAAAAAGAGAAAACTCTTTTGAAAATTAAAACTTTATTACTAGCTCATAAAAAGTTACTTGAAGAGGAATTCTTACCTGGCGTGTCATTACAAAATATGCATACATTGCCATGGCACTTCCATAAGTGATGAAGTATGTTACTGGCTCCATGATGTCCCAGGAATATTCCCACCAGGTAAGCCGGGCCAAAATGCCAAACTGTGTGGCCATGTAGGCAAGGCCACCCCATAGCACCAAAGTGGTCCTCTTCTCAGCTTTTCTGCTAATCTCAATTCGTACCTATTGGGCACACATAATTGTAAGGCATTTTGACATAACATCAATTTAAAAAGGTTTAAACTGTTCTATGTTCACTAAAGAAACAGGGCTCATAATCAAGATGCAAGTCTCAGTTCTAGTAAATATAGCTTGTCTTCCTAAATAGTATCTGCAGTTTTCACTGAATAAAATATCTTAGGCCAGATGCAGTGGCTCACATCTGTAATCCCAGCATTTTGGTAGGTCAAGGTGGGCAGCTTGCTTGAGCCCAGGAGTTCAAGACCAGCCTGGGCAACATGGCGAAATCCCATCTCTACAAAAAATACAAAAATTAGCAGGACATGGTGGCACATCCCTGTAGTCCCAGCTATCGGGAGGCTGAGGTGGGTGAATCGCTTGAGCCCAGGAACTGGAGGATGCAGTGAGTCAAGATCATACCACTGCACTCCAGCCTGGGTGAATGAATGAAACCGCCTTGAAAAATACATATATACATGTAAGTATAACTACTATTTAGGGCATTTGTATTTTATGTTTCACCCTAGAAGTGGGTGAAAATATGGGCATGAATAACTCAGTTTTAACAGGTCTTCATCCAATCACAAGATTATCTTCTCTGAAAGAGGGAAATGCACACATACCTATATTCTTTCACTGTTGCATACACGATTTAATCTATTCTCAGTTTTAACTCCAGTGATATACTAGGGACAGAACACGGACTCTGGATTTAAAGCAGCTCAATTCAGAGCCTTGATCTGCAAATCACCATTAACTTCATTAAAGAGTTGTTCCGAAGACTAAATAAGAAAATACAGGTAAAATACTAGCACAATTCATGAAACACAGTAAATATTCTATAAACGATGAAAATTCTTTTTCAGGAATCAGAAAATGCAAACGACTAAGAGTCTTTGTTCCCTTCCTTACTCCTTACAATCTGATTTCTTAAAATTGAAATATCATAGAAAAAATAAAGGTAACATATATTCATTGTAAACATACAGAAACGTGTAAAGAAAAATCAGTCATAACCCAACTACTGTACTAGCATTTTGGAACGTATTCCTTCTGATTTCTTTGTGTATGTATATATATAAATGCGTATAGGTATATACATAATACATTTAAAAACTGGATCATAGTATGCACACTATTTTATAATTTGGTTTCTATGGCAAATAAAATCTATATAGTCCCTTTAATAGTTGCATAATAGTCTATATACAGTTGTCCCTAGGTATCTGTGGTGAATTGGTTCCAGGATACCCCCCAAACCAAGATATCAAAATACATAAATGTTAAAGTCCCTTATATAAAATGGAATGGTATCTGCATATAACCTATACATATATTCCCATATGCTTTAAATCATCTCTAGTTACTTATAATACAATGTAAATGCTATGTAGTTATTGTATTGATTTTTAAAATTTGTATTCTTTTTTGTTGTTGTTTTGTTTGTTTTTGAGACAGAGTCTTGCTCTGTCGTCCAGGCTAGAGTGCAGTAGCGCAATTTTGGCTCCCTGCAACCTCTGCCTCCTGGGTTCAAGTGATTCTTGTGCCTCAACCTCCTGAGTAGCTGGGACTATAGGCAAATGATGCCACGACGCCCGGCTAATTTTTATATTTTTAGTAGAGATGGGGTTTTGCCATGTTGGGCAGGCTGGTCTCAAACTCCTGACCTCAGGTGATCGGCCTGCCTTGGCCTCCCAAAGCGTTGGGATTACAGGTGTGAGCCACCATGCCCAGCCTTGTTATGTTTTATTGTCCCCTCACCTCCTACCAAACATCTTCTATCTGAGGTTGGTTAAATCTGCGAATGTAGAACCTACAGATAACAGAGGGCCAACTGTAATATTCCTTCTTAACTTGGCTAAAATCATTATCTACTATACTCAAGAGCCTTTCCTGATCAGCAATTATTCTGATCTTAATTTTAAAGGTGGTAAATCTGGTTAAGGGCAGTACATTCAGAACTGAAAGCTCTTAAGTCCATTATCAAGGCTCCAAACGATTCCTTTTTCAGCCCTTTCTTAGCTTTGACTTAAAACTTTTTTATGGTTCAGTCCCATAAACTAAAGAACTAATTTGATTGACATGACTCAACTGCATAAAACTTACAAGAAAAAACAGAAACATATATGCTCTGGAAAAAATACAGGTAAGGTGAAAAACCTGAGATTTGAAGTTTTACCTTTTCCAGGGGAGCCAGCTGCTCTTTGAGATCCTCTAGTCTTTCAATAAGCTCCCTTTCCTTGTTTAACTGGTGCTGCTCAATGCACAGTGTGGTGTATAGCTGCTGGACCAACGTCTTTACATCATTCAGCGTTGCTGCATTTTCATGACTTAAGAGGTCTGAAACAAAGGAGTTACATTTTTTAAAAAATGTATGCCTTAAATGATTACTATTCCTAGGACTATCACATGAGGCAGACTGATCCATTATAGGTATCTCGCCTTCAGTGTTAAACTGAAGGAAAGTAATAGTTCTCTTTTTTTTTTTTTTTGAAACAATGTCTTACTCTATCACCCAGGCTGGAGTGCAGTAGCATGATCTTGGCTCACTGCAGCCCCTACCTCCAGGGCTCAAGTAATCCTCTGAGGTTAGCTTCCTGAATAGCTGGGACTACAGGTGCGCACCAGCCACAAGCCTGGCTAATTTTTGTATTTTTTTGTACAGACAAGTTTTCACCATGTTGCCCAGGCTGGTCTCGAACTCCCGGGCTCAAGCGATTTGCCTGCCTTGGCCTCCCAAAGTGCTGGTGTAACAGGCGTGAGCCACCATGCCCAGCCTATAGTTTTTGTTAAAACAAAAAAGTTGTCCACAAATGTAAAAAGTTAATTCATGGCTGGGCCCGGTGGCTCACGCCTGTAATCCCAGCACTTTGGGAGGCCAAGGCGGGCAAATGATCACGAGGTCAGGGAATCAAGACCATCTTGGTCAACACAGTGAAACCCCGTCTCTACTAAAAAAAAAAAAAAATACAAAAAGTCAGCTGGGCGTGGTGGCGGGCGCCTGTAGACCCAGCTACTTAGGAGGCTGAGGTAGGGAAATGCATGAACCCGGAGGGCAGAGCTTGCAGTGAGCCGAGATTGCACCACTGCACTCCAGTCTGGGAGACAGAGCAAGACTTCGCCTCAAAAAAAAAAAAAAAACTAAATTCGTATTTGGGTAACTAAAAAAATTTGAAACAAATACCTACCATTATATTCTTGGAAGTCTAAATGCTACAAATGAGGGTATGATTAACATTAAGAAAAATAATACAAATAATAATGATCTTCATTAGATAAAAACAAAATTAAAGCAACTGTTAAAAACTAGTAGAGAGGTTTAGAATCAATCTGATTATTATGCTTATTAAAATGGTGACTATAATTTATCTGTAGTCCTGCCATTTTAATTGATTTTTTTCCCCTTAGTAAGTCCTAAGGGAAAAATATATAGTATTTCAAATTTGCAAATACAAAGGCATAAATAAAAATGCCATCATCCTAATAATCTTTTTTTTTTTTTTTTTTTTTGAGACGGAGTCTCGCTCTGTCACCCAGGCTGGAGTGCAGTTGTGCAATCTCGCTCACTGCAAGCTCTGCCTCCCAGGTTCACGCCATTCTCCTGCCTCAGCCTCCTGAGTAGTAGCTGGGACTACAGATGTCTGCCACCATGCCGGGCTAATTTTTTGTATTTTTTGGTAGAGACGGGATTTCACCGTGTTAGCCAGGATGGTCTCTATCTCCTGACCTCGTGATCCACCCACCTCAATCCCCCAAAATGCTGGGATTACAGGCGTGAGCCACCATGCCTGGCCCATTCTAATAATCTTAACTCTCATTCTTCTTCTCCCTAGTATACCAACTTTTATTCATTCCTGATGAGGAAAGACAGAGAATAGCTGTAGGAGCCTCAGTATCATGGTCTAAAGGGTATGAAGTTATGAGAACGACTGAAAGGGTGAAAGATTAAGTTCTTTCATTCAATATCCTCTACTATGAGTAGCATGTATTTCTAGAAATCTAAAAATTATGTTTTCAGAATCAAATAAAAACTCTGCTGACTAAAGCTGTCCATTTTTTTTTTAAAGCACATTTTCTTTTAGATTCTTACTAGCTTTCAATGTTAGGTACAGCATAAGGGTAGCACTCTTCTAAACAAAACAAGCCACAGTCAGAATTAACCATGTATTTCAAACATTCTTTAAGGATGTCCTTTAGTACAGTTATTATAGAAGTTCAATCAATGAAAAAATTCAAAAGAAGGTAGCAAATTGGATTAGAGAAGAGCTGATATAGTAAAACGGGATATAGCACCTAGCTGGGTATCTTGTATGCCTCAGTAAATGTGTGCTGAATTAATGGGAACATAAAAGGAAGAGCACTTTGAGTTCCAGAAGTCATCTATGTCAACAGTGTCTTCCTTGTACCAAAGCTGCTGCTCACATTTGCATATAGCCTTAAACTGTCCAAAGTTACCAGAAGAAGAAACTGCACTCTAGGAGGCTGAAGTAACTTGTCCAGAATGGCACAGTAAGGGGTAGAGTCCACGTCTCCTGATTTCTAGGCCTGTGGCTACATTACAGTGCTTCTACTATACCAATATTAAATTTCTTCTGCAAGTTCAGTCCCCTTTCATGAACTATTTTATTAGATAAAGCAGATTTGTTCCATCTTCTCCATGTATATATAAAACTCTAGTATTGGCTGGGCACGACCTGTAATCCCAGCACTTTGGGAGGCCAAGGTGGGCAAATCACGAGGTCAGGAGTTTTAGACCAGTATGGCCAACATGATGAAATTTTATCTCTACTAAAAATACAAAAATTAGCCGGGCATGGTGGTGCACGCCTGTAATCCCAGCTACTGGGGAGGCTGAGGCAGGAGACTCGCTTGAACCCAGGAGGTGGAGGTGGCAGTGAGTCGAGATTGCGCCACTATACCCCAGCCTCAAAACGAAACAAAAAACAAAAAAACACAAAGAAACTCTAGTACTATTCCTCTTAAACATCCTGAACCTAGTGCCTTCTATCTCTTTCCTCCATTTAGCCCTTCCACTAAAGCGTTGCAACACAGGGCAAAGGAACATGCTTATTCAATGAATGGCATCCCTCTTAAATACAGAATTTCAAACCACTCTCTTACTGTAGTCAGCTGAAAAAGAGTGGTGGGTACCTTCAGCTGAAAAAGAGTGGTGGTACCTTGGATGCCAGCAATACCTTCCTCAACCAGGGACAGAAAGACACAAGGTAGAAACAAAATTTGAGCCTATTTTGCATTTTATCGAAAGGAGAAAAAAAGATTTTCTTTACTATGTTTAAAAACCAGGGAAAGGCCAGGCGCAGTTGCTCATGCCGGTAATCCCAGCACTTTGGGAGGCCAAGGAGGGCGGATCACGAGGTCGGGAGATCGAGACCATCCTGGCTAACATGGTGAAACCCCATCTCTATTAAAAATACAAAAAAATTAGCTGGGCATGGTGGCAGGCACCTGTAGTCCCAGCTACTCGGGAAGCTGAGGCAGGAGAATGGCATGAACCCGGGAGGCAGAGCTTGCAGTGAGCCGAGATTGCACCACTGCACTCTAGCCTGGGCAACAGAGCGAGACTCCATCTCAAAAAAAGAAAAGAAGAAAAAAAAAAAAAACAGGGAAAACACAGCCTGGGCAACATAGGGAAACCTCATCTCTACAAAAAATAAAAAATTTGCCAGGCATGGTGGCATGTGCTTGTAGTCCTAGCTACTTGGGATGCTGAGGTGGGAGGATCTGCTTGAGCCTGGGAGGTCATGGCTGCAATGAGCTGTGATCACGCCACTGCACTCCAGCCTGGGTGACAGAGTGAGACCCTGTCTCAAAAAAATAATTAAATTTAAGATCAAGGAAAACAAAGTGTTTATGGATTTAAAATCATATTGAGTTTCTGTGAGAGATGGTATCTGATAGCATAATCTCACTATAGAATAACAGAACTAAGAGAGCTATGATGTGTGTATCTAAACATTAAAAAGGTCTTTTGAAATTCTACACCAATGCTGCTACTGAGTTACTAAAGTTCACACTTCAATTTACGATTATTTCCATGAATTACAGATTTTTGACCCTTGCAAGCTTCATACCCTAATTTACTTCTAGAAAAGCAAGGTAGATACTCCACAGTTCCTGGATACAGATAAAGCAATGGGTTGTTTTAGGCTGCCAAATCACCAGGGAATCAAATACAATCCCCTGTTTTTTCAATTTCTACCTTTTCTTATTCAATTTGAGAAAAGCTTTATTTAAAAAACTAAACATTCATTTCTGTTTAAAAAATACAGTTATTACAGAAATGGTTGGTATTTATTAATTGATTAAAATACCTTTAGTTTTTGACAACATAATATATGGAAACTCACATCTTAACTTTCCTGATTGTTATACTTTATATAGGAATATATTAGTGAACTTTCGGAATGTTACCAATAGAAAATCTAAACAGATGAACTCTCTAGGCAATTCACACAAAAACACACCTCAGTAAAATAGGACCTGTACTTCTGTTATTTTAAAGAGAACTTCTAGCCTGAGAATCAGGGAATAAAGAAGAAAAACACATTAGCATAGCTGATATATGGCTAACTGTCCCTGGTCTACATGTTTAATTATTCCAAGTTCATAAAATCTGATTCGATAATGCCTTACTACAGTTGACTCTTGAACAATGTGGTTGGGGGGCGAGGTTGGGGCACCACCCCCCTACAACTTTTGAAACCTCAAAAACTTAACTACTAATAGCCTACCTGGACCAGAAGCCTTACCAATAACATAATTAACAAATGTTTTATATATGTATTATATACTGTATTCTTATGGTAAAGTAAGCTAGAGAAAAGAAAACATTACAATCATAAAGGGAAAATAAATTTATAGTGCTATACTGTATTTATTTACATTGTAAGTTTACATTGTCTGTTTGCAAGATAAATCATCTGTCTAAAATGATGGGCAACCGTAGCTGCAGACCTCAGTCTACGGTACATATCAAGCAATCCAAGTTTTTCTTGCAATGTCATCACTTTTCTCTGCTTCTTGGGAGCACTTCCAGCATCACTTCATATGGGTCCCATGGTGTTATTCAAGGTGGACTAAACACACAAAAAAATTCAAGAACTGCAAGATATCAATTTTTACTGCAATAGACAATTTACTGGAGAAATGAACTACCCATGAGGAGATAATTAGCATCACACAGCATTTTAAGCTGATATCAAAAACACTTGAGTTTACAGCAACAGCAACAAGAGGTGGCTATGAAATCACTAGAGTAGTATACTATGTACTAGAGTCAATTTTATGCAGACATTATTAAATACTGCATCTTTACATTTCTCTTAACTGCAAATGGCATCATGCATGGTCTGTGTGTGCATACATTTTGATAATTTTTAACTTTTTGTAATAGATATGTATATATTTTATGGTAGTAAATGATAAAAAATAGGAAGGGCGTGGTGGTTCACGCCTGTAATCCCAGCACTTTGGGAGGCTAAGGTGGGTGGATCACCTGAAGTCAGTAGTTTGAGGTCACCTGGCCAACATGGTGAAACATGTGTGCCTATAATCCCAGTTACAGGAAGGCTGAGGGAGGAGAATCATTTGAACCCAGGAGGCAGAGGTTGCAGTGTGCTGAGATTGCACCGCTGCATTCCAGCCTGGGGGACAGAGAGAGACTCCGTCTCAAAAACAAAATAAAATAAAATAAGATAGACTTGTATCTACATATATTTCATGCATTCATGACATACTTAACTTTTCTTAATTTTTTGGATATTTCTAGGTTATGTGGTTCGTTTGCAAGTTTTTTCAAATCTGCTTTGTTCAACAGTCAACTGTATGTAAAGAATATCTTTCCATTCTTACTATTTAAGGATACTTTTCTATACTTTCTCCCAGCTAGCCCCCTCTCATCTAGCTTAAAGAAAGTGAATATGGCCTCTGCACAATCAAAATGCTACCCAGCGAACACATTTAATTCACTCAATATAGATGAAATCAATGGGGAATATGAAATCACAGTGCCTTCCCTCAGAGCATCAAAGAAAAGGACGAAGCAAAATTCAGAGAAGATATTTATCACTTTTGGTTGGTCAGGGGTCAGAGAAGGAAAGAGTATGATCATTAAAGGCTTACTGGAAGAGTCAATATTGACAATTTTGACTTGAGAAAACGGGGGTTAGGAAGAAAGGCATCTTAGGCAGAAGAAAGTGAGCAAACAGTGAGATGGGAAAGAACAGGGCATAGTTCAGGAAACCATAAAGGAATACACAGTGGAGAAAAAGTAGGCAACATGTAAGAGGGAAAGAAAACATTTTAAAAGGTAGATGTGGACCAGATTATAGAGGAATTTAGTAACAGGGTTTCACTCAGAACTTTTCTATGTTACACCCAATTCTTTCTCTTTTTTTTTGTTTAAAGATGTGTTGCCCAGGCTGGTTGCCACTGTGTTGCCCAGGCTGGTCCCAAACTCCTGGTCTTAAGCAATCCTCCTGCCTCGGCTTCCTAAAGTGCTGGGATTACAGGTGTGAGCCACCTTACCAGGCCTAAACCCAATTCCTAAAAGCAGGATTGAAAAGAAGGAATGTCCTACAGCAGCAGCCCCCCAACCCTGGGGTGCGAACCAGTACTGGTCAGTGGCCTGTTAGGAACCAGGCTACACAGGAGGAGGCCAGCGAGTAAGCATTACTGCCTGAACTCCACCTCCTGTCAGATCAGCAGCAGCATTAGATCTCATAGGAGCACAAACCCTATTGTAAATTGTGCATGTGAGGGATCTAGGTTGTGTGCTGCTTATGAGAATCTAACTGATGCCTGAGGATCTGACATGGAACAGTTTCATTCCAAAACCACTGCCTCTGCCCCTGCCACCACTGTCAGTGGAAAAATTATCTTTAACAAAATTGGTCCCTGGTACCAAAAAGGTTGGGAACTGCTGTCCTATGGCGCTGGTGGAAGGAGTGGTGGAAGGGGCATTAACAACAGCAGTGAGTAACAATGAATATCAAGGGCAAATAGAGAAACAGGACCAAAAAAGACACAACTCAAAACGCTATTTTAGAGGGCTACTTAGCATTGTACTGTGCAGAGCCACAGTAGAGACCAGGATGAAAAGAAATGTTAGCAATACTGACTCTGTCTTTATTTAAAATTTTATGCATCATGCATTTTTTGCATTAACTCTGGTTTTTTAAAGTAGTACATTAAAATACCATTTATCTTGCTGGGTGCGGTAACTCATGCCTATAATCTCAGCACTTTGGGAGGCTGAGGCAGGTGGATAACTTGAGGTCAGGAGTTCAAGACCATTCTGGCCAACATGGCAAAACCCCATCTCTACTAAAAATGAAAATTAGCCTGGCGGCTGGGCACAGTGGCTCATGCCTGTAATCACAGCACTTTGGGAGGCCAAGGCAGATAGATCACCTGAGGTCAGGAGTTCAAGAGCAGCCTGACAAATATGGTGAAACCCGTATCTAGCTTGAACCTGGGAAGTGGAGCTTGCAGTAAGCCAGTATCACGCCACTGCACTCCAGCCTGGGCGACAGAGCGAGACTCTTAAAAACAAAACAAAAACAAAACAACAATTCTTTATCTTGATTACTGAGTTGTTTGGTGCTCTCTTAAAATTTGTGTCTGAGGCAAGCACCTTTCCTTTTCCCATAAAAGCATATACAGGCTGTGAACAGTGGTTCATGCCTATAATCCCAACACTCTGGGAGGCCAGAGAGGGAGGAGTGCTTGAGCCCAGAAGTTCAAGACCAGCCTAGGCAACATAGTGAGACCTTATCTCTACAAAAATAAAAAAATTATCCAGGCATGGTGGCACATGCCTGTATGCCTGTAGTCCAAGCTACTCCAGCTGCTTGGGAGGATGAGGTAGGAGGATAATCTGAGGTCGAGGCTGCAGTGAGCTGTGATTATGCCACTGTACTCCATCCTGGGTGACAGAGTGAGACCTTGTCTCAAAACAAACAAAAAACAAAACAAACAAACAAAAAACCAACCATGCATCATGTCAGAAGTTCCTAAGAACTATTATTATTGTACAATAATTGACTTTCAGACTGCTGATCTTGAGCCATAAAAAAAGCTCAATACTTATTACAACACTTAAGAGAACAGAGAAGCCTACAGCTTATTTTAAAAAGATATCCCCTGTAATGTTATTAAAGTAGTACGACTTTTGGCCTTTATGAAGGGAAGGAGCTTCAGTTATGTAGGGCATTCATTTATGTGAAACAGAGTGACAATGTCAGATAATAAAGCATTCTGGCATCTAGGCAGAATCTAAGTGATTTTAGTCAAGGCAGAATCTAAGTGATTTTAGTCAATGTACTAGTCAAGTGCCAGGTACTCAATGAGCTCTTTCAGTGTTCTTTGAATATTGTCTGTTTCTCAAGGTTACCCAAGGAAAAAAAATAAAGTCCTTTCCAAAAGCCCTTCCCACATTTCTGTGACCTTACCAAGGTTACTATTTTACCTCTTTTTGGTGGTCGTACGTGATATGTTAAGTCATTAATGACCAGCTTAAAGTCATCAAGGAGGAGGAGGTCTATTCCTGTTGAAGCAGCAACACGAACACCATCTGTGAAAATTTCAAATGAAACTTGTCATAGGTCCATAATTATTCAAGAATGGTCAGGAAAATTCAATCTTCAAAATAGTTTTTAAAAATTACCTCCTCCTTTTTAAATTTCAGTTAACTTTTTACCTCATTTCCCAGTTCTATGCAAAGTTTAGGTTGCCTAAAGCTCTGTTTTTAGGACTCGAGTTTGTGAAGATTTAACAACAGCTTCTCCTGTGAATTATATGAGCAAGTGAAATAATTAACGGTCATAGTTCTGTAGGTGTACATTGGAAATCTAGGGTCACTGGGAGAGCTGTATGGACTTAACATTGTCCATAATGGAAGCTGGTTGAGTCAAAAAAAAAAAACAAAAAAACAAAAAACCAGTATTTTCTGACATATGGTACTCTTCAGTATAGTCATTGATTAGTTGCCAATAATTCAGTAGAGACAGATGCTGGGGTTAACAAAGTATTATACATCCATATGTATAATACCAAAGTATTATACATCCATATGTATAATACCAAAGTATTATACATCCACGCTGGTTTACTAATTATATTGTCAGATGAGTAGAAATGTGGTAATTGTTAACTGGTGAATCCAGGTGAAGGGTAAATGGGCATTTATTGTACTAATCTTTCAAGTTTTCTGTAGATTTAAAAAATTTTAAAGTAAAAATGGGGAAAAAAACAATGGGAAAAAAACTTAAAAATGGGAAAAAAATTAAAAAACTTAAAAAATAAATAAATGAAATACATAAAATGGTAATTTTTAGTGCCTTATTTTATATTCTTTTCAAATCATATACTTCTTTATTTTGGCAAACTTTTCTTTCCAGACATGAGGGTTTAACTACTGGAAGTATTTATTCTACACCTAAAGTAATGATAAAAAGTCTCAATAATATAAAATGTGATTGACTGTTCATCCTTGCTCATGGCATTATATGTGAGATGCTTTTGAATGAGATTCCCTGTGCATACACATTTGCTAAAATCGATCAATTATACTCTGAGTACTACTGGGAGAGAAATCACTTTCTCTCCTGGTAAGTGCTAAGCAAAAGAAAAAAGTTTTCTGAAGTTAACAGTATAGGGTTCTTTTGTAGCTACGTGTATGGTGTATGCATGTGTCTAGAAATTGCTGTGGGGTGAAATGAGGGGTAGATGGTAATTAATAATGATGGTGACTATACCTGGTGAATAGACAGCAACTCTGTCAATTCCCCGATCCTCTTCTTGCAGTTGTCGTAAAAATACACCAACGGAGTCAGAGATAGGCTTGAGTGTGAACTGACAGCGTTCACGCCGGGATGGTAGCCTCACAGATATCACAGGTAACCCATTTTGATAAACCACTGTAACATCTGAATGAAAAAGACCCAAAAACATATGATAATTGGATTTCAATGTAAGTTAAAGTCACATTATTACTATTCTTGCATGGGGGTCTATTATTAGCATGATTTAAAATGTTTTCAAAGAAGGTTTACGAACATGCCCTTTAGCTTTAGTTGAAGGTTATTCTGGAAACTGGCTTATAAAAGATCAAATGGATCACACAGCTCATTTTACAGATATGAAAAAACAGGCAAGGAACTGTCTTCTGAGTGGGTCAAGGAGAGGCTTTCCCAAGGATATCAGGTGAAGCTCTTGATATTGGTGAATACAAGCCCTGGATCCATTTAGCAAGATTTTATTAAGCAGTCAGAGATTGCTGGGCCAGACTTCATAGCCTATAGGACGTGGCTCTTGGGATCCAGAGCTTTCAAGAAGTACCCTAATAAGTGAGACTCCTACTCCAAAACAGTCAATTCATGTATATATAGTACAAGTTGATAAGTGAGAAACAAAAGTGAAATCTTAAGCCCCTCAACTGACTGAATGGACCCCCTCTTGGCCAAAGGGACACCCAGGGTAAACCTTTAAAGCTAAGTTCTCAGCCATGACAGGATGGGAGGTCAGACACAACTCATTATATTCCCTCCTTGCTAGCCACCATTAGGCACTCCTTCCTAAGGGCTTACGAGAAACTAGCCCTTTCAAAAGACTCCACCATTGATATCAACCAATTAACTGCCCAACACTGCCCCTCTTTTTTGCCTGACAAGAGGCCACCGACCGTGAAGTGGTTCTGGCCAGTCTACGGAGAATGCACAGTGAGGGTTTTCACACCCTCTGCTTCATCTTTTGATACCAGAGAGCTGAAAATTCCACCCTCAGATCATGCTGATGCAGCCATTTTTTGTACACGGGACCCATGAAGGGGCATGAAGCTCAGTTGTGCATACACATGTTTCTCTTTTCATAAATATGCATGTCCTCTCCTACAGTGTACTGAGTATGTACATTTGGCCACCCTGCTCAGCATGCATTCCTGTTCTTTTTGCCTATTCCTCAAAGTGTCTGTTTTTGGCTTCTGAATAGAGGCTACACTTCCCAGCCTGTCAGAATGGCCACCCTGCAGGCTGCAACCTTTATGAGAAATATACGTCTCCTTTCCAAATTCATGAACCTCGTCATTCTTCAGTTAGCATTCTATCAAAAACAATTCATGTTCTCTTGAATGTCTTCATGAGCTTGGCTAGACAGAACCAAAACTCTGTTGTTTAAGATTTTATAACAAAATGTTATGAAGGGAAAGTTTATTATGAGTTATAAAATTGAAGGGATCTTCTACAAAAGTATAGCATAGCATGCCTATTTCCTTATTTTTTCCCTCAGTATTCTTGATTTGTAGGACCCTAGTAAAACAAACATCAGAATAACCCTCTTTCGCAATAATTTTCAAATACATTTTTTTTTAAATGCATTTTTAAAATCAAAATGTTTTACATAAGCAACTAAGCATTTAAAGATGATATTAGCACTGAGGAAAGAAAACAGGCTTTGGAGTCAAACCTGGGACTGAATCTTGGCTCTGTAATTTTGGGCATATTATGTAACTTCTCTGAGTCTCACTTTTTTCATATATAAAATGGGCTTTGGCCAGGCGTGGTGGCTCACGCCTATAATCCCAGCACTTTGGGAGGCTGAGGTGGACAGATCATGAGGTCAAGAGATTGAGACCATCTTGGCCAACATGGTGAAACCCTGTCTCTACTAAAAATAAAAAAATTAGCTGAGCGTGGTGGTGCACATCTGTAGTCCCAGCTACCAGGGAGGCTGAGGCAGGAGAATCACTTCAACCTGGGAGGAGGACATTGCAGTGAGTCGAGATCGTGGCACTGCACTCTAGCCTGGGTGACACAGCGAGACTCCATCTCAAAAAAAAAAAAAGGTTTAATCCCTAACTCATAGAGCTGTTGTGAGAAATGAGCGAAATACATAAATAATTTAAAACACTTAGCACACTACATGATACATAAATGATAATGTTTCCTTACTAGCTCCTTTGAAGAATCAAAGGTTGGCTAGATGTGGCGGCACGTGTCTGTAGTCCCAGCTACTCGGGAGGCTGAGGCAGGAGGACTGCTTGAGCCCAGGAGTTTGAGTCTACAGTGAGCTATGATTGTGCCACTGCACTCCAGCCTGAGCAACCGAGTGGGACCCCATGTCTAAAACTTTTTTTTTTTTTTTTGAGACAGGGTCTTGCTCTATCACCTAGGCTGGAGTGCAGTGGCATGATCACAGCTCACTGCAGACTCGAGCTCCCAAGCTCAAGCGATTCTCCTGCCTCAGCCTCCCAAGTTAGTGGGACTACAGGCACGCACCACCATGCCATGCTATATATATATTTCTTTTTTGGAGAGACAGGGTTTCACCATGTTGCCCAGGCTGGTCTTGAACTCCTGAGCTTGAGCAGCGACCCACCCTGGCCACCCAAAGTGCTGGGACTAAAGGCGTGAGCCACTATGCCTGGCTTCTAAAAACAATTTTTAAAAATAAAATGAGTCAAAAATTACATTCTATTATGCTTCTAAGGATTTATATCCCTACTAATCAAAGAGTTTATAGGAAATGTGTGAGATTAATGTTTTGGAAATCCAAAATGCATCAAGTTTTCCACAGTTGTAGTTGTAGACATCTACATCTTATTTCCTTGTCTATTCTAGTAATTCATAAGGCCTACATTATACACAAAATCTTCACACTAAAATCTTTCATGATTTGAATTTTCAAGAAATAACCCTAATTGAGACATAGCTTATAAATAACAAACTACATTATTTAAAATGGAAATCTGATGAGTTTTGACATAAGAATCAAAATAAAGAACATTTTTGATTCCCCCAAATTCTCTGATCCCCATCCCAGTTAATCCCTGGGTAACCATTGATCTGATTTTTGTCACCACAGATTAGAGTTTTATAGAGTTATATATAAATAAAATCACACTATGGACCCTTTTGTATTTGGCTTCTTTCTCTTGGCATGATTATGAGATTCACCTATGTTGTTGTTAGTAGTTCATCAATTAACTAGTTCATTAGTAGTCATTCATTTGTATTCCTGAGAAGGGTGTCATTGCATAGACAAACCACAACTTGTTTATCCTGTTGATGAACATCTGGGTTGTTTCCAGGTTTTGGCTACTATGAATGAAGCTTTTATGATTATTTGCAAACAAGCCTTTGTGTGACATGTTTTCATAGTGTATCTTTCCCTATCCTTTTACCTTATCCATGTTTTATTTAAAGTGAGTTTCCTGCAGAAAACTTATAGTTGGGTCTTGCTATTTTATCCAATCTAACAATCTCTGTCTTTTAATTAAAGTGTATATATTATTTGTATTTAATGTAATTATAAGTATGGCTGAGTATATGTCTACCATCTTACTACTTATTTTCTATTTGACCCTACTGTTCTTTCTTCTACTTTTCCTCTATTCTTGCCATTTTTTAGGTTTACTATCTTTTAATCTCTTTAAAAAGGATTTTTTCATTTAATCACTATTTATTATAATTTAATCTCTATTTTTTTTCTCACTTTTATTTTCCAGAGACAGGGTCTTAATCTGTCTCCCAGCCTGGAGTGCAGTGGTGTGATCACAACTCACTGCAGCCTTGATCTCCTGGGCTCAAGTGATCCTCCTCCCTCAGCTTCCTGAGTGGCTAGGACTAAAGGCACATGTAGCTATGCCTGGATAATTTTTTTGGGGGGGGGCAGGGTAGAGACAGGGTCTCGTTATGTTGCCCAGGCTGACCCTGAAGTCCTGGACTCAAGCAATTCTCACATCTCAGCATCTCAAAGTGCTAGGATTACAGGATTGAGCCACAATGCCCAAGCTAATCTCGGCTGTTGACTTATTAAATACAATTTATTTTATTTATTTATTTATTTATTTATTTATTTATTTATTTTGAGATAGGGTCTTGCTGTGTTGCCCAGGCTGGAGTGCAGTGGTGTGATCTCGGCTCACTGCAACCTCCACCTCCTGGGTTCAAGCCATTCTCCTGCCTCTACCTCCCGGGTAGCTGGGACTACACGTACCCATCACCACACCCAGCTAATTTTTCTTTAGTAGAGACAGGGTTTCACTATGTTGGCCAGGCTGGTCTCAAATGATCTGCCCGCCTTGGCCTCCCAAAGTGCTGGGATTACAGGTGTGAGCCACCAGGCCTGGCCCTTATTTTATTTTTTTTAAGCATTACTCTAGAGCAGGTATTGCTAAACTTTTTTCTGTAAAGGCTGAGGTATTAAATATTTTAGACTCTGTGGGTCATAAGATCTCTGTTACAACTATAAACTCTGTTACAACTATAAACTCTGTTACTGTGGTGCAAAAGCAGCCACAGGCAATATATAAATAAATAGGCATGGCTGTGTTCCAACAAACTTTATTTATAATAAGCAATGGGCTGGCTTTGGCCTGTAGGTCAGGGGGTCGCCAACCCCCAGGACACAGACTGGTACCATGGAAAAACTGTCTTGCACGAACCTGGTCCCTGCTGCCAAAAACGTTGAGGAGCACTGCTGAAGGTCATAGTTTGCTGAATTCTGTTCTATGTTATACATCTTTACCATATCACAATCAGTCTTCAAATAATATAGTATCACTTTAGGTATTGTTTTAGAGAACCTTACAACAATATACTTCCATTCCCCCTGCTTACATTCTTCATGGTATTGTTCTCACACATTTTTCTACATATATTATAAACCACACATTATTTTTGTGTGGTTTACCTTCTGATTATCTTTTAAACAGATTTTGTTTTGTATAGTATATATTAAGAGTTTGTGTATATTCTTATCTTTGTTCCTCTATGTCTTTTTTCCTCTGTCTGCCTTTTAAAAACTTTTACTTTTTAATAAAGACATGGTCTCATTCTGTTGCCCAGGATGGAGTTCAGTGGTACCATTATGGCTCACTCAGTCTCAACTACTGGGCTCACTGGATACTCCCGCCTCAGCCTCCAAAGTAGCTGGGACTACAGGAATGTGCCACCATGCCCAGCTAATTTTTATTTTTATTTTCTTTTTGAGACAGAGTCTTGCTCTGTCACCCAGGCTGGAGTACAGTGGTGTGATCTTGGCTCACTGTACCTTCACCTCCCAAGTTCAAGCGATTCTCCTGCCTCAGCCTCCCCAATAGTTGGGATTACAGGCACGCACCACCACACCCAGCAAATTTTTGTATTTTTAGTAGAGACACGGTTTCACTGTGTTGGCCAGGCTGGTCTCGAACTCCTGACCTCAGGGGATCCACCCGCCTCAGCCTCCCAAAGCGCTGGGCCAGCTAGTTTTTTTAATTTTAATTTTTAATTTTTATTTTTGTAGAGACAGGGTCTCAGTATGTTGCCCAGGCTGGCCTCAAGCAATCCTCCTGCCTCAGCTTCCCAAAATGCTGGGCTCACAGGTATAAGCCACCATGCCCAGCTCTCTGCCTGCTTTTTAACATTTTCCTTTTATTATTGGTTTTCAACAATTTGACTGTGATGTGCTTTGCTTTTCTCTGTGAATGGCTGGGAGTTGTTAGATTTTTTAGATCTGGCTTTCCTCAAATTTGGAAAACTTTTGACCTTTATTCAACTATTATTTTTTTCTGTCTCCTACCCTTCTGGGATTCCAATTACACTTATGTTAGGCCATGTGATACTGTCTCACAGGTCACTGAGGTTTTCTTCATACATTTCAGGGGCTTTTTTTCCCCCTCTCAGTTTCATTTTGGATAGTTTTAATCGCAATATACTTCAACATCATGGATTTTTTTCTTCTGTGGTGTCTAATTTTCTGGTAATTCCATCTATATGGTGTTTTCATTTCAGACATATTTTTCACCTCTAGAAGTTCCATTTCTTTTTATATCTTCCATTTCTTTTCACATTATACTTATGCTTTTCCTTTTCTCTATGAGCATAAGGATCATATTTATAATAGCTATTTTAACTTCTTGGCTGTTTATTCCATTATCTCTGACATTTCCAGGTCTGTTCATTGACTGTATTTTTGGAAGGTTTATTTTTTGCTTCTTCATATGCCTAGTAATTTTTGATTGGTGGTTAGACATTTTTAATTTTACATTGTTGAGTGCTGGGTCTTGTATAGTTAAATTACTTGCATGTTAGTTTGGCACTTTCAAGACTTCAAAAACTTCTTTTAGGAGAGATCTACAGAATCCTTTATTCTAGGACCAATTTGTCCCTACTTCTAAGATATGGTTCTTATGAGAATGTCTACCAAATGTTCAAGTGTTCAAATGTATCTCTCTACTGTGGCTAGAGGGAAGCAAAATTATTCATTTTATGTTACTGGCAATAGCTATTTTCTAGGAAGTTTTAGCCTGGTCTTGTGGTTTAGAATTCAGCCAAAGTCTCACAGGATGCCTTTGCAGATTTCCAAGACTCCTCTTTTTCTTCATAGCTCCTTCCTCTGTAAATCTCTGTCTCATAAATTCTAGTTGCCTTGAGATTTACAAATTCTGATCTCTGTTTCTTCATCTTAACTAGATGGCCAACCTCTGTTTCCCTTCTCTGTGATGCAGTTTAGAGGCTGCCTCAGGCTGTAAACTCAACCAATGCAGGGTTTAACTCATTTGTTCCTCTTATCTCAGGCATCACAGTCCTGTGTGCCTATCGTCCAGTGTCTGAAAAGAGTTGTTTCAGATATTTTGTCTGGTGTTCTACTTGTTTATAGCAGGATAGTAATTCCCACAGCAGTTAATACTTCATGGATGTATGATTTGAATTTTTACATAAAAACTAAAAGGCAAAATCAGAAATCCCTATTGCCTTTTTCTGTCCAAAGGAATAGTCTGTTTCCTAAGGAAGAAGAGGTCAAAATAGTAATTTGAATTGAATATATAGCATGTACTATCTAAAGTTTGCAATACCTAAAGATATTTTAAAAATGTGTCATATTCCTTCTTGTTCTAAAAGAATCCTTAGCAATTAATCTACTGTTTCCTGAAGTCAGAACCACTAACATGAGAATATTTCTATCTTTTCTATAGCAGTAATGATGATGAAGTCATTAAGATTAGTGATTGAATTATCCAATTATCCCCTTTCTATATATGTGAAAAAGAGTAACCACAGATCAAGAAGTAGAGAGAGTTGAATTTAAAAAAGAGATAGAATCTGTGAGTCTGAAATATATCTGGAGAATCTTGAAAGTGTCTTTGCAAAAATTATAAAAGTGAGAAAATTATGACAGTGAAAGAGACCTAATCTAACCAACCCCATACTTCCTTTAACCTCCAAACTGCCTTTGGTCATTCCTGGGCTTGGGCCTAGCTAGCTTTGGGAGAAAGTTAGTTTTTAGTTTAAATAATAGGCCTTCCCCCAAAATAAACTGCCTTCACAAAACTAACGAAAGAGCACCAGGTTAGGAAGATGGGAGGAGGCTGAATTCTGCTAAAATGTAAGTGTAAGGGATTACTAGCTATTATTCTAGAGGTCACAGATTTGCAACTTCCCCACACCCACTCTTGCAGATAACATCACTGTTGTAGAACCTAAGACTGGCCTTTTGAGATGTCCTTTCAGGCTCCTGTGGCCCCCACCCAGAAGAGGACTTAGCACATGAGGATCATTTTCCACACCCCTATGACTGCATCCACAACCAATCAGCGGCACTCATTCCCTTAGCCCCCTGCCCACCAAACTATCCTTGAAAAACCCTGGCCTCCAATTTGGGGAGACTAATTTGAGTAATAAAACTCCAGTCTCCTATTCAGCCAGCTCTGTGTGCATTAAACTCTTTCTCTATTGCAATTCTCCTGTCTTGACAAATTGGCTCTATCCAGGTACTGGGCACAGAGAAGCTGTTGGGCAGTTACAAATGCACTAAAACATCAGTTTTACAGGTAAATGCTTAGGGGTTACTGTTTTTAAATAACTGAGTCAAAGTCAACAGAGAATATGAAGGTCTTTCATACCCAGTTTAACTTCTTCCTTTAAAGAGCATGATGCTTTTTTCAAGGGAATGAAATAAGAAAGCTTTTGAGAAACTCTACAATGAATAGCGCATTTCAGAGCTGACAAGTCTTTATTATACTGCTTTTGAAATCCCAAGGCCTGCTCTTCTCTCCTACACTGTGGATTGTAATGTCAACATTAGATTTCTTAGTTTGCAATTCAGGAATAACAATTGCCAAGGTTCCTCAAGTTTCACAATATAAACAATAAACAGCTGGTTGTAGTGAAGTCAGAATGGGTATTCACAAGCTAATGACAGTTGTCAGTTACTATCATCTAGAGACAAAATATTCTTTTAAAGTACACATTGCATCAAGTGGCTGTTTGGTTGGATTTTTTTTCTTTTGTTTTGATTTCCAAGTGAATAAAA
The DNA here is from genome assembly GCF_000951045.1 of Mandrillus leucophaeus. Lineage (NCBI taxonomy): Eukaryota > Metazoa > Chordata > Mammalia > Primates > Cercopithecidae > Mandrillus > Mandrillus leucophaeus. Next base: position 4,440,523 of record NW_012104142.1, on the reverse strand, counting down.
TAAGAAATAACATAAGTATGTTCCAGGGCAGTGTGTTTCAAGAAAAGCCTAGAAATTATGGAGCGTTCAACATGAATACTTAGAGTTAGAACATGATAACACGATAACAGATTTAGGCATAAAAACAGAAAGCTGTGGAATTGTGCAGACTAAGAAGAGTAGTGCAGGAACTACAAACAATTGCATTTGAAGCAGGAATACATTTTTTAAAAACGCCTTTGAGGCATCAGGAGTTGAAAAACAGTCATAAAATACGAATGCTTATTATTTTGCAAAATATTTTTTAAATGCTTGTAAAAATATATAGTATGAAGTTTGGCTAGTGTTCAAAATAATGAGTAAAATCTCCACTAAAATATATCACCTGTATATATTTTGAGGGCCTATTATGAAAGGGAACTGGTACAGTAAGGGAGCCCATGTTGGGCTTTTTCTGCAAAGCTACTTGGAGTAGAACTATGTATGATGGATGATTTCAGGGGCTTATGATCTTAACGTTACCGATTTCCTCCCCATTTTCTGTAATATTCTGCATCATAAATGTGAGATATAATCACAGAATTTCAGTGTTGGAAGGCCAGAGAGATCATACAAACTAACAACCTTTGAAAGGAGCTGGGCACATTCCTCAGCCCCGGGCTCAAAACTCCCTGAGCCTAGCACAGACACATCCCATCCTCCCATCCCACCACCATATATCTCTCAAACTCCCTGAGCCCAGTATAAACACCACCTGGAAAGTCTCCGATAAGGCAACAGCCGTTCAAGGTTACTG
>NW_012104142.1:4437707-4438012 GCF_000951045.1 Mandrillus leucophaeus | reverse complement strand
ACTGCCCCCTCCCATCCTGTTCTACCTGATAGCGGGGACTCACTGTTCACAGAACCCCCTCCGTACCCCTCCGGGCCCCAGGCCCCGGCCCCTCGGGCTGAGTTGCGGGAGAGAGCAGGCGGAGAGGAGGCGGCTGGCACTCACGGGCCTGCTGAAAGGGGAAGTAACTTTGAGGGGCCGGCGGGGCGGACGCGAGGGCGTACTTCGCGGACTAGCCCCCCCCCAGCCGCCTGACTCCACGGTGGCTTTACCCCTCCGGGAAATAGGACCCCCAGATGACACAGGAATCCCCAGGCTCCAGTACT
>NW_012104142.1:4435462-4437657 GCF_000951045.1 Mandrillus leucophaeus | reverse complement strand
TGCAACTTTCGGGCTATAAAAAGCAAACGCTCTCATTGTTCAGGGCCCTCTTGAACACTGTGTAAAGGAGGGACCAAGTTCGAACTTGTAGTAAAGATCCTTGCCGCTTGGCTTTGACTCTGGACTCTGGTGGTCTTCTTTGGGGAACAAACAGTCTGGGTATAACAGAGGGACCAAGTTCGAACTTGCAGTAAAAGATCCTTGCCGCTTGGCTTTGACTCTGGACTCTGGTGGTCTTCTTTGGGGAACAAACAGTCTGGGCATAACACCTTCTTTTGCAGCTAAGAATAATAGAGTCTAGTAATGTTAGATAATATTCCTGGGCTGGGCACAGTGGCTCATGCCTGTAATCCTAGCACTTTGGGAGGCCAAGGTGAGTGGATCACCTGAGGTCAGGAGTTCGAGACCTGTCTGGCCAACATGGTGAAACTCCATCTCTACCAAAAATACAAAAAATTAGCTGGGTGTAGTGGCAGACACCTGTAATCCTAGCTACTCAGGCACCTGAGGCAGGAGAATCACTTGAACTCGGGAGGCGGAGGTTGCAGTGAGCTGAGATTGTGCCACTGCACTCCAGCCTGGGCAACAAGAGCGAAATTCTGTCTAAAAAAAAAAAAAAAAGAAAAAGATAATATTCCTGAAAAGATAATATGCCTAAGATCACATAGTTCAATTCAATAGCAATAGTTCATTTGACTAAGAAATCCTCTTCTAGGTCACACATGACATTAGTTTGCTAAATTCAGTAGATATTTTAGTTCTTAACTTGCTTGTTTTAGCAGCATCTAATGTTAACGACTCCCTCACTTTGTAAAAAAGTTTCCCCATTGGCTTCTATGAGGCTTCTAGCTTTTCTTTCTGTCTCGACCTTCTAATTTCCCCTCATAAGTTATTGTTCCTCTACTCATTCCTTAAAAGTTTCTAAGTGCTTTGTCCTCGGCCTCTGTGCTTCTCAGTTCACACACTCTCTAGGGAATCTCGTGTCTTCCCAAAGTCTCACGTAAATGCTGATGATATGCCAAGCCTATATTCAATTGTCTGCTAGAAATTGGGTCTCCCACAGCCATAACTCAAACTCAAAAGTCCTAAAAGTGAATCCATCTTCCCTAACCACCCATAATCTCAACCAATAACACCACCATTATTTTATTTTTGACCAAGCCAGAAAATTACCTGCTATCCTTGACTACTCGTAGAGCCAGAATCTGAATCTGACATTCCTCAGATCTAATTACTCATCATGTCCTTTCATTTCTTTTTTCTTTTTTTTTTTTTTTGGAGACAGAGTCTTGCACCGTCACCCAGGCTGGAGTGCAGTGGCGCAATCTCGGCTCACGGCAACCTCCACCTCCCAGGCTCAAGCGATTCTCCTGCCTCAGCCTCCCAAGTAGCTGGGATTACAGGTGCCTTCCACCACGCCCAGCTAATTTTTTGTATTTTTAGTAAAGACGTGGTTTCACTATGTTGGCCAGGCTGGTCTCGAACACCTGACCTCGTGATCCACCTGACTCAGCCTCCCAAAGTGCTGGGATTACAGGTGTGAGCCACCACACCCGGCCCTTTCATTCTATTTTTTAAACATCTCTAAGCCCTCTGATACTCTCTACACTACCACCATTTTAGTCCAGGCCACCACTGTCTTTTTATTCTATCAGCTGCACTGTAATTGGAGTCCTTCATTCCAGCCTTGCTCCAGTTCAATTTTCCACATTGAAGCAGGGTGATCTTTTTCCAAATGAAGCCACTATCCTGAAGTTGGTAGTTGGTGTTTACCAACTTGGTATAAATTTCCATCCATTTATACACACACACACACACACACACGCACAAATATATATCTCAATACACGATATTTAGTACTGTGATAGCCAGCCTTCAAGAAGACTCTCTATAATCCTTGCCTGTAAGTATTTGTTATGGTTTGAATGTCTCCTCTGAAACTCACCTTGAAATTTAATTGCCATTGTAACAGTGTTGAGAGGCAGGACCTTTAAGAGGTGATTAGGTCATGAAGGCTCTGCCCTGTAACTGGATTTTTGCCATTATCATAGGAGTGGGTTAGTTACTGGGGGAGTGGGTTCCTGATTAAAAAAAAAAAAGGTGAGTTCAACTCAGTTTCCCCTCTCTGTCTCCTGTGCACACTTCCCCACAATGTGATGCCTTCTGTGATGTTACAATGCAGCAAGAAGACCCTC
>NW_012104142.1:4431232-4435412 GCF_000951045.1 Mandrillus leucophaeus | reverse complement strand
GAGTCTTGCACCGTCACCCAGGCTGGAGTGCAGTGGCGCAATCTCGGCTCACGGCAACCTCCACCTCCCAGGCTCAAGCGATTCTCCTGCCTCAGCCTCCCAAGTAGCTGGGATTACAGGTGCCTTCCACCACGCCCAGCTAATTTTTTGTATTTTTAGTAAAGACGTGGTTTCACTATGTTGGCCAGGCTGGTCTCGAACACCTGACCTCGTGATCCACCTGACTCAGCCTCCCAAAGTGCTGGGATTACAGGTGTGAGCCACCACACCCGGCCCTTTCATTCTATTTTTTAAACATCTCTAAGCCCTCTGATACTCTCTACACTACCACCATTTTAGTCCAGGCCACCACTGTCTTTTTATTCTATCAGCTGCACTGTAATTGGAGTCCTTCATTCCAGCCTTGCTCCAGTTCAATTTTCCACATTGAAGCAGGGTGATCTTTTTCCAAATGAAGCCACTATCCTGAAGTTGGTAGTTGGTGTTTACCAACTTGGTATAAATTTCCATCCATTTATACACACACACACACACACACACGCACAAATATATATCTCAATACACGATATTTAGTACTGTGATAGCCAGCCTTCAAGAAGACTCTCTATAATCCTTGCCTGTAAGTATTTGTTATGGTTTGAATGTCTCCTCTGAAACTCACCTTGAAATTTAATTGCCATTGTAACAGTGTTGAGAGGCAGGACCTTTAAGAGGTGATTAGGTCATGAAGGCTCTGCCCTGTAACTGGATTTTTGCCATTATCATAGGAGTGGGTTAGTTACTGGGGGAGTGGGTTCCTGATTAAAAAAAAAAAAGGTGAGTTCAACTCAGTTTCCCCTCTCTGTCTCCTGTGCACACTTCCCCACAATGTGATGCCTTCTGTGATGTTACAATGCAGCAAGAAGACCCTCGCTAGATGGACTCCTCGATCTTGGACTTCCCAGAACTGTAAGCCAAATCAATCTTTTCTTCATAAATTACTCAGTTTGCAATTGATATAGCAGCAAAGAAATGGACTAAGATAGTATAGATGCCTCTTGACTTATGATATCACCTCTGCATAAACCCACTGTAAGTCAAAAAATGCATTTAATACTCCAACAAATCCATCATAAAGTCAAAAAACCATAAGTTGAACCATCAGAAGTCAGGGATTGTCTATATTCATGCCCTGAGTAGTGTCATCCACATCAAATCAGGGCTGGTCTGCAGAACCAATATGATACAGCTGAAGTGATGACTGTAACTTCTAAGACTATGTCATAATAGACTTTACAGCTTCTGCTTTGGTCTCTTGTACACTTGCTCTAGGGGAAGCCAGTCATCATATCATGAGGACAATCCTGCAGCCCTATGGAGAAGCCCATATGGAGAAGTGGTACATTCTTGACCAAATGTAAACTTGTCAACATGATCAGAAATCAATATACAGGCCAGGCACGGTGGCTCATGCCTGTAATCCCAGCACTTTGGGAGGCCAAGTCGGGCGAATCACTTGAGGTCAGGAGTTCTACATCACCCTGGTCAACATGGTGAAACTCCGTCTCTAGTGAAAAAGTACAAAAAATTAGCCTAGCATGGTGGCATGCACCTGAAATCCCAGTTACTTGGGAGTCCGAGGCAGGAGATTCGCTTGAACCCGGGAGGCGGAGGTTGCAGTGAACCGAGTTTGCACCACTGCGCTCCAGCCTAGGCGACAGGGCAAGACTTCGTCTCAATAAAAATGGAAACAGATACACTGACATCTAAAGTTCAACTGTCTCCCTGGCCACACTGGGAGGAAGTTCCCCTGGATCTAAGATCTCCTACTTTTAGGTAGAAGATTTTTGGAGGCTTTATTCCTCTCCATTTGGATTATTCCTTTCCACTCCTTCCCTTCATTGCTTCCTGGTTTCTTCCCAGTCCCTATCCTGGTTCCCTCCATCTGGACCCTAAAGGGAACAATTTTGTCAGCTCTGGCTTTGAGGGGTGGGGGGAACCTTCCCAGTCCAGTCAAACATTTTCATTTTCAAAAAAGAAGAAAAAAAATTTTTAAGTTTAATTTATAAATTAGGCACAATAAGAGATTAACAGAAAGAACTAAGAAAAAATTAGAACAATTAAAACAATATGCCAGCATCACTACTCTTGTACATGGGGGGTTAGTATTAAGTAAAATAAGGGTTACTCGACCACAAGTGCTGCAGTACAACAACAGTCAATCCGATAACTGAAACAGCTACTAAGTGACTAATGGGCGAGTAGCATATAAAGCATGGATATGCTGAGCAAAGGGATGATTCACATCCCAGGTGGGATCAAGCAGGATAGCACAAAATTTCATCACACTACTCAGAACAGCATTCAATTTAAAACTTATTAATTGGGCTGGGCACAGTGGCTCACACCTGTAATCCCAGCACTTTGGGAGGCTGATGCAGGCAGATCACTTGAGGTCAGGAGTTTGAGACCAACCTGGCCAACATGGTAAAACGCTGACTCTACTGAAAATACAAATATTAGCTGGGTGTGGTGGCAGGCACCTGTAATCCCAGCTACGCGGGAGCCTGAGGCAGGATAATTGCTTGAACCTGGGAGGCAGAGGTTGCAGTGAGCTGATATTGCACCACTGCACTCCAGCCTGTGACAGAGCAAGACTCTGTCTCAAACAAAACAAAACAAAAACTTTTTGTTTATTTCTGGAATTTTCCATTTAATATTTTCAGACTGTAGTTGCCCGTGGGTAATTGAAACTATGGAAAGTGAAGCCATGGAAAAAGGGGTGGAGGGGAGACTCCTATATATAAAGGATCACGGTGTTTACAACCCTCTAAAACTTGTCTTTTATGATAATCATTGCTTTGAGGTTTATCTAAATTGAATCATATTTCTGGAAACATTCACTTAAACTCCTATATATAAGGAAGTGGTAAATTTAAAAAAAAGAAAAAAAAACCTCCTATATAGAATTTCATTCTATGAATACATTGCTTAACAACAGGGATACATTCTGAGAAATGCATCATTAGGTGATTCTGTCACTGTGTGAACATCATAGATAATATTTACAAAACCTAGATGGTATAGCCTACCACACACCTAGTAGGTATCTAGGTATTGCTCTTAGGCTACAAACCTGTATAGCATATTACTGTGCTGAATACTGTCAGCAACTATAACACAGTGGTATTTGTATATTTAAACATTTCTGAACATAGAAAAGGTGCAGTAAAAATACAGTATTATACTCTTTTGGGACCAACATCATATATGTGGCCCATTGTTGACTGAAACGTTGTTATTCAGTACATGCATGACTGTATACCATAATTTGTATATTGAAAAACCAGATTTTTTCCCCTATTATAAATAAAAATAAGGCTAAGAGAAAGTAGCACTACTCAATGCTTTTAGTTTCTGATGTAAATTTTTATTTCCTTTTAGAGCCTTGTGTTTCACATTTTACTCCTTAATTCATCTGGAACTTATTTATTTTTGTGATGTTGAGAAGTTGATTGTAATAGCACCATTTATTAAATAGTCTGCCCTATTTAAATAAAAACTTGGCTTTACAATGCTAATCAATCGCATGTCAGATTTCTATATATGTAAGCTTTCTCTAATCTGATCCAACAATCTTTCCTGTACCAATACTTCATTGTTTTGATTATTACAGTTTTAGAAATATGTCTTAGTACATGCTTAGGTACCACATGTCCCCGTGTTTTCCTATTCCAAATTTATCTTAGTTTTTTATATAGCTTTACTCTTTCATGTGAATTTTTAAGTAAGTTGATCAGCTCCCACTGGGGTTTTGATTAGCATTGCATTGAATTTATAAATTCATTTAAGGAAAATAGACAATTTACAATTGTTGTCTTCATATCTATTAAGATGGTATAACACTGCATTTATTCCTATCTTATGTCCTTCAATAAAGTTTATTATTCTCAATAAATGTCTTATATTTTATTTTTACTAGTTTTATGCCTAGATGCCCTCAAGTAATTTAACAATCACTTCTGTATTCCTAAGGATAATTCCAAAAGTCTATATGCTTTGTTAAATTATATGTTAGACAAAATATAAGACTATCATTTTAACAGAATAAACTAAATATCTATCTACTTTGGTGACAATAAGGAGCTTCCTTATATATTATCGCAAAAACATCCTCAGAATATTTACATATACATATATA
>NW_012104142.1:4399699-4431182 GCF_000951045.1 Mandrillus leucophaeus | reverse complement strand
CTAATTTTTGTATTTTTAGTAGAGACGGGTTTCACCATGCTGGCCAGGCTGGTCTCAAACTCCTGACCTCGTGATCCATCTGCCTCGGATTCCCAAAGTGCTGGGATTACAGGCGTGAGTCACTGTGCCTGACCAGCTTTTTAAAGACAATTTTAGAGACGGGGGTCTCGCTTTGTGGCTCAGGCTGGTCTCGAACTCCTGGTTTCAAGTGTGCCTGCCACCTTGGCCTTCCAGTGGTGGGATTACTGACATGAGCTACTGCACCTGGCCTCTGCCCAGCTTTTGGGAAGTCTTCCCTAACCTCTTCAGGTCTTTGTCAGGAATATGCATATCACTTTTTTTTTTTTTTTTTGAGACAGAGTCACACTCTTGTCACCCAGGCTAGAATGCAGTGGCATGATCAGGGCTCACTGCAGCCTTAACTGCCCAGGTTTAAGAGATCCTCCTGCCTCAGTCTCCTGAGTAGCTAGAACTACAGATGTATGCGTCCACGCCCAGCTAATTTTTGTATTTCTATTTTTTTACATTTTCTTTGAGATGGAGTCTTGCTCTGTTGCCCAGGCAACAGTGGCGCAATCTTGGCTCACCACAACCTCTGCCTCCCGGGTTCAAGCGATTCTTCTGCCTCAGCCTCCCAAGTAACTGGGATTACAGGTGCCCATCACCATGATCAGCTAATTTTTATATTTTTAGTAGAGATGGGTTTTTGCCACGTTGGCCAGGCTGGTCTCGAACTCCTGACCTAAGGTGATCCGCCCACCTTGGCCCCGTAAAGTACTGAGATTACAGGCATGAGCCACCACGCCCAGCCTAATTTTTTGTATTTTTGGTAGAGACGGTTTTACCAAGTTGCCTAGGCTAGTCTCAATCTCATGAGCTCAGGTGATCAACCTGCTTTGGCCTCCCAAAGTGCTAGGATTACAGGCATGAGCTGCTGCATCTGACAGAATATCTATAATTAATATGTATAAACAGAATGTGTTTGCTTCACAATAATTTCAGAAAAATCTACTTAAATATATAAAATAATTAAAATTTTCTTTAAATGTCAAGAGAAGAAAAATGACTGCTTCCACTGAGTTTAACAAGGGGAAAGAGTAAGTTAAACATCAAATGCTGGCAAGGATGTGAAGCAACAGGAACTCTCATTCATTACTGTTGGGAATACAAAATAGTACAACCACTTTGGTAGACAGTTTGGTGTTTTCTTACAAAAATAAACATACTGCTACCAACCATGATTCTCTGTATTTACCCAAAAGACCTGAAAAATGCCCATATAAAAACTTGCACACAGATGTTTGTAGTAGCTTTATTCATAACTGCCAAAACTTGGAAGCAACCAAGATGTCCTTCAGTAGGCAAGTGGACAAATTGTGGTACACCCAGATAACAGACTATTATTCAGTGCTAAAAAGAAAGGAGCTATCAAGCCATGAAAAGACATAGAGAAAACTTAAATGTATCTTACCAAGTGAAAGATGTCAATCAGAAAAGGCTACATACTGTATGATTCCAACTGTAAGACATTCTGGAAAAGGCAAAACTATGGAGACAGTAAAAGATTAGTACCTGCCTACCAGGAGTTAGGGAAAAGGGAGATATGAATAGGTAGAGCACAGAGGATTTTTAGGGCAGTGAAACTCCTCTGTGTGATACTATAATGGTGGATACATGTCATATATACATTTGCCCAAAACCCATAGGATGTAAAACACCAAGTGTGAATCCTAACGAAAATTAATGGACTTGGGGTTGTAATGATGTGTCAATGCAGCCTCATCAATTATAACAAATGTACTCCTCTCATGGGGAGATATTCATCATGGGGGAGGCTATGCAAGGATTTGGGGGCAGGGAATATATAGGATATTTCTGTACCCTTCTCGCATTTGGGATGTGAACCTAAAACTGCTCTAAAAAAATAGTCTGTTTTTTGGTATTTTTGGTTAATTAACCTCTTTGAGAATCTGATAAAGCTATGGATGAACTTCTTCCTCAACCCTACTTCCTGAAAAAATCAAAACAGTTTGTACATAAAAATTTTAGATATAATTTATAAAATAAATTATTGTATTTATTTACAATTATTTTATAATTATATAATTTATAAAATTTCATTTTATATAACTACTTTATTTTATATGTAATACGAAGAAAATACGATTTTCTTTGTATTGCCCTATTTTAAAAATCAATGTTTACAAAACCTGAAGGATTATTTCCCTCATTTTTGAACCAAAATTAATGGCCATTTCCTGTTTTTTACAAAGAAATAAAATACACAAATTAAACGGAAAATAAAAGTTAATTCAAGAGGAAAGAACATGTAAATTATAGGCTGCTATTGTTTGGCTTGACTAAAGAAGTCACACACTGCCCTAGTTTTGGAACATGGTAAACTGAAGATTATCTTTGATATCCAAAAGGTTGTGCACTTTCTATTTTGATGAAAAGTGGTACTGAAAATTCCGAAAAAGGTATACGATAACAAACAGAATCACAGCTCACTTTGCGAAATGATGCTAGGTTAAGTTTGTGCAAGGAAACTAAGAATTGTCTGAGAATTGATTTCATATCACTACTCAATACAATATGAAAAGTGAAAAGATTATAAATCCAAGTTTCAATTGTGAGGTTTTCTGTGTGAAGGTAATCTTTAAGATCTCTGCGGTTTTCCTATATGCCTACGGAGAAACTGACAAAACTTTTCATTCATGACTAGCCTACAGAGATACTTCAAGTAGTAGAAAATTCACATGGTTTTCCATTTCTACAGGACTATAGGACTGCAGGTGTGCGCCACCACGCCCAGCTAATTTTTTGTATTTTTAGTAGAGACGGTTTCACCATGTTGCCTAGGCTGGTCTCAAACTCCTGGCTTTACCTTACTCAGAGCAATAGTTTGGCTAAGAGTTTATGATTTTTCTGCCAAATCCATAACAACTATAAGGTCTTGAATTAGATTACTCATTCATAAAGCCCCAAATATCCCCAAGTAAATCAAGCCACGAATAAACTCCTCCTGTACTAATCTTTCTTTTCTTTCAAAAAGCAAAACTTCTGCCAAAAATTTAATAAAGCAAAGGAGAATTTTAAATTTTTAAACTTTTTTTTTGATAAAAATTTGTTCTTATGAAATTGATTACTTCTGTGGGAGCAGGCAAAATTTTTAGGCCTGTTGGAAGAGTCTTCAAAGCCAGTATGTGCCAGTGAAAGAAAGAAAAGCAATGCATTATTACAATGGGTGGAGCTGCTTTCTCCTCTGAGGCAGTATAAGTATGCACATTGCTAAGTTTGGAAGATGCGCCATCTGTGCAGAATACTAAGATCTTCATTAGAGTCAAAAATTTTTTTTGGGCCAGGCGCGGTGGCTCATGCCTGTAATCCCAGAACTTTGGGAGGCCGAGGCGGGTGGATCACCTGAGGTCAGGAGTTTGAGAACAGCCTGGCCAACATGGTAAAACCCCGTCTCTAATAAAAATACAAAAATTAGGGGGGCATGGTGGCAGGCACCTGTAATCCCGGCTACTCAGGAGGCTGAGGCAGGAGAATCACTTGAACCCAGGAGAAGGAGGGCGCAGTGAGCTGAGTGCCACTGCACTCCAGCCTGGCGACAAGAGCAAAACTCCATCTCAAAAAAAAAAAAAATTTTTTTCTGGTAGTTATTTTGGCAAAGAAATTTAACAGTCTGTCAGAGATGCTGGTAGCCATTAATATTAACAGCCTTTGTAATTTCCACAAGAGACCTGGATATTAGGAATTTTTCTTTAATTGTGTCAACATGCATGTTAACAGACAAAAACTGGGAACTAACTGCTTTGAGCAGTATCAGTTTTTTGACCAAGCTGCATTCTGGAGGAAAATGAGTTAGTTTCCAATTCCCTCAAAATTCACTTCAAAATATTGGAAAAAATGATGACAATCCTGAAGTGGATGGCATCACCTGAAATCTGACATAAATTTTCTTCTGCTCCAAGCGAAGTAGTTCACTGTCAGCACATAAAGCTTAAAGGTCTTTCCAATTTCATGTGGCTTCTTTTCTTGGTAATATAAAAGTCAATCTTGAAGAATCCTTCAAGGAAAGAGTTCTGTGATGAAACAAGTGCATCCACATTTTGGTAAGTTTCAAATTGTAATTACTACTTACAAAAAAAAAAAAATCTGAACTGTTGGATATATTTTTAAAATAAAAAAAATAAGGTGCTTCTGTTTTCACAACTTTGTATTTAAGCTGGTGAGAACTCTGCCACATTAAAATACTTAAGCTCTGTGTGCCCTATAATTTTTGGTGATTAAGTAGCTTCAATGCTTCATTTCTTTTTTGTTGTCAAGTCTTTTTAAAGCTGGAATGAAAGATATATAGTGGTGGGGTATAGTGGTTGGGTATGTATGTGCCCTCAATACAATAATGACACAGAATTTCCAACTGTGTACAACAGTTACTAACATGAGTTGACAAAAAGTCATTAATAACATCTGTCCCCTTTCTCTCAAAACTATTTGAAAAACTAACAAGAAAAACTCTAGACTATATAAAGAACTCTTACAACTCAATAATAAAAAGATAAATAGTCAAATGTTTTCAAAAGGTCCTTTGAATAGACACTTTACTAAATAAAATATCTGAATGGTTAATAAGCACATGAAAAGATGTTCAATATCATTAATTATCAGTGAAATCCAAATTAAAACCACAATGAAGTAATACTGTATATCCATTAGAGTGTCTATAATCAAGATTGACTGTACCAAGGTTGGGGAGGATGCAGGGAGACTGTCACACCGATGAACTGCTGGTGGGAATGCAAAATGGTACAGTCACTTTGGAAAACAGTTTGCAGTTTCTTAAAAAATTAAGCATACACCTACAGTATAACCCAACCATTTCATTCATAAGTATCTATCCAAGAAGAATGAAAACATGTCCATACAAAGATTTATAGGCAAATGTTGGCAGCAGCATTATTTTTAATAGTTCAAAATGGAAAACAATTCTAATGTCCCTCATTTGGTGAATGAATAAACAAAATGGGATATTTCTTCACACTGGAATACTACCCAGCAATAAAAATAAAGAACTGCAAATACACACTACAACATGGATAAGCCTTGAAAGCATTGCGCTGTGTAAAAGAAGCTAGATGCAAAAGACTACATATTGTATGAGTCCATTTATATGACATTTTTGGAAAAGGTTTAACTACAGAGACAGAAAGCAAATTGGTGGTTATCTGGGGTTGAGGGTGTGAGTGAAGATTAGAACTGGGGAACTTTAAAAAAAAATTTTTTTGCTACACTATCAACTGACAAACAAGCGAGCGGTTCGAAAATGGATTGTTGTGGCTGGGCATGGTGGCTCACGCCTGTAATCCCAGCACTTCGAGAGACTGAGGTGGGTGGATCACCTGAGGTCAGGAGTTCGAGACCAGCCTGGCCAACATGGCGAAACCCCTCTCTCCTAAAAATACAAAGATCAGTCGGGCATGGTGGTGCATGCTTGTAATCCCAGCTGCTAGGGAGGCTGAGGCACAAGAATCGTTTGAACCCGGGAGGGGGAGGTTATAGTGAGTCCAGACCGCACCACTGCACTCCAGCCTGGGTGATGGTGCGAGACTCCATCTCAAAAAAAAAAAAAAAAAAGATGGTTTGTTGTGACAGTTGTACAATGATAGGTAAATTTTATGGTATGTGAAATACAGCTCAATAAAGCTTCTTTAAAAAGCAACAGGACAGAAAACAAAAACAAAAAAAAGCTGGAGCATATATCTGGTTCCCAAAACCACTCGCAGACCTTAGGTTTAGAATTTATATATTATCTATTACTTGGGTTGACTAAACAGATGGTTGTTTATTATTAAACAGGAATTTTCAGATACTTTCATTATTAAAATTATTTGCCCACAAACAATTTTTGTAGGGAAATCTTACATCTTTTGTTAAGTACAAGATAAACATAACAACTCTCTAGCGATTCTCACTTTTTTTTTTTTTTTTTGTGAGACAAGGTCTGACTGTTGTTCAGGAGGGAGCGGTGCGGTAGCAGATCCTAGCTCACTGTCGACTTGATTTCCCACCTCGTTGCAGCCTTGACCTCCTGGGCTCAAGCAGTCCTCCCACCCCAGCCTCCCAAGTAGCTGAGACCACAGGCACATGCCACCACACCCAGCTAATTTTTGTATTTTTTGGTAAAGATGAGGTCTATGTTGCCCAGGCTGGTCTTGAACTCCTGAACTCAAGAGATCCTCCCACCTTGGCCTCCCAAAGTGCTGGGATTACAGGCGTGAGCCACCATGCCAGGTCCTAGCAATTCTTAATATAAGGCAGTTTGAGTAGGGTTACATTTCTGGATTTAAAAAAAAGCAGCTAGATAAGGCTATTTTTCTTGCTCTTTCTCTAGCTCACTTTTCACACTTTCCCAATAGCTAGAGTGAAGATAGGTCCTGGTCTACACTATTAAAAAGTATCAGGCAGCCGGGTGTGGTGGCTCACGCCTATAATCCCAACACTTTGGTAGGCTGAGGCGGGTGGATCACAAGGTCAAGAGATCGAAACCATCCCGGCCAACACAGTGAAACCCCATCTCCACTAAAAATACCAAAAATTAGCTGGTCATGGTGGTGCCTGTAATCCCAGCTACTCGGGAGGCTGAGGCAGGAGAATCACTTGAACCCGGGAGGCGGAGGTTGCAGTGAGCTGAGACTGCACCACTGCACTCCAGCCTGGTGACAGAGCAAGACTCGGTCTCAAAAAAAAAAAAAAAGTATCAGGCATCTCCTTTCATTCTCAAAAGTGTTCGAGTTGGATGATAAATTATACAAACTGTCTACAGCAGAATTATCCACATCATTGTAACTTCCACTAACATGAAGGGAAACCCCTGAAGGCTTTAAAGACTTCAAGTAAGTATAAACTATATAACCATAAAAATTTTACTATTAGTCATTTTACAGTTGAGGATCTGGGGCACAGAGAAATTAAAATAAGTCTAAGACCACGTGTTTTAGATTTGAGGTCTTTAACACTACCACAACCACTCCTTACAGAGTAAGTACTATTTCTACATTTTTCTGTTGGAGGTGTTAACTATTACTATCTACATTTCATGGATGAGGAAACAGGCTTTGACTTATCACTTACCGGGGGTTTTAAGGAGGTTAAGTGGTAGAACTGGGATATAAACCTAGGTCTGCTTGACTTCAAAGCTTGTACTCCTAACCTTTAAGCAGAATGCCTCTCATAAAACGGAACGTGGGTGTCAGTATGGGTATGTGTTTGCTCCACAGTTTGGTCTAGGGGAATCTGTATCACTATAACATTGTATGCAAAATTTCCTATGTTTATATAAATTCTTCTAGAGAAAGGGTCTAGAGCTTTCAATAGATCCTCATAAGTATTTACGATACCAAAAAGAAAAAAAATCTAGAACCTGTTAGATTGCTTTGTTAGAGAGGTAAGCATTTAAGATAATCTACATATTTTATTATCAGTTGTTACCGTCATAACCAGATTTGTCAACTAACATAATTAATAATTACTGAAAAGCAGTATATATATGTATATTTACTAAGTATATAAATACCATAATTACAGGATATGATATTTTAGACCTTGCTCTTCTAAAAACCGAGGGTGAAGCCCTCATTTAATACTGAAGATGACCAGCAGTCACAACAAAGAGCAGGGAGCGATGGTAGAAATTTCTGTTGCTGGTGACCAAACTCTACTTACTGGAGTAGCTGTGGATTAAGCAGTTTTCTCACAAGCTATACTGACCTAAGGTAAAATTAACTTAGAAGTACAAAATTAGGCCGGGCGCGGTGGCTCACGCCTGTAATCCCAGCACTTTGGGAGGCCGAGGTGGGTGGATCACGAGGTCAGGAGATCGAGACCATCCTGGCTAACACGGTGAAACCACGTCTCTACTAAAAATGTAAAAAATTAGCCGGGCGTGGTGGTGGGCACCTGTAGTCCCAGCTACTTGGGAGGCTGAGGCAGGAGAATGGCGTGAACCTGGGAGGCGGAGCTTGCAGTGAGCCGAGATTGTGCCACTGCACTCCAGCCTGGGTGACTGAGTGAGACTCTGTCTCAAAAAAAAAAAAAAAAAAGTACAAAATTAGAAAGATGTACAATAAGGAACATCAAGCTACATTAAAACAAATAATTTTGTGCTTTTATTTCTTGATAATACGAATTAGTTTTCTTAAGAAGGATAAATAGTGTTGGTTGGAATTTGGGGAGACACTCTTTTTTTTCTTAAGTTGGTATCCTTTTAGTTTTTGTAAAAATAATATTGCCTTCAAACCCTCATACTGGCAACCTATTAGCATTTATGTCCTCTGATAACATTTGACCAGATACCCCAGTATAACTGTACCATTGTTAAATTACTGAAATATCTCCATATGGACAGAATATAGGTATATATAACACAGCCTATATGTAGGTATATATAACAGGATAATAGTAATGGCAATAAGTAGCAAAATTAATATCAATTCCAATATGAATGTATTAGTTCAAGTTAATTGCCACTAAATATCATAACTGCCAATAGGACTTGACTTTCCTGCTGTAGTATAACATGTGACTTGGTTGATATTCTTTATGAAAATCTACTGATATATGTGGATATTGAATATATGATAATTTTAAACAATATCATAAAGACTAGAAATTTTTGAATGAAATAGTTCAGCAAAAGCTGAGTGGATTCAGCAATATAAACCTTTTCTTTTCTTTTCTTTTTTTTACAGTGAGAGAAATTCTTTTTATTCAAACTATCTAATGATGGCACCCTGCAGTGGTAATGGAGTAAGTCAGAACCTGGGAGTGGTGCTGGCATAGATGTGGACAGTCACCATTTGGCTATTTAATGGACCAAGCAGTGTCAGGAGGAAGAGAGATACCCACCCACTGCATTGAAGGAGCTTAAGGAGGGAAAGGAATAGGTAGCATAGCCAGGTGGCATTATGGTCCTCTGGCTCGTGGCCATGTAGAAAGTACTGCTATCTGGGTACATACTGACTCTTGACTGGGGGCAACACAGCTACCTTTCTGGCCACAACACAGTGCTAAGTACTGTTTTTTAATTTATACATTAATTGGTACTAATTTATTAGTTTTTTTGTCTTTAAGAGACTGGAAACAGAGAGCCAGCTAATATTTTCCTTATTTTGATTTTGGTCTATTTTCCCCTTTTTAACCTTTCCATATTACAAACAAGTAATCACAATGGATTTTTCTTCCAAATTTAGAAGATCTGGCAAATACGAGCACACTATCTATAAATTCACGTAACAGCTTTGGGAGGTGATTCTGATAACACTGCAAAAAATTATACTGACTAAATGTTGGGGATTCTAGTGTTTTCATGATTCATTTTCTGGGCTTCTTTAGTTTTAGGCACCCTTGTAAATTTGCAGGACGCTCTTTCAGCGGTTGTTGTGCTTATGAATAAATGTTTCTAGGGTTGAAATCAGAGCTCTATCAAACTCAACTCTACATAGAGGAAATATATCTAACCGTCAACCCCTAAACTAAGCAACCTAAACTGTAAATGCACAATACTGGGTAAGAGAAATGGCAGTAAGAGTTATAAACACATCTCCCTCCACTACCATAAAAACAACAAAGGTTTGGATCCTGTCAACAGTTTATAGCATCACAGACCTTTAAAAAGGATTGCATGTGGTCTGCAAGCATCTGTTTATCCCTTCCCACATCAAAGAAGAGTATTGTAGTCCTATACCTAAGTAGGGAAAAAGACAAGCAAGAGTAGGAGGTCTTAGACTTTGAGTTCCTTCTGTCTAGGCTCTGACACAACAAGAGGCTGGAGTGTTTGATCATCATTATCCATAATGTGAAGACCCAATGGTTGGAAAACACAAAAGATGGTGCTTCCGTGATGTTCAAATTAACCATGTCCCTAGTTTTAACAGATAAATGAGGCCGGGCACAGTGGCTCACGCCTATAATCCCAGCACTTTGGGAGGCTGAGGTGGATGGATCACGTGAGGCCAGGTGTTCGAGACCAGTCTGGCCAACATGGTGTAACCCTATCTCTACAAAAAATACAAAAATTATTTGGGCATGGTGGTGCTCGCCTGTTCCCAGCTGCTCAGGAGGCTGAGGCAGGAAAATTGCTTGAACCCAGGAAGTGGAGGCTGCACTGAGCTGAGATCGCACCACTGCACTCCACCTGGGCAACAGACCAAGGCTCCATCTCAAAAATAAAAAATAAAAGATATATGATCATTTAATAACCTATGAAGTCTTAATGGATCTTAGTGTTTCTTCTTGGTTTCTTCTCTAAACTCATTAGATCCTCATTCAAATTTTATTTTCCTTCTCCTCCTTTCCCTCTCTAACCCCTAAGCCCACCTTAAGTGAAAGAGTATGGTTTATAAATTTTTGTGTCAGATAGAGAATAGGAAACATTGAGCTAAGAGGGAAATAATATTAGACATAAAAGGTGGATTTGCTGAAACTCACCATCAGAGGGCACAACAGTACTGCAATAAACAACTCCCAAATTCTGCCAGGAAGAGATCCTTTGGTGTACCTAGACAACATAAAAGATACATCTACTGTCAGAATGGAACAACAAACATACACTTATGTGTGTGTATATAATAAATATATAAATATGATTACTTAAGTAATATGTATGCTTTGTAGAAAACTTTAAAAATACAGATAAAAGAAAATAAAAGTCTTTCAAACTCTTATCATCCTAAAATAATAGTGGTGAACATTTTGGTGTTTTCAAGATTTATGCAAACACATTTACATATACAAACACAAGTATACATGTTACATTAAACAAAATTAGAATTATACAAATCATGTTTTATGTACTTTAAAAACACTTAATATTGATTCTAGGTACTATCAGGCCTCAAGTAAACTTTCTGGCTTTTTCTTCCTCTGGTTACCTTTCAGACCTGCATCTCCTTCCTATCTCTTACCAGGTATAAGAGTTATTAAGTAGCTGTATCAACAATTTACTATTATGGAGTAGGTGTCTGGTCTTTATGTTCACTCTCCTTTTTAAAAAACTTGGAGAGGCAACCTCACTACTTGGGTCCTTAATCATGACCGCTTCAGAGTGTTAGAAAAAATCACTCCCACTCACATCCACCTCTACTACTTCCTTGAAGAGCAATGTCACTGTGGATGTGGATCTGGAACTCAGGTTCTCATAACTAAACCATGTTTCAGAATGAATACTGAATACATTTCTCACTTGGCAAATACTTTATTCCTTTGTATCTTTTACTTTCCCAGCCCCAAAAAGTATCAAAGGAAGAGGAAGGGCAGGCATTAACTGAATAAAATCCAATATACCTGCTTCAGGCCTGACATACTCCATTCCATCAGCACAAAGAAAAATCATTTAGCATCTACTAAGCTGTATTAAGGTGTGCATTGTCACAGAGTCCTAAATGATTTTTCTTTGTGCTGATGCACTTCATATGACTATCATTAATTTCCATCTCGTTTCAACTTAAGAGAGCATGCAGAAATGTGAGACTGACATTTATAAAAAATTTAAATAAATAATTTAAAAATTACTTGAGACTTGGCTTACAGCTAGTTTAGTTTTAAATCTTTGATTCATTAGGAATTACTTCTAGTCAAAGTAAGTCGAAATCTAGTTTCCCTCTAATGACAACATAGCTGTCCCATACAATGAATAATACATCTTTTCCTTTCTTATTTGAAATGTTATGTTTATAATTTTCCAGATAATTACATGAATTTGGATCTATTTCTGAACTTCTATTCTGCTCATGCTCTAGTAGCCACATTGTTTTAACATTCTAGTCTTATATTTCAGTGTCTGGTAGGGCTAGTTTTCCCTTATTACTTTTCTTTAAGAAATCTCCCAGTTATTCTTACTTGTTTCTCCATATGAACTTTAGAGTCAGTTTATCTAGACGTACACACACACGCACAGCTATTGGTTTCAAAAAAACAGTATTGTGCAGTGGTTAAAAGCACAGAATCTGAAATAATCTTGCCTGAGTTCATTTTGTAGGTCAGTAACTTTAACTGCAACCCTTGGGCAAGTTATTAACTTCTTTGTGCCTTGGTTTCTTCACTGAAAAATGGGCAAAAAGTGATACTAACATCACCCATGTAAAGTACTTGTGAGGACTAAATGAGTAATACATATAAAGTCCTTAGAACATGCCTGGCATAGAGTACATTCTCAATAAATACTAGCTATATCTTGTTGTGAGATATTAACTTCATAGGTTAAAAAAGGATTTTGATTTTTGCCAAAGAATCTTGTAAGTCTTTCCATTTAAGTCTCTGTTTGTATTTCTGAGAAGCACTTTAAAGTTGCTCTCAAGCAGATCTTGCAGGCTCTTTTTCCTCGTGTAATGGTTTTTGTACTAAGTCTTGTCTAATATTAGGAACATGATCCCTGCATGTTTGAGTTTGCATATGCCTATTACAGCTTTGCGTGTTCTTTAATTTTGTTATCCTTTCTGAGTTTCTTTGCTTTCATTTTCTTAGTAATCTGATCTGGGAATGTTTTACTAGGAGAATTAGGAGAATTAGAATCTGGGAATGTTTTAATAGGAGAATGTTTTAATAGGAGAATTACTTTAATTAATATAGCATACATATTTAAGCTCTCATCAGTTATGAAATTGTATGCGATGTTTTCTAAAGTAAAAATACTTTACTAGTGGCTGGGCATGGTATCTTGCGCCAGTAATCACAGCACTTTGGTAGGCTGAGTGAGAGGATTGCTTGAACCCAGGAGTTAGAAAAGGCTGCAGTGATCTATGATCGTGTCATTGCACTCCAGCCTGGGCAACAGAGTGAGACCTCATTTCTTAAAAAAACATTAAAATAAAATTACTCAATGATTTGTGCTTACTTTGTTTATGTACATATTCCTTCTGATAATAAAAAAGGTTTACTTTTTTGTTCTAGTAGCTACTTCAGAGTAAAAGTCTGAAGTCTTTTAACGGCCTCTGAAAGTCCAATATTCTCTGATATCCCATTTTCTCTGACTTCATCGCTTACCACTCTCCCTCCTATATTACTGTGCTTTACCCCTTTAGTCTTCCCTGTTTCTTGAGCCCAGCTACGGTTTTGCTTCAGGGCCTTTGTAATAGCAACTACCTTTGCTTAGAATACTGTTTCTCTAGATAACTATCTGGCTCAGTTCCTTCAAATATTTGTTCAAATTTCATTGTCTGACTAAGGTCTACTCACCCACTACAAAAAAAGCAATCTCATCAATGGGTACTCCTAATCCTTTTATGCTGTATTTCTCCCTATACATTTAACACCTCTTAACAAATTACTTATTATTTTTATTTTGTCTGTCTCCTCCAACCCATGAAGCAAAAATTTTCATCTGTTTTGGTCACTGACAGTGCTTGGCAAATAACAAGTCCTCATCGAATACATGTTAGGCAAAAAAACAAAAACAAAAACAAAAATCCTATATTTTATAGTTTTTTTATAACTATAGTTTTACATAAAATATACTGTAACATATAAAAATCCTATCTCTATTATCAGCAATGATTAATACAGCTATGTTTCTTTTTTCTTTCCCTCTACCACTCGGTTTAGTTTATTAGATTATTTCTCTTAGTGTTTACCTTTCACTCTAACCTACATATCTATGTATCAACTATAGACTCCCCTCCACCCCAATCTTAAGATTTTACTAGATTTATTGATTTCAAATGACATCTTTTGACAGGTTGTTATAAAACATGACAACATCATTTATTTCCTCATCGACTTTCATTACTGCACTGTCAAGGTTTTAACGATTCATATTCTGCTCTATAAATCTAATTTCCACATTTGTTTTAGTCTTAATGCTATAGATCAATGGACTCTATGTTCACTGCCAATACTTTAGCTGTAGTTTCTCCTTTCATTTCTTGGTTGGCTGCACTTCTTCCTGTAGAAGTAGGACTCATAAAAGCTAAATTTCCTGTAGCTTGGCATGTTAATTTCTAAATTAATCTTTCCTTGAGGATTTGGAAGGGAAAGTATCCGTGTTGAATGCTGCTTTGGAGAAGTCTGAGGTCAGCAGCTTCCTTTGGAGAACTGTGCTTGGCTGGCTTTGTTGGGGATCTGCAACCATAGGTATCATTCCTCAGGGTTTCCCCACACACCTCTATTTGACCTTCACTGGATCTGACAACCTTCCTTTATATAATAAGTGTTTTGGAATTGCAGAGATCTCCCTAGTTGTGCTGAAGATGGGGCTTCTATTTTTGTCTTATTCTCCTTCCTATTCCAAGATGTGAGAAGAGAAGCGAGAAACTGCTGCCTTTACTGGGCCATTATTTGTTTATGTAGTAACTTTTAAATACTCACATCTTCAAACACATACAGTAGGAAGCACAGTGTGAAGAAATCTCATGAACCCATCATCTGCTTCTATATTTATCAACATTTTATCAAATTCAGTTCATCTATATCCACCTAGTTTTTTCCCTTCAGTGTATCTTAGAAGGAAATCCTAACCATTATATCACTTCAATATACATACACTGGGCCGTTTTAAAACAGAAATCCTCTGTCCTCTATGACTTCATAAATTATCCTCAACAATAATAAAAGATGTTTTTGTGGGGCAGAGAACCACATCATTACATGGTTGGTTATGAGTAATATTTGTTAGATGATACAGAACATGGGTTGGCAGGCTGGCTGCCAGTTTTTGTAAATACATTTTATTAGAACATAACAAAACTCATTCATTTACTTACTCTCTATACCCCACTCAACTACTTTCACATCACAACAGCAAAACTGAGTGGTTGATATACAGCTGCAAGAGTTGAGTAGCTGCAACAGAGACCACATGGCCCACAAAGTATCAAATATTTACCATCTGGCCCTTTAAGAAAATGTTTGCTGATCCTTGCTTATAGAACAGTTTCTGTAGTTTTGGGATAATTCACTTTCTCAAAGTCCTTCCCATCTACTTCTATAATGACACTGCCAATTATAAAGTACCACATATTAAGTATTTACAAACACACATATAAGTCCTTTTTTTCCTTTAAATCTTCCAGAAGTTTAGAGTCTAATAAAGATAACAAAAACAAAAATTATTTTGCTCTTGCCTTTTTTCCTTGAAATATGGCAACAACAAACAAAAAACAAAAAAAACCAAGGAAGCAATTATAAGAGCTCAAGGTCAAAGAACCATCGCTATTCTAAACTCTTCCATAATTCCCCTAAATTGAAAATATTTCGTGGTTTAAATTTTGTATTTTTAACATGTCACAAGAAAATAGTAAGTTTTTAAAAGTTTTTTTCCTTTACTGTTTAGGTTTTTTTTTCCTCCCCCTTTACTTTCCTTGGAAGCTTTTAATAAATATTTGACTGATGCTGAAAGTTTGAAAAATATACCAAAAAGTTAAAAAAGAAAGAAAAGTCAGCAAAAACAATCAGGCAAATGGTATGTAATATTTACATATTTAAATTTCACAGGCAGATACCAAGATTAAAATAGTCAATTAAGTTAAATCTTGGCAGATACAAAGATTAAACTTCAGTAAAGTTAATTATTTAGAAAGTATTTCAAAAATTATCAGAGAAAGGGCAAATCTCTAGGAATTTTTTTTTTTTTCTTAGTGTCTCTCTCTGTTGCCCAGGCTGGAGTGTAGTGGCGCGATCTTGGCTCACTGCAATCTCTGCCTTCTGGGTTCAAGCGATTCTCCTGCCTCAGCCTCCCGAGTAGCTGGGACTACAGGCGAGCACCAATCATGCCCGGCTGGCTAATTTTTGTATTTTTTAGTAGAGACAGGGTTTCACCATGTTGGCCAGGCTGGTCTCGAACTCCTGAACTCAAGTGATCTGTACATCTTGGCCTCCCAAAGTGCTGGGATCACAGGCATTAGCCAAGGCACCCAGCCTCCCTAGAAATATTGGTGCCAAATGAATAAGGTGATTTGGTGCCCCCATAGTTCCTTGAAAAGAGACGGCAAGTTTATTCTTTTGGTACCAGTCCATATCTTTAATAAGTAACTTGAGAACTTTAAGGAAAATCAGGGACTTGAAACTAAAAGAAAGTATAACGTCTGCGGTAGTATTATAATCATTTATCTTTGATCTTAATCCCTAGTATTACCAATTTAGAGTCAGGCTACAAAACACTATAACTTTATTTCTCCAAAACATAAGATTTAAGCCAATAAAAAGTAAACTTTAGAATGATAAAAAAGATATTTTATGCCCTCAGAAAAGTATTAAATTCAAGTCAAAATTTACTTTTAAATTCCTTACTGTGATCATAAATTATTCAACTATACTTAATTCATCTTTCATAGTTCAAAAGAGCAAACTCAGCAGTATACTCCTTCCAGAAACTTGGGAGGATTGTCAAATCTAAATAACCTGTCAATAGCCCCCAAATATTCACAGTCAAATAGACATCAGGCTAAAGGAAGGGGAATGGTGAGGGGGAAGAAGGGAGGAGGGTGCAGGGAGGGAGGGAGAGAGAGAGAGGAAAAAAAAGAAAGAGAGGGAAAGTTATTTTCTTACTAACCTAGTTCCCTTTAAGAAAATCTTGGGATCTAATTTCATTAAGAAACAAACACCTACCAACTACATCAAACTAAACTATATTAACTGCATCAAACCGCTTTAGATGGAATAACTGTATCTATGTATTTGTCCATGGCTAAAATCTTATTATAAATAGCCTCACTCTGCCTCAAGTTTGGATATGTCCACTTGTATCTCCCTGTTACATTTCCCTTAGCACAACATGGAATGCTTATAAAATGAACCCCTTTCAATAATGTTCCAAAAATTTCGTTTCTAAGACCAGAGTACCCATATTTCAGCAACTCTGCCAAACCTGTCTCCAAAATTCAGTGCTTGTACGGATACTCCAATTAGCAGCATAAACTATTTCAGTTGGTCTAAAGCAAGACACACCTATAACAGCTTACACAGGTTGGGATCAGTCTTTTTCCATATCCCTGATACAGCAAAGTTGCTGAAACATCATATCAGCAACATTTACTACTTCTAATCTACCGATATACTAAATAAGGACTGTGGCTTTAACCTGGAGATTGGATAGTGGGGGAAAACACTGGAATGGGAAGACTTGGGCCCACTTCCACAACTCACTATCTTGAATTTCCACTTCTAAGTCTCTGTTTCTTCATCTGTTAAATTAAAAATAATGCAACAATGATAACAAAACTATTTCACAAGGCTGGTTTCACTTAAGGAAAGTGACAATATAAACATGATAACACTTGAATGACTAATATTCTACAGAAACAAACTCAAAATAAACCTTCAATATCCTTAAGAGATTGACTCAACATAAAAAATTTAATTACTATAATACATTTCAAAAACCACAACTATCTCTAAACAGAGATAATATACAAAATAAACATCTTATGATGTTAAGGTAGAAATCTGAGGTTTTAAAAGACTATCTCTTCAGATACCAACATAAAACACATTTGAAGATTTGTTGTTTTACTGCTAAGCTACTCTGAGAAATAAAAGTAATTATGATTTCTGTAAGCATTTTTTGATACAGAGTACAAATTTCTCCCTATATATTAAAGGTCTGTTTTATTTTTGACTGATGTAGGTACAAATGCATTCCATGTTGTACTGAGATGGTCATTGAATGTGTTGTTCATTATTACTTTTTAAAAACTAAAAACCCAAATGCAAAGATCTTTACTTAAAGGACTCACTGTCACATAAAACCTAGCATTTGTACCTTTTAACAATCATTTATGCAATTCAAAGCAGCATATAAATTTAGATGCAAGGGAATAAAGTCCAAATGTAAACTCCATGCGAATAGACACTCTACGTATTCCCCCGTTATCTGTGAGGGATATGTTCTAAGACTCTCAGTGGATGCCTGAAGCCACTGACAGTACAAAACCCTATGTTTTTTCATATAAACACATACCTATGGATAAAGTTTAATTTATAAATTAGGCACAGTAAGAGATTAACAATAATAAAAAAGAATAATTACAACAATATATTGTAATAAATGTTATACAAATGTGGTCTCTTAAAATATCTTATTGTACTGTACGTGGATGATTTACGTCTTGGGTGGGACAGAGTGGGACAGTGTAGGACTGTGTGAGATCTCACCATACTACTCAGGACAGTGCACCATTTAAAACTTAATTATTTCTAGCATTTTTCATTTAATATTTTCAGACTGCAGCTGACTGTGGGTAGTGAAAACCACAAAAAGTGAAACAGCAGGTGAGGGGGAACCACTGTACTGTATCTGTTAAATGAATAAATGTAGTTGGCTTGTAGAGTTTTATTGAGAGTAAAAATGGAACTTCATTTGGTTGCCCTTTTTGATAGACAGTTCAGTTTGGCAATGGTTCTTTTCATCACCTGAATTCATATTTCCTTACACAGTGCCATTAAAGCCTGTGGAATCTCAATGCATTTTGTTGACATAACAATGTTGGGGAACTAGTTGCATCTATTACAACATATTGAGATAAAACTTCCTTCTTAAAGTGCCATAAAAGTTAGGAAAATACAAACTTTACAAAGTATTTTATTTTGGTTTGGTGATGGATAAACAGGTGTTAGTTACATTTGTGTCTATACCTCATAGAACTGAAAGGGCTTATATTTTTAAGTGTTTTTTTTCTACTTTGATGATGCCTAGGGCCTGAGAAATCTGTGTTTGTTTTAGAAAATGGCTACTCAAAATGTAGTCCATGGATCTGGGGCATCAGCATCACCTGGGAGCTTGTTAGAATGTCGATTCTCAGGCCCCACCTCCAACCTACTGAATCAGAATCTGCATTTTAACAAGGTCACCAGGAAATTCACACGCACATTGAAGTCTGAGAAGCACTAACACAGTTCATGCAAATGAGTTCAAAGGGATGCATTAGTTAGCTAGGAACAGTATTGTCAGACCTTTCACCATTCTCATTTATCAAGACCCCAGCATAAGCAACTAGGGCTCATAGAGAGGAAACACCACATGGCAGAAACCAATGCATTGAGTTTCAAAGGCTAGATTCTAGTCTCATCTCTAGTTGCATGACCTTGAATCTTAGTTCTCATCTGTAAAATGCATGGGTTATATAACATACATTGTAAGGCCCTTCCAACTCTGAAAGTCTATTAATTCATGAAAATAAATACAAATACATTCTTTCCTGACACACAAGACACACACCACAAAGTAGTTTAGAGAAACAGTTCAACCATATGTGCTAGAATAAGTAATTGGGCCTACTTAATGCTATGGGGCCTTGTTTATCAATTACTTTGTATTTATTTGGTTTGAAAAATCAACCTCTTTGTTTTCCCACTTGGTTTCTGGAAGATGCAGAGTGGTGAATAACTTAGGGAGTGGGTGGTTGCTATTAATAACTTCTCTCACTGCTTCCTTTGTTCTTGAATACTGATAAAACACAGGTAACAGACAGGATTCTGGAAAAATTAAAAACAAATTTGGAATTGTACAGGAGTAAGAGGATGTTATCGTTCTTAGAAAAAACATGGCTGAAATATTTAGAGGTGAAAGATTATGATGCCTGACACTGTCAGATCAGGAAACAATAATATGCATATGTATACATATACACATGTGCATACACATAGGTAGAGAGAAATAAAGCAAATGTGGCAAAAGATGAGTAACTGGTGAATCTAGGTAATGGGTATAAGACTGTACTTTGTAGTCTTTCCGCAATTTTCTGTAGGTTTGAATTTTTTCAAAATAAAAAATTAAGAGAGAAAAAGAATTATAAATATCTACTGACCCAATTGTGCTCTGTTGTATTCTTCTCTTTTTTAAGGTGAAATATAACAGATTTATTTACTTTTCTGTAACCTTTAAAAGGCATCAGAAAAGCTAGAATAGAAGAAAAAAAGATCAGTATAGAAAGAATTTCAGTAATGTACACTCCCATGTTGCTACTTTATTTTAACCTTGACTTACAGACTTAACTTTTTTCTCAGGTAAGGCTAAAATAAAAAGGGAAAAAGAAATGCTGGTGAGAAGTCATCTCAAATCTTCTTTGTATTAATGAAGTAAACAATTTCAAATCAAAAGTATGCTTTGTGTGATTTTCATTTTTGCTCTAGCTTCAGTTAATAACAAAAAGAATGCAGTTACCACTCACAAATATAAATAACTATAGGCCTTTCTTATTCCCCTGCAATGAGAGGGATACAACAGCTGCTATAAAAATCACTCTCTACCCTCCCATGTGTTGTGTGAGTGTGAAACTCATACCATGAAAAGAAAAAAATATAAAAAGAGAAAGTTATAGCAAAGTAGCTGGTTTTGTTTTAGAATTCTTTTTCCATTTACTGTAAGTTATTTTACCTAATTACAAATAAAATAAATATGCTACCTACATTTCTAACATAATTGTCTCACTTAGTTACAAACCTCAAAACTGGAATAACAGAAATCATGGGCCAAGCGTGGCGGCTCATACCTGTAATCCCAGCACTTTGGGAGGCCGAGGCAGGCGGATCACCTGAGGTCAGGAGTTCAAGACCAGCCTGACCAACATGGTGAAACTCCATCTCTACTGGAAAAAAAAATAATAATAAGGCCAGGCGCAGTGACTCAAGCCTGTAATCCCAGCACTTTGGGAGGCCGAGGCGGGTGGATCAGGAGGTCAGGCGTTCGAGACCAGGCTGGCCAACATGGTGAAACCCCGTCTCTACTAAAAATACGAAAATTACCCGGGTGTGGTGGCATGCGCCTGTATTCTCAGCTACTCAGGAGGCTGAGGCAGGAGAATCACTTGAACCTGGGAAGCGGAGGCTGCAGTGAACTGAGATCGTGCCACTGCACTCTAGCCTGGATAACAAAGTGAGACTCCATCTAAAAAAAAATAATAATAATACAAAAAATTAGCCGGGCGTGGTGGCAGACACCTGTAATCCCAGCTACTCGGGAGGCTGAGGCAAGAGAATTGCTTGAACCCAGGAGGCGGAGGTTGCAGTGAGCCAAAATCGCACCATTGCAGTCCAGCCTGGGTGACAAGAGCGAAACCCTGTCTCAAAAAAAAAGAAAGAAAGAAAGAAAGAAAGAAATCATGTACCAGCTGACTAATGAGATTCCTTCATTCCTTCCAGATTTTATCCAGTAGGAACACCATAAGAACAACAAATCACATTCCATTAATTGCAGATTTTATAGCATTCATAAAGGTCTTTTTGGGGATAGTAGGGAGGGACAGGGTCTCACTCTGCCATCAAGACTAGAGTGCAGCAGTATGATCCTAGCTCACTACATCCTTGACCTCCTGGGTTCAAGTGATCCTCCTGCCTCAGCCTCCTGAGTAGCTGGGATATGCCACTGTGCTCAGCTAAGTTTTTTAATTTTTGTAGAGATGAGGTTTGGCTATGTTGCCAGGGCTGGTCTTCAACTCCTGACCTCAAGGAATCCTCCCGACTCGGCCTCCCAAAGTGCTAGGATTACAGCTGTGAGCCACTGTGCTAGCCCATAAGTCTTATTTGTCTTTAACTCTTTGGCTTCAAACAAATGCACTAATTTTGATAGCCTCTATTCTCTTTCTCTACCTTTAGCTAAGGGGACTTATTTTTATTTGCTTGGTTTTTAAAAATACCCTTAACAAAGTCATGCCAAGGTGTAACTTTACATAATGAACAGATTAAGATTAATACCAAAGAATAACAGTCATTAAAGGTCTTAGTGCAGTATAAAGGGGAAGATCAAATAAGAGAGTTAAGAGGATTTTCACATATAATTCAAAACTGAAAACATTCAACCCAGAATGGTCCTCAGCCCACTCTGCCTATGACTCCAGCTGACCTCTCCTGTCTGTTTAGGGATCACATGGGGACCAGTCTCTTAGCAAGCCATTCTAAGTCACAACTTTACACAGTTGAGAGACCAGCAGATGCTTATTTGCGTATAAAGAAAGAATACCATTACTAACATCACTACCATCTTCTATATTTTCTGAGCATGCACAGGGCCAAATTTGCACTCTTTTTGTGACTGCCTTCTTTCACTTAGCGTGATGTTTTCAAGGCTCATCTACGTTGTAGCACATATTGGTACTTAATTCCTTTTTATTACCAAATGATATTCCATTGTATGGATATATGACATTTTGTTTATCCATTCATCAGTCACTGACTGTGTGGGTTGTTTCCACTTTTTAGCTATTATGAATAATGCTGCTATAGACATTCATGTACAAGTTTTTGTACGAACATATATTTTCCTACTTCTTGGATAGCTATCTAGGAGTAGAACTGTGGGGTCCCATGGGAACTCTGATAACATTGTGAGGAATTGCCATACTATTTATATAAAGTGGCTGCTATTTTTACATTACATTTGCATTTACAGCGAGGGTTCCAGTTTCTCTATATTCTTACTCACACTTAACACTGTCTTTTTTCTTTCTTTTTCTTTTTTGAGACAGGGTCTCACTCTGTTGCCCAGGCTGAGTACAGTGGCACAATCAAGACTCACTGCAGATTTGATCTCCTGGGCTCCAAGCAATCCTCCTGCCCTGGCCTCTCAAAGTGCTGGGATTACAGGTGGGAGCCACTGTACCCAGTCCTATCTGTCTTTTCAATTATACTATCTTAGTAGATGTTAAATGGTATCTCATTGTGGCCTTGATTTCCATTTCTCTGATAAGTAATGATGTTGAGCATTTTTTCATATGCTTACTGACCACCTTTATATCTTCATTGGAAAAATGCCTATTCAGAATCTTTGTCCATTTTTACATTGGGTTGTCTTTTTATTATCAAGTTTAGTGTTGGTTTTTGGTAAGTCATGTTACTCTAGGAATTTGTCCACTTTGCGTGAAATTTTAAATGTATTGACATAAAGTTGTTCAGAATACCCTCATAACTTTTTAATGGCCATAGAATGTATAGTGGCATCGCCTTTTTTTGTTGTTTCTAGTATTAGTAAACTATGACTACTTTTTCTTGATCTGTCAGTCTTGGTTGTTATTTCCTTATTTATTTAGAGAAGGAGTATCGTTCTGTTGCCCACGCTGGAGTGCAGCGGCGCGATCTTGGCTCACTGTGACCTCAGCCTCCCAGGTTTAAGCAATTCTCCTGCCTCAGCCTCCTAGTAGCTGGGATTGGTGTCTGGGACAGGCATCTGTCACCACGCCCGGCTAATTTTTGTATTTTTAGTAGACACGGGGTTTCACCATGTTGGCCAAGCTGGTCTTGAACTCCTGACCTCCGGTGATCCGCCCACCTCGGCCTCCCCAAAGTGCTGGAATTATAGGCGTGAGCCACGGCCAGCCCAGCCGTTATTTCTTCTTTGATGCAGATTTCAAATACCAGAAGATTTTCCAGTGAAAATATAATTTCTATCTTAATTCCACTGTGGTTAGAGAACATACTCTGTATGATTTAAATCCCTTGAAATTTATTAGGACTTGCTTTATGGTCTAACTGTGGTCAGCTGGAAAATGCTCCATGTACACTTGAAAAAAGCAAGAATCCTATAATACTTTTTGTTGGATTTGATGTTGCCATGGGCTTTTAATACCAGCTGAGTTGAAGTTGACATTTTCGTGTGTATGACAAAGGGCTTAACTTTGTTTCTTCACAGCCTAGAGAGATATTCTATCCCTGTAAAGTCAAGATTTTCAAGAAATTGTTCTGAGGAACTTTCTAAATATAATATGCTGCCACCCTAAACATTGTGGAGTAAAAGTCAAGCAGAAAAGCATGCTTTCGGAACTCAGGCGTGGATATCAATCTTATTGAGACTGGAAAGAAAGATTGGACTGGGTCATTTTCATTCTCCAGATGTACATAAATCAATTGGTTTTTAAAGCAGTTTTCTAGAAGGAATACGCATTATTCAAAAACTTTCTCACAAATAAATCATAATATTTAAACACCAGATGAAATTTAAAATTTGCTGATTACTTCACTACATTTTATGAGACGGGTGCATTTCATTAAGAAAATGTTGATCCTTGTACTTCATGCAGGCCTTGAAGACCAAAAGTTTTAGTTAAAAAAACTTGTAAATGTAAAAAAACTTGTACTTGTAAAAAATGTAAAAAAAAAAAATTAAGTCTTACAAGCCTGTTTGACTTTCGTCATGGATCTTTGTTCCCGTTCTAGTTTGTTTCCTACAATATAGGAACCCATCACTTCTCTTAGACAGGAGTAATGATCACAAAGAAGTTACAAAGTTAACAAAAAATGGGACAATGCTTTAGAAATAAAGGAAAAATCCATTTCAGTTAGCAGAATGGGCACTGAATCTAGGAACAGAATTGTATGTACAACATGCAGGTTCTGGTCTCAATATTGAGCTGTTAAAGGGCAGATTATTCTCTGGAGTCTAGTACCATGTCACCACTTGGTGGGGGGAACCAACAACAGAAAGGCAACACATATGGAAAGTGGTAGGGAATAACTACTGACCAAAAGCACTGTTAACTTCATTTTGTTATCCCATTAAAAAATACTAACCAGGTTGGGCACGGTGGCTCACGCCTGTAATTCCATCACTTTGGGAAGCCAAGGCAGGTGGATAACCTGAGGTCAGGAGTTCGAGACCAGCCTGGCCAACCTGGTGAAACCCCGTCTCTACTAAAAATGTAAAAAATTAGCTGGGCGTGGTGGTGGGCACCTGTAATCCCAGCTACCTGAGAGGTGGAGGCAGGAGACTCGCTTTAACTTGGGAGGTGGAGGTTGCAGTGAGCCAAGATCGCACCATTGCATTCCAGCCTGAGCAACAAGCAAGACTCCGTTTCAAAAAAAAAAAAAAATACTAATCAAACTGATGAAGAAGTCCAGAAGGACACCTGTGTTTCTCTTTCAAAGCAAAGTCAGAGCAATTTTGACAAATAATCACCTAAATGTTTACCCTACAGCAACTATGAGCATGAGGTCAAAAGTGAAACTGAGAGATACCAAAACTGTCTATTTCCTTCCAACAATTAACCTGGGAAGTTCATGAGTATAGCTTGTAGAATAGGAGAATGAGAAAAATTATTAAGAATCAAATCTAATAAATAGTTCCTATGGCACCTGGCACATACTACCTTATTTCTTACTGACAAAATTATCTAGAAATGTTTGTAAATAATAATGACAAAAACACAAGGCATGTAAATATATTCACATGCACAGCACAAATGAAATATTCTTTGAGGCAGAAATGTAAATGGATATTTTGTGACACATCCCCACTGATGCAAGATCCTTACTTCTAGCATGATTATTTCTTCCTGCCCTATAACAGACATATATCACTCATGTTCACTGAATAAATCGTACACACTTTCTCCTCAGACTTTTCTTCAATGGGCAAAATGTATTTTCCATCGAGGCAGGCAGTAAAAAAAACAATTTTCCTTGAGTTAACAACTATCTCACTATATTTTTCAATACACTACAATTTAACTATACAATACTATCACCTAAGATAAATTTATTGAGTACAAAACTTGTATTATGATTATGTAGAAGAATGTCCATAGGAGACACATTATGAACTTTTTATGAATGAAGTGTCAATGATGGCTCAAACGGCTTAGTGCAAAAAAAAAAAAAAAGACTGGAAAAATGTTAACAACTACTGAATCCAGGTAAAGGGAATTTAGATGTCTACTGCATTATTCTTTCACTTCTATACAGATTTGAAAATTTTCAAAATAAAAAATAAGGAAGTATTTATTAAAAATCCAAAAATGTTAGGTTGATGAGTTATTACAGCCTAGGAAACTGAAAGTGATACTCAGAATATTGTAAGCTCCTTGAATGTAAAAACTTTCCCCTTGCTTTTTATTTAATAAGAATTCTGCTATCCAAAGTTACTGATGAAAAATAAACAAACTAACTTACGGATGAATATTTAGCATGTTGGGGTAGAGGGAATGGTGGGAAACAGAAGTAGCAACAATTAATGAAAGGGCTAGCAAGTTTTGTCTTGACTGTATGTGGTAGCTGTCTCTTCTCGCCCCTCTTCTTCCCCTATTTCTACTCTGCCTTCTCACAAAAATGTCAGACGTGCCACAAACGCTACTTCCTCAAAGTAGCAAACTATGTATGGCCTGCAAGTCATAAGGCTGTTCCTGGCTCACTTGATTTGTCAAAATAAGGAAAACTGAACTAAATCCCTCTCTGCTATTGATTTTTAGAGATGTTGGTAAATTTCTAGACACCATTCTTCATGGACTTCTCCCTTGAAAATTTCAAATGTCATCCTACAAAATATCTTATCTATTGCTCTGTCTTGTCCAGCAGAAGAAAGCATAACAGAGATACAACAGAGTAAAAACTGGCATCTGTTTATATACTGAATGAACGTTTCTAAAAAAGGAGGATTAAAGTATTAAGAGTTAGAAGTAACTTTTATTTCCAATGTGTAACACTGAATGCCAATATGTTTAACATCATTTAACAGCATTGATAAGACAATGTTGAGTCAGTATTTTTTTTTTTTTTTTTTTTGCTCTTGTTGCCCAGGCTGGAGTGCAATGGTGCAATCTTGGCTCACTGCAACCTCCGCCTCCCGGGTTCAGGCAATTCTCCTGCCTCAGCCTCCCGAGTAGCTGGGATTACAGGTATGCGCCACCACACCCGGCTAATTTTTGTATGTTTAGTAGAGACAGGGTTTCACCATGTTGGCCAGGCTGGTCTCAAACTCCTGACCTGAGGTGATCCACCCGCCTTGACCTCCCAAAGTGCTGGGATTATAGGCATGAACCACCATGCCCGGTTGAGTTAGTACTATTCTTATGTCTTGACAACACAAGCTCTTTGAGGATGGCCATCATCTTCATCTTTAGATTCAATGCCACTAAATAATTCACTAATTATCTTCAGTAACAATGGCAATAAATAAAAACTGGTCAGTTCTACAATCAGGGTGTGGTAAAGGAGTTCAAGTTTCCAAAATAGAAATCATAGAAGTCAACAAGGCCAAAGAACGTTGATGGCTTCTTAGAATAGTACTTTCTGCTTTATTTTCATAATGTGAGTTAGCAAAACACTGTGAATATTATTAACCACAACAAAGCAATCATGGTTTGCTCACACTTAGCCTCTCTCTTCTCACTAATCCTAGCTTTGAAGCACATGAAAATCTGAAAAGTCACAGGTGACCTAGGTTAGAGAGGAACTTTTCATTTTAAATCAAATTTTTCAATCTAACATAGCCAGAAGAGTTGCTTAGTTATAAATTGTTTAAACCATCTTTAAGTTTTCTACTCTATAACTTTCCTATCAGCTAATTCTTTTTCAAGAGGGAAATTTAACATTGTTAATTTTGCTTATTTTCAAGCAGCTATTTTCCATTTTACAAAATTCTAAAAGAACAGTACAAGTCAAAATATTTTTCACATTTAGAGGTTAGAGTTAGTACTTGACTGGATTTTGTTATAGTACATGCAAAGTCACTCAATAAATGTTAATTTCCATTGGGACAAAATCTTAGTGTTCTCTGGGTCACTGAAGTCCATTAAAGGCTCTACTATTGTCTACTTATTACTTTACTAATACAAAATAAGACACAGTTTTACTAACATTTAAGATACTTTTCGAACCAAACTGGGTGTGACAGCACACTCCTCTAGTCCCACCTACTCAGGAGGCTGAGGTAGGAGAATTGCTTGAGCCTAAGAGTTTGAGTCCAGCCTGGGCAACACAGTGAGACTCCATCTCTTAAAAACAACAACAATAAAACAAAAACTTGAACTAGACTGTAAGCCCTTTAAAAACAGGAACAGTGCATGTACTTCTATCAATGCTCATTTATAGTAACCACTTAATAACTGTCATCTTAAAGACAATAAAATTCTAATGTCCAAGGACAGTGGTCACGGCAAGCAAAGTTTAAAGAACAGATTCACACGTTTATTCAAAATAATATCAGGTTTCCTTATACAGTATAGCAAACTAGCCTACCTCAGGTTACTATTAAGAAGGAGGTAAGGTCAATACAAGAAAATAAAGTAAAATTGGAATTCTACAAGGAAATGACATGTGATGAGATGGAACTGACTAAAGGGTCCTATTACTGTATTGTGTCAATGATGCCAGGTAGAAGGGTAAAAAACAAACATATCTGAGGAGAGTTTACTCTCTTCTCCAAGGTGGAAGCTTGAAATTACTCTACTTGAAATGTACATAGATATAGGGTATTTGCTTTACAATATAGAGGTCTTATATTTGATACCACAGAAATTCTGGACCAAGTAACAGACGGTGGAAGGGAAACTACTAACCAAAAATGATTCTCCTGACTGCTTCTGGATTACACTAATTTTAAGGAGTCAGGGGAAGAATTTGCAGGAAACTAGCCCAATAAGTAATTATAAATCACTAGTAAAGAAATAGAAATACATGAGTAGTTAAGTTTGCTGTAGAACAATTTTTATTAGTCAATTAAGTTGTTAAATGCAACTATTTAAATAATGACAGTATGTTACCATTCCTCATCACATTTATATGAACTTGCTTGTTTGCCTGGCTGTCCAGAAGATTCTTTTGTAATGAAGGTCAGCAACCTCACCAGGTTATGTATTCATTTTTGTTTGTTTTGTTCTGAGATAACATCTCCTGTGTCACTCAGGCTGGAGTGCAGCTCACTGCAGCCTGGGTCTTCTGGACTCAAGTGATCCACCGCCTTAGCATCTAAAGTAGCTGGTGGTGCTTGCCACCACCCCAGCTAAATTTTTAATTTTTAAAATAGAAATTCAGTATTGCTATGTTGTCAATGCTGTTCTCAAATTTCTGAGCTCAAGAGATCCTCCTACCTCAGCCTCCTGAGTGCTGGAATTATGTGTGAGCCACTGTGCCCCGCTGACGTCTTAGTCTTAATCACTGTGTGTTGGCTATTTAAAAGCACACACCAATTGGCTGTAAAGGAATAGCTTTCAATTACTGAATTCAGGAAGCCAGAGGAAATTTCCTTTTACTTAAATGATTGCTAAAACTTCTACTGTACAACTGAATAAATCTCATCTTTTATGTTTTGCCCATTCCTACTTGTTATTTTTAAAATATTTTAAAGTTTTCACTGAAATAGCTGAAGAAAAAAAATCTGATGTAAAACCAGACTTGTTAATGAGTGTTGAATCATATGATATACCAGTTCCTAAAAGATCCCTCTAGAGTTTATTTTTTTATTATTTTTTTGAGATGGAGTCTCGCTCTGTCTCCCAGGCTGGAGCGCAGTGGCATGATCTCGGCTCACTGCAACCTCTGCTCCCCGGTTCAAGTGATTCTCGTGCCTCACCACCCAAGCAGCTGGGATTACAGGAGCCCGCCACCATGTATTTTTGTATTTTTAATAGAGATGGGGTTTCACCATGTTGGCCAGGCTGATCTTGAACTTATGGCCTCAAGTGATCCTTCTTGCTATGAAGGAATGATATTTACACTTCCCTTCCCCATCTGCTTTATTTATGTTATTTTTATAATATCAAGATTATAAACTTATAATCTATTCTGAAAGTGTAATTTCCACTGAGGCATATTAACTCTGTAATGAAATGAATTTAATTCTTATCACACTGTTTTTTATCAGTTTATTTCTGAATTCTTTGATTATTCTTTCGATTAGGTAGGTTTTTAATCATGATGTAATCTGTCTGAAAAAGATCTCATGGGTATTAGATTTGCTGAGCTTTTCCATGCTAGAGCACATCACGTACTAATATTCATGCTTAAAGTATTTTGCTGGTTAAAAAATCCCAGGTTAACCTAAAGGCATGGTCAACATTCCTCTACTGTTGTCTAACATTGTTTCTTGCTAAAGAGAAAGCTAAGGTAAGCCCAAGCTCTGTCCCCCATCCCACTACCTACATGACCACCAAATTCTTTATCCATTTAAGTTCTATACTTTCACCAAAATATGCCTCAGTATCAATTGTTCTATATCAATTATTCCTGGGCCACAGGGTAGTCATCTTTGATTCAAGGTTTTAATGATTTCAGAAAAATTTTTCTATTATAGCTCTAAATATTACTTCAGTTCCATTTGTTATTTTTCTCCACAACGAAGGTCAGCAACCAAAATCAGGCAAAATCCAGCTCACCATCTGTTTTTGTAAATAAAGTTTCACCGGAACACAGCCATATATAGTGTGTATGGCTGCTTCTGTACTATAAGAGGCAGAGCTGAATGTCTGTAACAGAAACTATATGGTTGCAAAGCCTAAAGTATTTATTTTTGGGCCCTTTACAAATTTGCTGATGCCATGCATAGATGTCCTTTGTTTTCCCTTATCATCTTCTCTATAATTTTTATATCTGTATTTTCTTAAATTTATATAATTTCCTCAAGCCTCTTAGCCATGTCTCTGATTACATTTACTCTTTGTTATTTCTGATGTGGTTTTCACTTCTCTAACGCTTTTATTTTTCTTTTATACTTCTTTCCTAAGGTTTTCCCACTGGTTTTTCATCTCCTCCTATTGCCTTATTATTTCTTAACACTTGTGTTGGACAGATTCCTATTTTTTTAACAGGTCATATCTATAATTTGAGTCTATAAAAAAACTAAATGTCAGAACACTACAATAAAGGTTCACTGGTTAGACCTTTAAAGTAACGTAACCCTTACTTTTAGAGAAATCAGTACATTGCTTGGAATTCACAGGAGAGGTTCAGCATCCTCCTATATGTGGTCTAGATTTAATAGTATGTATTTGGCAAGTTATGCTTCATTGTTTGTATTCTGGGGCTTAGCTTTGTGCCTAGTTTCACTAATAATGAACTTCTTTTCTATTTTCCTGTCTTCTTGTTTTTAGTGAGTTTCAAAAAAGAAAGGAAGAGTAAAAATTCCTTTATTCTGCTACTTTTAATTGAAGTCTCTTCCTCACACATCACATTGTAAGAAGAGCTAATCTTTAAAGCAAAAAATTATAGGCCTGATAGGTTTTAATGCACCAGGGAATGAAAGATATATTTAAAAAAACAAAAAAACAAAAAAAGCAACATCAGCAGTGTGAAAGAATTGCTCAGAACAAGCCTGTGCCAGGAACAACATTTGTTTGGAGATCCGTTCCAGCAGCCGTGCCAAATCAGTTGTATCACTTGGATTAAAGGCAGTTGCAGAATGCTGTACTATAAAAGACTTCCATGGCACACTTACAAATTAGGTTTTTACCAGTTTACCATGATTAGGATTACCAGTTTCACCTGACCATTACTAAAGTTCCTGTTGCACTCTTCCATTTGCTTTGACCCTCATGTGTTGACATGTATGTAACTGCCTTCCTTTTCCATCCCTTGCCACTTGGATTCAAATACCTCCTCCAATTACATAAGGTTAGATTGGGGGGGGTTTTAAGGTTCAAAATTCTTTGGGTCTAGGTGTCAGTTACAAAACACAGTGTGCAGCAAGAACCTAAATTATGTTTAAAAAATATATATGTGGCCGGGCGCGGTGGCTCACGCCTGTAATCCTAGCACTTTGGGAGGCCGAGACGGGTGGATCACAAGGTCA